>NW_008355279.1:560947-604598 GCF_000622305.1 Nannospalax galili
TTAGGTAGGTAAATAAGACAGAGAATTAACAGAGGGAATGATATTAATCGAACAACCTACTGACAAATTATATATACAACTAGCTCAAGGAACATAATATATGTCTAGTCAAGGTTTATCTGAGAACCTTTGGTCTTTGCCTAAGCTTTAACTACACAGCACATGGTAATTATAAGTACGAGACTGGTGGAACTAACCTTCTTGGATGTTTAACAGCCATACTTTGAGGTCTATACTAATTTGGTCAGAGGAACTTAAAGGACAGTTTTTGTTCCTTGCCCTCTAAGGTCGACTAAGTTCCAGAGGACTATGGAGCATCTCTCAAAATGTCCTGTAACTGTGGTGAGTCACCTGTCCTCTTGATCAAGGAATCCATGGAGACCCCACCAGATGGACTTGAACCAGTGTCCAGTCTACAAAGAGGAGGGTCAACACAGAAGAAACATTTCCTCCATGCTTCCAAGTGAAGCCAGCCATGGTCAAGTAGGACCTTTGACTTATCTTCACATAGATGGAACTGGTAGAGGAAAGGAGCTAGGGGCTCCTCCTAAACCCATGTGACCCCAAAGAATGACTCCTCAAATGGCCTTAGGAGCAAAAATAAATTGGTTTATCTGGGCCAACTGCATGGTCTTAAACATCCAAAAGGAAAGTATAACCAAAGATCAAAGGGGTCAATATAATTTCTTAAGAGTCTATGCATATAGCTAAAGGCTACATAACAAGAAACAATGCCAGACAGGAGATACCTTCCTTTGAGTTGTTGGTCAGGGTAGCCTGAGATTCCCAGACACTAACCCAGCATAGAACTGGGAAAATGAACAGCAGACTCCAATCTTATCTAAAGGAATCTTGGCAACAGCTTGCTGCTAGATGAGGAAGAGCTGATCTTACTAAAACAAGGAGCTATAGATAGGCTGACTAGCCTAAGCCGATGGATAAGCACTGGGGAACGGCTGGGGGCACTGACAACAGTGGACAGTAACAGGGATGACAGAGTATATGGGCTCCAGTGCAGGGTGGGGGGTGGCATGGAAGGGTGTCACTTGGGATGTGGGTATATAGATGAATAAGATTGTTTGGGATGTTCTGTATGAAATATACACATATACAAAATCAATAAATAAAAAATGAGTTATATTTGAGGAAGCATAAAAATTTGTTTCATGTTAATTAGTAGATGTGAAAACATTGTCATTGAAATCTACCTGATGACTTTATATCCATGCTCAGGTGCCAAGGCTCTCAGAAAGTAACTGACTGTGACTAGTAATAATCAGATACATGGAGATTAGTGACGCCTGTGCAAACATCTAAGTGTTAGTTGCATTAAAAATGAGTTTTTCTGTATGAAACAGTGTATTTTAATAATGAAATGGAGGTCTTTTTTAAAGGTTAAAACCTCATTCAATTTTTTCTTATAGGATTTATACTAAGTACAATATTGTATAACTGTATTAATTCAACCATAAACCTAAAAATTTAGAGCCAATTTTGAAAGAGATGCATTTTAGCTCTGGAAATTTTTATTGACTATATCGATGCTACTGTAATGAAATGCTTCTTCTAATTATGTGTTTATTAGATAAATAATTTTTTAAAAACTGGGATGTAGAAGAAAGTATGCCGTTCTTTGGACAGGCCAGGGGCAGCATCTTGGATCTATAAGTCAAGTTTACTGTGGAGATCTGCAATGCAGAACAAAATGTGAAATAGTGTCTTGATCTTTTTAGGGCTTATTCATTTGTTCATACCATTGGCAAGCCCTCCTGTGGAAGCTCAGTCCACTTAAAGCTACCCTTGAGATGAGATGGGAAAAGCAAGGTAAGAGGAGGATTACAACACAGTGGAGTTTTGGTGGGACCTGGTTCACTTGTCATTTTAATCATACTCTCTTTCTTTTGACCACTAATTAGATTAAGCAGCTATTAGAACTGTTGATGCCAAAAAGAGACTCCTCCAGAAGAAACTATAAACAAAGAGGTGATTTATCCCACCTGCTCCAGATTTCAGGAAGAGACTGAATATGGCAGTCTATATCCTGAGTGCCATCTTCCAAGGCAGTCTACATCCTGAGTGTCATCCTTTTCTCTGTTTCCTCACCATAACATGGGGATTATTTAATAAACAGTGGCAACTTTCTCAAAAAAAGCACCAAGGAAAAGAGAAAAAAGTCAGAAAGGGTAACTGGTATTTTTAAACTAGAGTAAAAAAAAAAAAAGTAATAAGGAGGAAAGATTCTAGACCTTGTGCTTAGATGCTAAAGCAGATTCATTTATATTCATTACTGAAGAGCAGATTTCTGAGGGGGAGGGGTAAGTTTCTTCCCAAAATCATTAAGGAAAATGATTCTGAGCATGTCTTAAAACAGAACTTTCAGTAAACAGGAATTACCTATAAAGAAAATCAGGAAGGCGAAGTGTTTCTTTTCATGAAGTTACATCCTGCCATAGAAAAGCTGGATAGGAAATAAAGACTGATGCTTTCCCAACTGCATTCCAAGCCGGCTGTTATTTCATCAAGGAAAATCTGAGCAATATCTCAACTCAGCGAAGAGAGAAAAAACAAAAACAAGAGAAGTTTGAATGCCCTAAGACGCCAAAGACAACCAATGACTACAATTAAGCACGATTTAGAGGATGTGTACAAAGAAATCTCTACTCTGTGTTTTTGGATTTCTTGGTTGCTTGCTTCTTTCATTTTAGCGGTCCTTCCTCCTATCTATTGCTCGAAAAGAAATATATATGGGTCCATGAAAGTATGAGACTAATAAATATTAATTTCTTCTTGCTATTCGGCGCGCGTTCGCACGTTCTCGTTAGCTTTTTCTGTTTCTGTAATGGGATTCTACTTCGTTCGGCACTTTTTCTTTAGTTTGCTATCAGCACCCTAACACCTCTCCATTTTATCTTCCCACTCTCAAATGCAAAGGCTAGGCAGCGTTGTTCTCGAAGGAGGTTCCCATGGCTGTTAGACAGGAATGACAGGTGCCAATCTCCACTAGCAAAGTAGAAAGCAGCTCACACTCTCCCCGCTTTCTCCTGCCCCAACCCACCCCACCAACTCCCAACTCCCCACGATCCTCAGATACACACACCTCCTCCTCCAACCTCATCCTCTAGCACGCCCAGCGCCGCATGCTCGCCAGGATACCCGCTGCCACAGTAACGCTCAACCCACTCGGCGGCCCCACCCACGGCCGTCCCGCCCCCGCCGCGCTCACCAATGGCTGCGGCCTTCAGCTCCCAGGGGGTGCTTTGATAGGGCAGCGCGACCTGCCACTCTCGGGGCGCGTCCCGCCTCCTCTCTCACCCCTCTGGAGCTGGAGCTGCCAGAGCATCAGCGAGAGTAGCTGCGAGCAGCCGCGGTGGCGGCGCGTTGTTGCAGTTGCGCCATCTGTCAGGAGCCGAGCCGGCGGGGAGGGGGCTGCCGCTCAGAGGAGGAGGGGTCGCCGCCAGCCGAGGCCGCCGACACCCGTCCGCCTGCCCTCCCGGAGCACCGGTGAGGCCGCCCGGAGCCGCGCGTCCTCCACGAGCCGAGCGCGGCGCTTCTCCCCGCGCACCGAGGACTCCCGGGTGCACACAAAGCCGCCGCCCGCGCCAGGGAGGGACCGGGCCACCGGGCCGGGGACACCCCGGCGCCGCCCCCTCGGCGCTCATCGAGGCTCGTGGGCTCCGGTGCCCCGCCGCGGAGCCGCCTTGACCGCGCCGGAGGAGGGCGGGGAGAGGACCATGGAATGGGCTCTGGAGCCTGAGCGCCGCGCAGGTAAGTGGCTGGGGATGCGCCGCGGGGCTGCGGGGATTCTGCGGAGACGCCCGGCCCGGGCGCCCCCGCTCCGGGCTGCCTGCGCGCGGGGCCACAGCGCTGCGGTCCCGCCGCGCCGCCTCAGGGGCGCTTCCCGGGGCTGGGGCCAAGTAGCAGCGCTCGGGGGATCCCTGCGATGCTTGACACTTCTGCCGGGTGCGGCCTCCCGGCGGCGAGGGGATGGGGGTCCATTTCCTCGGCCACGGGGTGAAAAATAGGATTTGGCTTGGGGGCGAGGTTGGCTTAGACTCCGCCCCCGCCCTCCTTTCGCGGCCCCCCGCGGGGACCCGGGCTGTGTGTGTTGTTTTAATGTCAGAGATGATGTAATCACTTAATAATTGATGCCCCGTGCTGCTTCCCTCCCCACCCAACCCCTGCCCCACTCCTCCACCTCTCGGCCTCCTCCCTTGGCGGCCCTAGCCTTCCCCAGAGCATCCTCCTGCCTATTTCTGGAACCTCCCTTGCACTTCCCCCACCCTCCCCTTCACCGTTCCTGTGCCACCACCCTCCCTCCCATCCTTACCCTTTCCCTTTCCCCTGTGTCTGAGCCTTGGCCTCCTCTTCCTCTGTCCCCCACCCCTTGTGCTCTCTCCGGCTCCTTCCTCCCCCCTTCTCCGCTCTCTGGATTTCCTTCCGACTTCCCTAGGTCGATGGATGGTTTTGTTTGGTCTCCTCCCCTCGCTTATCTCCGCAGCTACAGGCTGAGGGGACTGAGCTAGAAAGAGGCCACCAAGCTTGGGCCCAGGCGGCGTTTTGCTGGGACTCACTGGGAAAAGGGATAATAAAATCACCCATTTTACCCCTCCTCCCTCCAATAAATCAGACTCGCCGTGTGTGTGTGTGTGTGTGTGTGTGTGTGTGTGTCAGAGAGTGACACAAAGAGCTCTTTCAGTAGAAACACAGAAAGAGGAAAAAAGAAGCCCAGTGTTGTGGCACAGGCTCGTAATCTCAGCATTTGGGAGGCTGATGCAGAAGGATGGAGAGTTTGAGGCTAAAGTGAGCTTCATAGTGAGTTCCAGGCCAGCCTAGGATACATAGTGAGGACACAAAGAGCTCTTTCAGTTCATAGAGAAGAGACACACAAAGTACCCAGGGCACCATGCTCCTTGTTTCTCTTCCCCGGGGCTTCCCTTTCTTTTAGATGAAGCAGTTGATCTCTCAGTTCTTCCTGCCACATTTACCAAAAAAAAAAAGGAAAAGAAAAGCCCCCCAGATCCCGGGTGGCAGGTGCCAGCATTTTGCTGTGTTCACAAACCAATAGTGTTGACTGGCAGCTGCACTTTTCTTCGATTTAAGGAGGAGATTATTCCAGCCGTTTTAGGAGTTGTTATACTTTTAAGGCAGCCTCCTCTTCTCCCTCATGTCCCCCATTTTCCTTTGGGGGATAGGTACTGAGACCTGAGATAGAAAAACTGATGGAGGATCAGAAGTATTTTGTTCTGTGAATTAGAATCAAATTGTTGAATAAGAGTGAAGCAGTCTGACTGGCTTCTTTAAAGTCTAAGGGCTGCTTGGCTGAAGTCTTTTGAAATGGACTGTGGTCTGCCCAGTGGGTGTTCTTTCTGCCCTTTTATTTAAGTAACTGGGGATGTGGGTAAAACAGTATTGAGTTGGCATTTGGAAGAGTACTGGAGATGGTACTTGTCTGCATCAAGTAGCCTTCGGATACCCACATCCTTCCTTTCACCACCAAAGCAACTACAGTAGTTCCACCCTTTGTGTTCTGTTTCTCTCCAGCCCTGCCCCATGAGTAATGTGCTTACAGATGAAGAGACCCACAGACTTTTGGAGGAAACTGTTTAACTCTTAGATTTTGGCGATACTTAGCTATGGAGAGGGGATGTAGAATTTTGAACTTGGAACCACAGGATGTACCTCTTAAAGTAGAAATGTTATTGAAAATCTTAGACTTGGTTTGGTAAGTCACTGGCATGTGCTTAATCCATAATGTTAAAACTTGGGTTGGACCCAAGTTTTCTAAGATTTCTAAAAGTATGGCTCCTCAACTGCTATAAGTAACAAACGGTCTCAAGTTTATTCTAAAAACATTTTTTCTGAAAAGAGTTGTTACAATTCTATAAACTGTGACTTCTGTACTTTCTAAGGACATGCATCATGGAACTTTTTACATTAAGAAAGAAGCAATAGGTTTAATAATGAATGTTCTGTAAAAACAAAGGTTTGTTTGTTAGATACCAGACCCAGAAAGGAAAGTCAGTGCATAATAAACTCCCACTGTGCTGACCAAGTTAAAGAGACTTAATGACAAGTTTGAATGTGAACCGTTGCTTTCCTGGGTCTGGGGTCTTCAAGCCCATTTGTCTTGCTTGAAGTCTTCCTTACCCTTCTGGTCCAGCATAGATGTTATCTCTTCTCTGAGGCCTTCTCTATCTTCTCTCCTCCAAACAAGTCACCATGCCTCCAATTTTGTTTTCAAATGTCATCAACAGACATTATGTTTGTCTTCTTTCTACTTCCACCATCAATTGGGAAGCACATTGAGAAAGAACCTAATCTTGTCTCATTTCCTACCAAGTTTTTCCTTCATTAGTACTTAGTGGTTTCATTCAGTGAGGAACAAATGTGAGTTGGGAATGCCCAGCATCTGTTTTAAATGGGCTTATGTTAGCAGCTATAACAAATAGGCCTGAAAACATACATTGTTTAAAAAAAAATACCCATTTATTATTGCCCCAAATGGTCAGTAGGTAGCTTTCTCCTGTTCAGTGACTCTGGATCCCACTCCTGTGTCCAGTAACTCTATCATATTGCAGCTTTCCATTGTAACCTATTTCAGTTGACAGATTGATGAGATAGAGTAGGGGATGGTGCACTCACCTTTAAAATGCTGTGATCTGGACATTGCCTACATCACTTCCACTCAGTCTTTTGGTGAGGATTAGTTATATGGCCTAGTTTAAATGCAAGAGAACCTGAGAACTGTAGGTTACCCGTATGCCCAGAGACGAGGATAAGAAGAAATGTATGTTTGGTGAACAGCTTTGCCAAACACTGCGGCTTAACAAGTCATGTCCACTGTCCTTATAAAAGTTTCTAAGATGATGAGAAGTAAATTAAATGGAAACAGAAACCAACACCCATCCTTACTTTTGTTCTTTGATTTTATAAGTTCAGGCCTTTTTGTCTTAAACATGTTAAAAATCCTGGCTTTTTGTCATTTCAAGGGGCTCCTTCTCATTGGGTAATCCGCTGCTACACTGTCATCTGATGCCGGCTATGTGGACTTTGATGTGGTTTTTTTAATACCAGAAGCACCTTTCTTGGCCTAGTTTTTATCTGATATTTCCATAGACTTCCAAAGTGACCAGGAAGATCCTTATAAACCACAGTACTATTTTCTCCTAATTTCTTTAAGAAATTAAATAGTTTAGAAGTTGACACATGGTGATACCAGTAAAGATGAAGGCCTTGTAGGGCCTGAACAGGTGCAAGAGTCATACAATATGTGTTTGCTTTGGTCATAATGATTATACTTACTATACATTACTTTGTATTCATTGGTGCTGCTTTCTTTTGTGATAATTTCAGTTTTAGTTGGGAATCAAGCTTTTCTGCTTTTCCTTAAGCATCTAGGATAGGTGAGACTATCAACAGCTGTCCTGGCTATGTCTTTGAGTTCAGCATATCCCATAGGGGCTAATTGTAGTTCAAGACCTCCAGGTACAGGAGAACAGCTAATATTTAAGTGGATCCTAGTCTCCATAGGTTTCCACATTGCTGCAGTAATTGTGTCCATAGTAGTTATCACATTAATAATGTGCCTTTATGACAATTTCATTATATTTATTCTATAAATGTTAGTCTACTCTGTCATTTTGTGCAAAGAACTGAAGAGACAGGGCTGTGGCAGTGAATACTTCTGAAGTCCTTGTTCCTCGGGAGTTCTTGCCCTGAGCCACTAGGTAAGGAGGAAGTATCTGGTTAGGTGAGGCCACTGTGCCAGAAAAAATAGCCCAAAAGGTGAACACACAGACTGTTTGGGATGCTGCAGCTAGTTCAAGACGAGACAGGGCTGTAGAGAGATGGACAGAAGGATGGTAAGACTAGAGAAGAAATTGAAAAGATTTTTAAGGAACTTTTCCTGAGTGCCATTTGAGAGTTACAAGAGGAGAGGTGGCTTTGACCTCATTTGTATTTTATAAATATCACTTGGCCATAGTGTGAACTTTTGGTCAGAGATGGGCAATAGCTGTCCTGGGAGAACTGTTTCTAGAAACTGAAAAGAGAAACAAGCAAGGGTCTGAATGGAAAGGGTGGAAGTAGAGATAGAGTAGAAAGAATGAGACAGAGAAGAAAAGTCAGTGGGAACCGAGGCAGAGAGACAGGTGGGCAGGATGCAGGGGAAGGGCCTCATCATGGCTACTTTGGACTTTCAGGTGGGGTACCTCTTAAGCAGGTGACTAGATGGGTCTGGAGTGAGGGAAGACAACTGGAATTCAAATATAAATTTGTTAGTTGTAAATGGCAAAACACTTGTAGCCATGGGATATGTCTCCTGTGGAGAATATGCCACGAGAAAGAGGAGACAGGGCCTGGGGTGAGCCCAAGAACAGAGATAGGAGCACAGGTGCTCAGTGAAGGAGATACCGAATATGGGACAGACTGTAGTAGCCAGGGCCATAGAGCTCACAAGATACAGATGAAAAGTGCCATTGGATTTTGCACTATAAATTTTAGAATCTGATTAGATACCACCCAGGAACCAGAGGGGTAAAGTCTCATCGTCTGCCTCTCCACAGACGAGGATAGTAAGACATGCAGTCATAAGCAATGTTCTTGTAGAGTTTTTCATGAGCACGGACCATGGAACCCAGAATCTTAGGGATCATACAAGTCAGTTTTCCTTGTGAGGAAAAATGAGATCCAGAGGGAATCAGTAACTTGTCCAAAGTGCCAAAGTCACTAGGTTTTGAGCCTTTCAGCTCAGGTGAGGGGAGAGGTTTAGAGTGGGAGAGGTTTAAAGCTTGGAGCTGGGGTGGGTTCCAAGATTGACCATCCCAGCTGTATGACTTAATCTTTCTATACCTACATTTCCTTATCTTTAAAATGGAGATTTAGCGAATTGTCAAATGTGAAGCAACCAGAACCATATCCCATGTATGGATAAACCATGAGTTTGTTGCTATTGTTAATACATAATGTGGTTATACATGTACATAAAGGGGTGTGTGTGTGTGTGTGTGTGTGTGTGTGTGTGTGTGTGTTTATCCTTTAGGGAAGGGAAGATAAAAATTATTGTGCATATAAGGAAATGTTGAGTATTTTAGAAAGAGATTTGGATGACTGTCAGTTTTGGATCAAGAGTTGTTAAGAAAGGTAGGAAATATGTTTATACAGTGTGGTTGAAACAGCATTTTTTAGCAAGTCTTTTTAAGAAATGCAGAATCTTCTTTATTCCTGAGAACAGAAACATAAAAGCATTCTGAAGTCATCCCTGTAAAAGAGTTTCTTTGTTTTAGTCAGACAACCAGAATTGTAACCTATTTACAATTAAGTCCCTTGAGTATGACTTTAGAATGTATCCTGACTTTGTAAAGGAAAAAGGAACTACAGAGTAAGAATAAAACATGCATTTGAGTCTTGGAGAAAAAAAGATTTGGGTTATTTAGAGAAATACAATCATCTTGGAGTGTTTCTAGTTGAGCAAATCTAATTTTTGGCTCCTAAAAGACATAAGAAGCCCGAACAGCATTATCTAGATGGACTTGGGTAACTCGTAGCATAGACAACTTTGGAATAAGTGACACTCTGGACTTGATTAGGATGCAGTAATCCTAGAAGGATATAAATTTAACTGGATTTATGGCCTAATAAAAACGTGGGAAGAAAAGATAATGCTTACTGACTCATGAAACTTTAACAATGTTTGCAAGACTCTGAGTTGTAATATTTGGACGAGAGTACTTCTTATTCATCCCCGCCTGTTTCTAACCCAACCTGCTCTGCTCCTCACTCAGATTATGAGACCACCTTGGTCTTTTTGGATGTTTTTAGGAAGCAGATAATCACGTTCCGCCTTGGTATGCCTGTGATCTCCAGCAACACTTTACTGGTGTGTGCAAATAGATATTGAGCCACTATTTGCAGTAAGCTTTTGGAAGAAAACAAAATTACAATATAGAAAGGCTTAGCCTATTGCTTATTCCCATTCAGAAAGTGTTTTCTGAGGGCTACTTTTATGGGCCTTATATCCCCCCCATCCCATTTTTGTTGGTATTAAAACAATACACAGCATACCACAGCTACTTGTTTTGGGTTGAACATGAGATAGAAATAATAGCACCAACCTTTTATTGAACCCTGGAGGCTTGTGTTTGCTGCTCTACATACAGTAATTTATTTAATCATAACAACTCCATGTGACAGGCACAGTATTATTATCCTCATTAGTCACATGGGGAGACTGAGGCTCAAAGCTGTAAAGTCACTAGCATATTGTGACACAGCTAATAGCTAATGAGGCCAGGCCTGTTTGACTCCTAAACTGCTTTTGTCCGAAGGTGCCCTGCCTCTTTCCTTCCCTTTGCTTTGGGGTTACTTATGTTGTGTTCTTAGGACACAAAAGTACTTTTAACCTCACTTCCGACTCATGTCCTGGGAAGCCCCCTCCTTCACCCCTCCTCTGGGCTCCCAAAGCGCTGGGTTACCATCTCCTGACACTTTCATCACAGCCTGAAGCAGGAGTGTGTGTGTGTGTACCCTGGCCTTCTAAACTGACTTGTGAGCAAGTGGGGGAGGGGATTTTCCAGTAGACCACACAACAGTGTTCCATGATAGGATACCATTATTATTTCTACTTAATAAATAAGAAAACTGAAGCATAGAGATTATGTGAGTTAATAAGGGCCAGTAAATGGTAGAGCTAGGGAACTGAACCCCGGTTCCAATATCTCTCAAAAGAGATTTTAAAAATATATTTATTTATTGTTTTTATGGTATGAGTATATTGCCTGCATGTATGTAAGTGCACCCATGTCGTGCAGTGCCCGTGGAGGTCAGAAGAGGACTTCAGATCTCCTGGAACTGGAGTTACAGATGGTTGTTAGCCACCATGTGGGTACTGGGAACTGAACCTGGGTCCTCCATAAAAGCAGCCAGTGCTCTCAACCACTGAGCCGTCTCTCTAGCCCCAAGAGATTTTTTAAAATTCTCCTATTGTTACACATTTAAGTTTTCTATTATGGTGGGAACATTTTCTCTAATTTTAAATAAGAATAAAATGTATTTGCATTTTAAAATAACAACAACCAAAAAAGATATTGTTATTAGGAAGAGACTGTACCCAGCAACTCCCATCCCAGTGCCACACCGTTAATGGTAAACATCTACCTGATTCTTTCATCCACCCTTGCAGAGTGGCAAATAGGTAATTGAACCTGGTCTCACCTCCTAAGAAAGGAGCCTTATGGCAGTGATTGTGGAATATATGAGGTCCTGCTGGAATGCATATTCCCAAGCCTCTGTGCTTGCAGTAGTGATGACAAGGCAGAGCTGAACACTTAGAAATCTTTTTCCATAACTGGGAAGAACAGTGAGATAGGGAAGGGGCAGCTTCCAGGAGATAGGGAGTGAAGCAAATATGGGTAGGGGTCCCAGGCCCAGTGGTGGGAGCTAGTGGGAAGTGTTAGAAACTCCCAGCCAGGGTTGGGGGATCCTTGACTTCTGTCACAGGAAGACCTCCTAACTTGCTTTAGGAAAGATTCAAAGTACCTGTACCTTTTTAATGTGCTGGTGGGATTTCTTCTGGTGAATTCAGACTCTTGATTTTGTTCAGAGTTTCCATCTTTGAGGTACCCAAAAATAGTAGGCTATTGGGGAGTTGTGTAAGGAGTCCATCTGCTTTATATTGAAAAGTAGGGCTTTAATGGAAAGTTTAAAATGAGCCAAATCTCTGTTCCCATAACAAAGCCCAGGGAACTTTGCTTAGTCCTTTTAATACCAGAAAAAGTTACTGGGCCTGTATTTCTGTGATCACCTCTCCAGTTTAAACTTTACTGAAAAAGAAAATAAACACCAACAAGTACCTTCATTTCCACACAAAGATTGTGTCTCTTTAGCAGCAAATACTTTCAAATATTGACTCTTGTAAGATTTGGTTTTTGTTTCAATTTTGTTTTCATTTCAGCACATGCATAACATGAACATGTTTAATAAAGTGCCAATTTCTGGCCACAGTTTCTCTGGCTATTCTCTCAGCTGGGAGGGTATCACTTTGTATTTCTAGTTAATTCTCTAACCTAGAAATGCAAACACAGAACTTCATTGTTTTCAAATACAAGGCTCTGGAGATGACTTATCAGTGAACTATTAACATTTTGTCATTCTATATCATTTATCATTGTCTCCTCCGTGAGAGTGTCATTCTGTACCAGTCCCTTGTACACCTTTGTCTGATCTGCATGCCCTCTGGCTCTCTTGTAGTTTCCAAAGAATACTTGCTTCACTCTTGTGTGTCTACATTGAGCAGGGAGGTGTTGATCTGTGTTGGAAGCTGATGTTGATGCTGGTTCTTTTGCCTTTTCACTTTTGTGCAAACAACCCAGTGAGTAGGAGTAGAAAGGCCAGATGCCTGAGCATGGCCTTCAAAGCCGTCTGCAGTCTCCACATCATTACCTCATTATCCACCACACTAATGCTTGATTAGCCAAACATCGGTCTACCCTCTATGTCATTAATATGATTTATGTATTATGGTCTTTGTTCCCCTTTCCTGGAACCCCCAATCCTCCCTTTTCCTTAGAATTCTATCCATTTGTCAAGGTTTCTTGCACTCTAGCATTAAACATTTTATCTTTCAGTTGCTTGCTAATAAATGATGCTTTGTATTATCAGTTAAGAACTGATATGAGAAGTCCAAGGTTCAAAGAGTTTTATGACTTGCCCAGGCTCATACATCTAGCTACTAATTTAGCTAAGACTAACTCTCTAGTCTTCCAGAAATTCCTATGTAAGAGTCTTTTCCTCTCAAGAGACAGTTGGGTGCATTTGTGCCAACATATTGTTTGTTGCTCCATCGTTTGTTCTATCCACTTACAGCATGTAGCTAGTGTCACTCACAAGGTAGAAGGCCCATAGATGCTTCTTTAGATGGGCTGAGGGCAAGGCCTGGTGTGCAGCTGGTTTCCTAGGTATTGAGCCTCTGTGTGTTCTGGTGGCAGCAAATATATTCCCTACCAACTCTATGGTTTAGTAATTGTCCTAGGCTGTTCAGGATCTACCATTATATCTTGAGAATGGCCTGTGTTTAAAGAACTCTGGTTCAGACTCTTTAGCCTTTTGCTAAAAATTTAGGGTGATCCGGAAAGTAGTTATGTCTTGCCTTTTGCCACTGGGTTTTCACCAGCCCAGTTTTCAAAAGGAGAGGGGATGATAAGGCTGGAGGGGGAGGTTACCACAGTGCAAGACCAGGGAGAGAAAGCAAGTACTAAATTCGGAGGAAATTGGAAGCATGCAGTAGTGAATGAAGGGAGAAGGGAATGGATTGCTGTGCTACAAGTGTGGCCTCCAGCCTCTGAGGCAGAGAAAGCAGATACTCACTATGCACCAGCAGCATTTGACTGTGTTGTCTCAGACACACAGAAGGCAGTTTTGCCTGTGGGAGTGCCTTTCATGTGGCATCTTCCAGAGAATCTTCTTAACCAGGGAAGGAGGGTTCTATTCCAGATTTAAGGTTCCACAAAGTAAGGATTTGACACTGCAGCTCAGCCTCAGCCTCTCTTTGTATGTCTTTCAAAAGAATGACAAGAAATAAGCTTTTTCTAAGATGTTTTCCATGGTTAAGAAGGGACCACTCTAGTCCATTTTGTAACAAAAGGCACAGCAGCACAGTGGGTGGTGTTTGTCAGGTGTTCATTAAGAGTCTGCTGAACTACCTGTGAACAGCACCTGGGTTCCTCCTTAATGGTTTCCTCCACCTTGCCTGTACCTGGATGCCAGGTTTAATGTGCCTGGGGTAGAGAACAGTAAGAACACTCTGGATGTTAGGGCAGCTGCAGCAGGGAGAGGGGGAGTGTTCCACTGTTGTTTGAAATGCTATTGTGATTTTTGAGAGCTAGTGTGAGATATTTTCCCCTGCTTAACTATGTACTTTACAGGATTTAAATTATTTTTTCCTGCTTCCCATTCCCACAACCACTACCTTAAATTCAAGTCACACACTGCTTTGATACAATGACCTTTCCCCTTTGCTGGCATCTAATGTCACCACTTCATGTATTTACTCAGTCTGCTCATGTTTGGACACTGTTGTGCATGTCAGTGTCAGTAATTTTAGTAGCAAGAGTCTGGAAGGTTGTATAAAACTGCAGTATCAGTGCACTGCTTAAATGCTTGCTGGTTACGATGTTCTCACATGTTCTTAGTAGTACTTCCAGGTGGAGACGTACCCTAAAAAAAATCTTACTTCATGTAGGCAGAAGCTCAGATCCTCTGCATTTATGGAGCTTCAGAATATGGTTTAGAGTTAATATTCTGAGGGGCTGGAGAGATGGCTCAGCGTTTAAGAACACTGGTTGTTCTTGCAGAAGACCCGGGTTTGAATCCCAGCACCCATATGGCAGCTGACAGCCTCTTCTGACCTCTGCGGGCATTGCATGACATGGGTGCACTTGCCTACATGCAGGCAGTACACGCATACACATAAAATAAAATTTTAAAAAAATTTTAAAATTCATATTCTGGTTCTAAGTAACTATTTGGATTCTACCTCATGTTCCACCTTCTTTATTAATGCCTCCATATTATGGTGGAGCTTGGAGAGTGGACCACATCTTGCCCTTCTCTTCACTGTAAGTGTAGCTGTCTCCTGACTATTGAACACACTCTTGATTTCAGATCGCATCATCTGGAGGTAGTTCTCTTAGAGGCTGAGGATTACGCTGTAGAAGCCAGTGAGTAATGCCTGGGAAGAATCTGTAAGAATGTGGTAGAAGGAACACAACTCGGTGCTGTGGAAGTGCTAGCAGCTCCGGGGAAGGGATGGGTTATGGCTAGTTTATTCAGAAGTATGATCCAAGGAGAATTGAAGCATGGAAAACTGCAACCCCATACCTTATCTGACTGTGCTTCCACCTGAACTGCTACATAGGGAAAAGTCCAGCGTAGAAAGTGATTGAGTTCCTGATCCACAACATCTAAGGCAAGCCTGTCTGCCTTTCCTGTTCTTCACATCTCCAGCTGTGACAATGGTTCTATTTTCATTGGATGAAACACCCTGGCCTCACCCTCACAGTAATTCTCCCATGTCCCTGAGAAGGAAGATTCCTGCCCTGTACTCCCTACCAAAGCATCTAACTGAGCTTTCACTGTTCTCCTCTAGTAAAGAGGGAGATGTTGGTGAGGCAAGAAAGAGATGGGGCCTTGAAAAGCTAGAAAAGCTAGAAAAGGTTCAAACAAGCACTGATTTGTAGGATAGCTTGTGAACAGATGGATCATAAATATTGTGGACCAACATCCTATTGAAACTTGTGGTTTTTAGTGGTTCTCCTAAGTGGAGTTTTGTGACTTTGCCTGATAATATCTTGTACTTTGGAATAGAAAAGTTGGCCTTGTGACCTAGAGGTAAGTATTTGTCTAACTAGTCAAGTAGGCAGGATATTCTAAGAAACTAAACAAAACATCAGTTGAATCAACTTCAAATAGGGTTCAAGCTGGATGGGGTGTATGCTTGGATGGGAATGATAACGAAGGGTGTGAGCTCTCAGAGAGCCGAGGCATGAACACAGTAGGTATGGTGGAAGGGAGACAAAGGTGAAGAGGCCTTCACACAAGGAAACCCAGGGAGGTGGAAGGTTCTAGAATGATGCTGATGCAAGAGTGACTCCCTGTTAAATGGATCACTACTTAGCAATAGAAAACCTATAAAGAGTAAGATATCAGATGGGAAGAATTTGAGAATGGGAGCCCATGGGCCCCTTTTGCCCTTGGTTGAAGCATGCTTAAATATGTCTTCTGGAAGAAGGCTGTGTCGGTGTGCTGCATTTCTCCTTGGAGTGTTCTGGACCTTGGAAACATTGCATCATGAGCAGTTGGTTTGATTGGAATGATAGTTGAACTGATAATTCAGTTTCCTTTCCCATCTTCCCAATTCTTGTTGCCCTGGGACTCTCCCTCAATAAGGCTAAGGATTCTGTTACTTCAGGGGGAGGAGGAAAGAACACAATCAAGGACAAGGATGACATTGTTCAGCTTTTGAAGTCCCAGAGAGGCCCTTCAAGCATATTTCAGAGACCAGAGTCAGTCTAAGCCTTCATTTAAGGGACAGGCTTTGTGAGAAGGAAAATGATTGTGGATCCCAAGAACCAGCCCTCAAAAGGCAAGGCATGTATGCAGCAAGCCCATGGAGGGAGGCTGCAGGATAGTCTCCCATTGTTCAGGAAGGAGAGCTCTCCTCCTGGGTTAGTGAGAGGAGCTTAGAGAGATTTGGAAGAGTCTAGAGTTAAGGAATGGGTGGTCACTGAGTCCAGTGCCCCATTCCTCATGACTTTTCTTAAAGGGTCATTCAAATATTTGTAGCCCAGGTGGGTCAAGCAACCCCCGTAAGCAGAGGACACTTGTGCCCTGTGATCTGTGTGGAACTCTGGATAGAAATTACTTTGCAGTGTGCCCTGCATTGTGCATGTTATGGCAGAACCAGGCCCCAAGCTGGTATCCTGTCCTCAGAGCCTACACATGGCATAGGGGAAATCTTGAGACTCCTGCTTGGTCTCTAAGTGGGTATACAGATGTTAAGAAGCCTGGGGTCAGAGTGGAGAGGGCATAGAAGGGAGTATTCCAGTTTTACCCCCAGAGACTAGCTGAGATAGTGGCCACAAATACTGCCAGTCTAGATGTGGCAATGACCAGTATGTTAGCAGACAAGCCTGCACCCAAAGACAGAGGAGGTGTTATCCCACAGGGGCTAGCAAGGACTTGCAGGTCAGTGCCTGGACCAGACAGTCTCCTCACCACTGCCATGGTTCATAATCTTTGCCCTAGGGAAGAGGGAGAAGGAAAAGACCAACTCTGAGAGGCAGTTAGAGGTAGTTTAATTTGACTGCTTGCCTGAAGCAATTAAAGTATTAACTCCTAAGAGACTGTATTAGCAAGATTGTATTTTCCTATCAATATAAATGCAATGTTCATAATCAAGTTGAATATTTTTAATGTATGGTTGGGTAGCAAGTGTGCATTTCAAGCTTGCCCCATTGCAGTTGGGCTGTATTTTGACTTTTGGAGGGAAGACATACACTCTTACAGAACACTCTTTCCTTAGAGTAAATCATGGTTTAGTGTACCTGTCTCAGGCTTATTTTGAGCAAGAAATGAGTTCTGTCCTCAAGGGCAAGAGCTGTTGACTTGATCCACGAAAAGCAGTGGGGGATTTGAATCCTCAGGATTTAGCTAGGGGGGTTCTTCCCAGTGCCATAGAAGGAAGGACCTCAGATGCATTGAAGCCTCAGATTAGGAGAAATTTAGAAGTTCAAGCTTTTCTTAGAGGAAATTGCCTTGATGTTGGAGACCAGAGGAGAAGTCTTACTATATGTGATCCTCCAGGTCCATATTTTAAAGGTAATGGAGAAAATACTGTCCCTGATCACAAGGGGAGATGGCTTTCATTTTTACTCAATCCCTGTGTACTAAATAAAGCATCTGTCTATGGAGGGATTCATTTCCAAGTATAATTCATGAGTACTTACCAGAGCACTCAAATGAGAGAGAGAGAAAAAAACTTTTTAATTTTTTTTCATTTCTCCATGACATTCATACAGGGAAGATGCTTCATTTAAGATGTGTTTGAAAACTTGCTGGATCCTGAAATACCTAGTAATTTTGGAAAGGAAATCTTTAGGCTTGTTTTAAGACTGTGTGTCAGTTGGGGGTGTGGTAGGAGCTGCCTGTTAGAATGTGGCTTACAAATTTTCCTGCCAGAAAATTTCTGTGACACTTTGAGCAAATCTTAAACCGTAAATACAGCTCATGTTTTTCCTTGTCTGTCAGTGAGAGCCAAGAGAGTTAGATGGGGTACTATGATTTGAATTGAAAAGTCACTAAATAAGTAAGATTACAGACTTTAAAAAAAAATACTTATGTGAAGCCAGGCGTGGTGGCACATGCCTTAGTCCCAGCACTGGGGAGGCAGAGGCAGGCAGATCTCTGTGAGTTCCAGGCCAGCTGGTGCTACAGGGAGACCCTGTCTCAAAAAGACAAAAAAAAAAAAAAAAAAAAAAAAAAAAAAAAAAGATATTAGCTGGCAAATTTTAAAAAATACTTCGGATTTATGAATATTTCTATTCAAAATATAAGTAAAATAAAATTTATAAAACTAAAAACGTGTGTCTATTATATACATTAAACAGTCTCTTGCATTGATTGATTGACAGGAGCAAGAACATACAGCAGTAGTTATTTTTTGCTACTTATTCACTCACTTTAGTCAGTTTTAAGCCACATCTCTAATACTCAAGTCACTAGTATATTTTCTTAGGAAGAAGAGTTTTAAATTTTCTCATAAAATTACCTGCAGTCGCTTCAGAATTATGTTTATAACTAATATTTGAAATGGTTATCTTTGATTAGCATTTATGTGTACACCACAGTATTTCTAATCGAGAAAACGGGTTTTTCTGCAGGCGCAAATTCCCTGCTAAGCTCAGAGAAAATTCTGCTACACGGAGGCTCATCCCAGATATTTTTTCCATAATGAAATGTGCAATCATTTTACTCAAATATGTTCAGAGATCTTTTCCTCTTATTTTGAATTCTTATCTCCAACAAATATTTCTGCAGTTCAACATTTAGCAAAGCAGGTTGTTCTCTGGTCCTTTTGAAGGTTTTATCAATTTTAGGTCACATTGAATCACAAGTCTTCTCCATTTTACTCCATTCTAGTGCAGAACATAGATTGTATCCAGTGCAAACTATGAGCTCCATTAAAAGAGCACCACAAGGCAAGAAATTCCCAAACATCATGCCACAGTTTCAGAACTGAATCTTGGAAGCTCTTCAAGTTCTCTGTAGCTCTTGTGCTGGGTTCCTCCCCTGCTGGCATTAGGGTAAATTTCAGCATCTTTCCTCATTCTCCTAACTCTCAGTAACTGCAATCTGGGCTTCAGAGGCTGAAGTAATTTGATGCTTCATTCACTGTTTTGATCAGAACGTTTTCAGCTGGCTTGGAATAGAATGCCCCCAAACTCGAAAGGACTTGTCAGTCACAGGGTTTCAGTGCATTCGCTTGATTTAGAGAGTGGTTCTTAGATACTTGTACAACAAGGTGATGACATGGGGCAAAAGAGCAGGTATGTGCTGCTGCGTCGAAGTTTTTGCATTCAACATTGGCTTTGACACAAAAGATTTATAGATCAGTTTTTATAAGTGGGCGTATTTAATGTGATCTGTCGATTCCTACACCTATGGTTTCTTTTGAATTTAATAGGATTTAGCCACCTGTTTGAATGCAGCTTTGAATTATGTATATATCCAAAATGTAGGAAACTTTATGCTCTGTAGGTTACTTGAAAAGACCATTATTTTTAGCACCACAAAGTTTGTATTTGTGTCATTGCTGAAAAAAAAAAAAGAAAAAAGTTTCATCTCCTGCATTGAACTTTTTTTTTTAACCATTCACAACAGCATTTGCAATCATAGACATTACCTGTGACAGATTTAACTTCCACACACTTTATTTTGATCCCATGAGATAGATGGGAAATCCCCAGTATTTAAATTGACTTTCTTTAAAGTACATGATAAACCTGGACTCACTTAACTGTTTATGAAGGTTTTTTCCTATTGCTAATAAAGCTATGGCTTCATTTCACACAACTGTGCACACAAAAACCTAACCTCAAAATAAGCAAAACCAATTTGGAATAAATCCTTTGATTTAAAGACAAAGATTTTGGGGCTGGAGAGATGGCTCAGCGGTTAAGAACACTAACCGCTTGCAGAAGACCCGGGTTCAAATCCCAGCACCCACATGGCAGCTAACAGTCAGTAACTCCAGTTCCAGAGGATCGGACAGCCTCTTCTGTTCTCCGTGGTCATTGCATGACATGGGTGCACTTACCTCCATGGAGGCAATATACACATACGCATAAAATAATAAATAAAATATTTAAAAAAATAAAGATGAAGGTTTCCACAGTGTTCTGTTAGTGAATGTTCTGCAGGTACCTGGTTTAAGCTGGCATCACCAGTCAATACAGTAGCGATGGACATTTGTAGTGTGTGATGCTGCCTTAGCAGATTTGTGTTGTCATTTATATAGTCAGGGATATATATCACTGTGTCTCCCATGGCAGATAGTAAGTATCAACAAGCATTTTATACTAATTTACATTTATTGTCAGTGTTCTAAAAACTTGGGGTTGAGTGTGTAACTCAGTGGTAGTGAGTTTGCCAAGCACAAAAAATAAAAGCAGAAATGTAGTTCTTAATTTTTTTAGTAAACTTGAATATTCTTTTTTTTTTAGTTCACTGTGTCTAGAAGACATATTAGAAGATACAAAAGCATAAACATACAATTAATGACAAAAACCCCATAATGAGAACAGTTGGTTCCTTAATAGCTCTGTAGCAGGTCTGTTTCCTACCAATACCTAAAGTGCACCTATCTTAGAATGTCCTGTTTCCTTTTCACTCTTTTTTCTGGTGTTCTGCATACCTCAGGCTCAGCCTGGGTTGTAGCACCCTCTGTCTGGCAGGGACAGCAGTGTGGAATACTTTGTGCCACTGCTGGTCAAGACTGGGTGGAGTTAGCTGCCCTGAATTTCTCTAGTCCAACGGCTCTTTGTTTTATGGTGAGCAGCCTGCGTGTTGTCACTAGAAGGATGATATTACTTATGCCGTGATTAGAAAAGGACAGGGAAGAGACAGATTGTCACTAGTCATCTTTCAGATTTCCTCTCATGTTCAGGTAAAAATTCCCTTCACTGTAGTGCTCGACTCATTGGTAGGCAGTGCTGTATCAGAGTGGAGATGACAAAGCCCAGTCCTGGTGGACTGCAGTGCAGCTCATCATAACACTTGGTTTACGAAGTGAACAGCTTGGGCAGGTGCTTAACCTGAGGGACTGCTGGGGCAGCAGGAGTAAACCCGCACTTCACAGTCTCCCTACATTTCCCCACCTGCTCTGCTCATTCTTAATCACTGACTATGTACTGATCCCACAACCCAACTCCTCTGCTTTTCTCTATTCTTGGTCCGTCTTGTCCCCCTTCCCACAAAAAGAGTGGACTTCAAAAAAAAACAAAACAAAACTGTAGAGGTCACATTGCTTCCCTTAGTGTCTTCCTATCACTGTTAGACTGTGATTCAGCTTTTTATGCCCCACTTGGGACATTAAGTGTCTAGAGGACACATGCCCGCTGCTTTGTTTGTGAGTGTAGTTTCTTCGTTAGTGTAACACATGAGGCTAGCTATATATGTGCATGTATGTATGTGTGAATATGCTCATACATATACAAAGGGATAGGCCTTGTGATATATACAGTATATTTTTTAAATTTAGATTTATGCTTTTAAATAGGGCAATTATACACAAAACCCCCAAATTTCTAGCTTTGGGGGGGTGTGAAACAGAAGATCTGGTAAAACTGAACTGAAAAAAAAAATGGGAGGAGGCTGTGTAGGTTCTCACTATGTATCCCAGGCTGGCCTAGAATTTGAGATCCTCCTGCCTCAGCTTCTGAAGTGCTGGGATTGCAAGTACATAACACTAGGTTTGTTCCTATGCATTTTCTATTTATTTATTTATTTATTTATATTTTGTGTGAATGAATGTTTTACTTCCATGTGAATAAGCACACCCCTGTGTACAGTGCTTGCAGAGGTGAGAAGAGGGCATCAGATCCCCTAGTACTAGAATTATGGATGGCTATTAGCCACCATGTGGATGCTGGGAACCCAACCCAGGTCCTCTGCAAGAACAGCCAGTGCTCTTAACTGCTCAGCCATCTCTCCAGAAACTAAAAGGAAAGATAGAAGGCAATTTCCTTATTGCTATAAATCTCTAAGTTCCAGATATTTCTTCTGTCTCTGAAAGCAAAGTTAAGGGAGCAGAATATACTCTCAGACCATATCCTTTTCATCAGTGGAGACTGATGCGTGCACACACTCCTATTCTGTTACCTCCTAACCCTTCACCACCTCCTAGAAAAAGGTGTGAACTATGGGAGTCTATTGTTTCCAACAACATTAGATCAGAGACTTTAAGCACATGTGGCCTATATAGCTTGGAAAGGTGCTCCTCTAGGTGATTTGGGTGAGGCGTGACATGTAAAAGCCCCTGGGACATAGGACATTGAATGTAGAGAGATACTTTGAAGTCATGATTTTCAGACTCTGTTCTTACATGACTGCTTTCTGTTGCTTCTCTTTTCTAAACATGCTGCTGTTCAGTTTTTCATGAATGCCTTTCCAAGGACAGTAAATGGTTTTACACACTATGACATCGTTTCCATGGTAACTAATGTATTTTAGCCAAGAGAGACTATGATAGAAGTAGGCTAAAAAGGACAAATACGGAACTGGCACAGTGTAAAATGTGGGGCAGTGTGTGTTGTAGTAAAGACTTTTCCTTTTTTCCCTTGTACATGCATTGTTGTGTTTTGTTTTTCTGACTTCTTGTTTAGGAAAACCTGTATAACTAGCCCTTGGCTTCTTAATGGACTAAATTTTTGCTGCATCCAGCACTAACTAGTATTTTGCTGACACTATTCTTTCAATTGGTACTTAGGTTTTTTTTTTTGGTCTGTTTGCTTTAATGTGACAAACATTTAACATGCATACATTTTTAATGTTCTCTTCAGCCCTGTTCTCCGGTCACCACCCCACTTTCCTGCTCCCTGTTATAGTTCCTCTTGAGCTGGTTGTCTACACTGCCTGTCTCCACACTGCATTTGTTATCCTAGCCATTCCAGTCAGGCTTGTACCCATCTTTGATCCAAAATTTCCAGTTGGCCTCACTCTCAGCCTCTGAGATTTTTAAATTTAGAAGCCAGTATGCACATGTCTACTTTGAAACATTTCTATAAAACATCAGACCCTGTGTATGTTGATCCTGGTCTTTAAACAAATATGAGGGATTGTGTCACTCTGCTTTGTGTGTCTGAATGTGTTTGGGTTCTTCTGATATATAACAATAACCGCTTTTATGTTCTTAAGTAAATTTCCATGGATGAGCAGATTCCTGTTTAAAAGAAAGAGAAACTGAGGCATAGACCTTGTGATGTAGAAAGTACATTTTTAAAAGTAGACTCATACTTTTGAATAGGGCAGTTTTATTTTTTTTAAAAACCTGGAATTTCTAGCTTCCTTTAAAAAAAAAAGGAGGAGGGGCTGAAGAGATGGCTCAGTGTTTAAGAGCACTAGTTGTTCTTGGTGAGGACTCAGTTTAGTTCCCAGTACCCATTTGGCAGTTAACAACCATCCTTAACTCCAGTTCCATTAGATTCAGTGCTCTCTTCTGGCCTCTGTTGGCATTGCATGATATGAGTGTACTTACGTATATGCAGGCAAGCACTCATACACATAAAATAAAAATAAAATAATTTTTTTAAAGGAGAAAGAAGAGGAGGAGAAAGAGGAGGAAAAGGAGGAGGAGGAGGAGGAGGAGGAGGAGGAGGTGGTCTGGCAAAACTGACCCTGCAATCTATAATAACAGTTGACTGAGCAGGGCAGTGTATGAGAGAGAGCCAGGTTCTGTAGCTCACCCCGTCCTCATCCCACCTGCTTTAACTATTTATGTTACCTGCCAGGCCCTGTGGTTCGGTTTGTGACCCTTGCTGTACCCACACCTCAATCACAGCTCACATAAATAGTAGAGCTACGGATAGATCTTGGTTTCCTAGCCAACTGCTTCCTTCCTGGCTATGAACCAGACTTCTCTATTTTAGAGTATATATGATAGACCAGTGTTGAGAGGCTTCATTATTGGGTGGTAGAGACTACATTTTGTACTCCCTAATTGAAATTTACTTTGCAGTTGATGGTACTAGTTACATTATAGGTACATTGTTCTTATTTGGGGTACTCCCCACCCCCTGATTCCCTCTGTCAGAAAACATGTGTGCTCCCTGTTGAATGTGGGATGGAGGTAGCTGGCAATAAAAGCATTTACATGTGCACAGAAAAACTGGCCAGAAAGGAAGTGCTCCAGCATAATGTGAATTCTACGTGTGTGTGTGTGTGTGTGTGTGTGTGTGTGTGTGTGTGTTTATGTGTTTATATGGGGGCCAGAGGACAGCCTCAGATGTCATCCTTAGAAACACTGTCTACCTCCTTTGAGACAGACAGGGTCTTTCATTGGTCTGGAACTCATGAAATAGTCTAGGCTGGCTGGCCTGCCCCAGGGATCTGCCTGTCTCTGCCTCCCCAGCACTCAGATGATAAGCATGTTCTACCATGGCCATCTTTTTTAAAAATGTGGGTTCTGGAGATTAAACTTAGTTCCATGTGCTTGTAAGTCAAATACTTTAGCAATCGAGCCATCTCCTCATATTTTATGGACTTTGAAGAAGCATATATTACCCTCTTGAGGCACAATGAATATTTGTTTATATAAACTAAGACCAAGAATGCATGGCATTGCTGAGCCCTGTGCTCTCCATATATGAGAGATGCAGCAGCATCCCTCAGCCACCTTTCCTTCAACAACAGATTAGGCTCTTTGTCCTTGATGCCAGAATGCTGACAATACTCCTGTGGCAGTATCATCTTGCACCAACTTTGTCACCATTTAGACACATACTTACCACTCTACCTGAACTGGGGTGGGGAAAACGGAGAAGAGGTTGCAGTTGGTGTAGGGTTTAACCTTGCTAGGTTTGTGCATATAGCATAAACTAGGAGAATGAACTAGTCTGGGACCAGAATGAACGGTGAGAGGAAAATCCATTTTTCCTAGGTTTGGGGGCAGTGAGGAATACCCTGCAACAAAGGGCCTTGTCTGAGCTTGGGCCTATCTCTGGGGTCTGACCCAGCTGTTGGGAACACAGGAGATTGTGGTGGTCATGAACGTGGATGATTCCACACACTGCATGTCTGTCTGCAGCTGCACAGACCTCCGGGAGCCCACTGAGAGAGTGGGCCTGTTCCTCGACCCTCGGCAGGGAGCCAGGGATGCCCCTGCACTAAGAGCATTGAGGAGCCTCTGTGTATCTTCTATCTGTGCCTCAGCTTTCTTTAGATTACAGCAGAGTCTGGCCCTGCCTGGTCTTTTTTGTGCTTTGGATCCTAAGTTAAGAATAGCCGAAGGAACACTTGTCCCTGTTGACAGGCTTGATATGGAAGTTGCTATCAAATGACTATTTTATCCTCTGTTGCCACTGACATCACACCACGCACAGCTCTGAGGTTCCCACTTTAGTTGTGATTGAATAGAGCTATGACCACTGGAGCAGAAAGAAGCCATTCAGATGTGATTGCGTGAAGACGTGTCTAGTAATGGGTAGATGATTTTGGGCAAGTCAATGAATATTTTAAATCCTTTGCAAGTAGTGAAAAGGGTTGAATTTGGAACAGAGAAGATGATGGCAGGGGAAAAACACTTCATTTTTCTCTCAGTCTCCCATTTAAAAACAAAAAAACTAAGCAATGTTTTGTTTTAATTTCTTGTGACCCTTAAATCTCCATCATCCCATGTCATGTGTGTGTGTATGTGTGTGTGTGTGTGTGTGTGTGTGTGTGTGTGTGTGTGCGTGCGTGCATGTTAAGGTATACATGCCCATGCAGAGGCTAGAGGGGAATGTTAAGTGTCTTCCTCTATCACTTCCTACTTTATTTGAGGCAGGATCTCTCACTGAACCTGAAGTTCAGTTTTCCACTATCCTAGGATTGTCTTATCTCTGCCTTCTAATGCTGGGGTTACAGGTACCACATTACCACATACAGCCATGTTCAGCTGGGGATTTAAACTCAGGTCTTCTTGCTTACGTAGCAAGTACTGTTACCTGCTGAGCCATCTCCCCAACCTCCTCAATCACTTAAAATTTTTTTCAATTTAATCACATATTTTAGAACACTATATTGAATCTAATTACCTTTTTATTTAAAAATGTTTTATTTATTTTTATGTGTATGAGTGTAATGCCTGCATGTAGGTAGGTGCACCTGTGTTGTGCAGTGCCTGCAGAGGTCAAAAGAGGATATCACATCCCCTGGAATTGGACTTACAGATGGTTGTTATCCACTATGTGGGTGCTGGGAATTGAACCCAGGTCCTCTGTAAGAGCAGCCAGTGCTCTTACTGCTGAGCTCTCTCTCCAGCTCCCCAAATACCTTTTTAAAATTATTTATTTTTATTTTATGTGTATGAGTGTTTTGTCTGTGTGTATGTAAGTATACTTGTGTCATGCAAAGTCCTAGGAGGCCAGAAGAGGGAGTCAGATCTCCTGAGACTGGAATTATGCTTCTTAGCTGCTGTGTGTATTCTGGGAATCGAAGAGCCTGGGTCCTTTGCAAGAGCAGCCAGTGCTCTTAACCATGAATACATCTCTCTAACCCCTTAATTATCTTTTTAAAAGAAAACAGTTACCAAAAATAATTAATGAAAAATAAGCAAAATTTCCAAATTGAATATGTATCATTTATTTTAAAATTAAAGGCCCAGTGCTAAATTTAAAGATGAAAAATTATTTTCTACTTAAGCATATGTTGAGGGGATGGGGTTATACTCTGAATTTTGTTTTTTGTTTTTTGTTTTTTTTTTTTTTTTTTTGAGACAGGGTCTCCTTAGAGCCCCAGCTGGCTTGGAACTTGCTATATAGACCAGTCTGGCCTTGATCTCACAGAGATCTGTGTGCTTCTGCCACCTGAGTGTTGAGATTGAAAGTATGTTCCACCACGCCTAGTCATATTCCAGATTTTATCCTCTGCCCCCTCCCCCCATCCAATACACACACATTGCTTTTCATTCAGAAAGGAGTATGGTTGGTTTGATTTAGACAGTTTCATTAGTTACTCGTTCACTGCCCCTTGCTGCCACTGTTCTCACTGCCCCTTGCTGCCACTGTTCTCATCTGTCAGCAGAGATGGCACCAACCCCCGTATGCTACAGGCCCAGTATAAGTTGTAGTAGTAAGAACACAGCAGAGGGTAAAGTTAGTCCTCCATGGAAGTGTGGACAAAGGAAAACAGAGTGATAGATGATTGCAAACTGAGCCCTAAAGGCTGATTAGAATAAAATTATACTTTTCCTGTAGGCTGGATGAGAGGGGAAGAACAATGCTTAGCCTAGTACCAATAGGCCTGGGGCTACATCTCCTTCTGTGCCACTTCCTGGGACAGAGGCAGAGGGAAAACACGACACTGCTGTGCAGAAATGTGCCCCTAACTAGATGACCTCTCAGCCGGCACACGCTGGCACTCTCTGATCTCTGCCTCAGTTTCTCATCTTTTTCCCTCCAACCTTCTGTCAGCCTCTTAGAACCTTTTCTGCCCTGGAGCACTACAAAGTTCTTGCCATTTGCTGGACAGTGCTCCCTTGTACACTGGTTACTGTGCCTGTGTCTGTGTAAGGTCCAGACATTATGTCTCTGGGTATTTAGAAATAACAGAGCAGCAAGGGCTAGAAGGATGGCTGTGTCAAGAGAGGCCAAAGCTAAGAATGTCTTGGATTTATTTATCTATTTATGTTTTTAAAGACAGGGTCTTCTGTAGCCCTGGCTGGCCTCCAACTCACTATGAATCCAAGGATGGCCTTGATCTCCTGATCCTCCTGCCTCCTCCCCTTGCTCGGGTTCCAGGCTTGTGCCACCATACCCAGCTCTTAGTTTTATTTTTGATGTATTTATGTATCTCCCAAGGGTGGAGGGTTGATGTGATCTAAATAGGTTTACTTCAGTTTTGGTCAGGGTTTGTCCTTTGACTTGCATTCTTGCAGTTGATCACCAATTTTAGCATTAAAATATTTTATTTATTTGTATTTTATGTTTATGAGTGTTTTGCCTACATGTTCATAAGTGTACCACCTGCATGCAGTGCCCCTAGAGGCTGGAAGGGGGCATTGGATCCCTGGAACTGGAGTTATAGACAGTTGTTAGCCACTATGCAGGTGCTAGGAATGGAACCCAGGTCCTCCACAAGAGCAGCAACTGCTCATAACCTCTGAATCATCTCTCTAGCCCCAATTTGGGCATTTATGATTGGCCTTCTCTGTGGTAGAATTAAAAGCATATAAAATGTCATACCCCAAAGCCCACAATTGAATATTCAGGCAACTCTTTATAATGTATGAATAGGTACATATGCTTCTCTGTATCTACACACAAGTACATGCACACATCAGGAGTTGGAGAGATCTGTCTTGCCTTACACTTTAGAAACCTAAAGCCTGGATTTTCTACAGTGAGATTTGGAATACAGATAAATCAGAGTAATTGGCCAGTTTTTAAATGATTTTGAGAAAGCAAGCCATTTTTTAATAAAAAGTTTCTGTTTAACTTAAACATTTTACAGCCACAACTCACTTGTTCTCAGTTTTCAAAACACAAACTTTAAGAAAGATACGTGTAGTTTTAAGGGCAAATGGCACTCTTCATTCTAAATGGAGTTGCATATAAATTTTTCTTCTATATGATTCATTTTACCCATCCATATTCTCTTTGAAACAAGATATTTGGTGCCTAAAAATATGTCAAGGTGTCTTGCTCAAGAGACTTTGAAGTAAAAACCGTGGCATCCTTCTTTGGGTTTAACACTGCAGAGTGATGCATATATTGTCTTTGTTAGTTAACTCCATCTGTTCAGTAAGCCTGAAATAGGAATTGGATGGTGCTGTATATATGTATAGATGGGTAAGACTGCACAATAGTGAGCCAGCAGCTCCATCTCCAAATGGGTTTTCAGTTTTCCTATTAGTACCAGTTGCTAGAGTGCTGTAGCGAGAAGGCTCATTCCTTCACAGTCTGTTGTGGATTGGGCACCCGGTGTTGTACAATTGTGCAGCATGAGGAAAGAGTATTAAGTTTCCATCCTGTGCTAGAAAAAGGGTAACCATTCTATAAGTTCTCTGTCAGATGAAGGAATCACTCACCTTGAAAATCTAAAGCTCCTTGTCATGACCTGTAAATCAGAACAACTTTTCCAACCTTGTGGAAGCATTCAAGAACAGAAGTCAGACTTCCTTGTGAACATGTTTGTTTTGTTTGGTCGAACATCTTCATAGCACTGAATTATTATTCTCTGACTATAGGGAGGCAAGTTAAATTTCCTGGGCAAAGAGAATTTCCACGTTGCACAGCTCAACAATGTCTAGATCCCCAATGAGTTAGCTAGCAGAAGGGGTATAGCTTGTGGCATCTCTGTGGTTAGGGCAGGACACCATGTCTCAGAAGCCAGAGAGATGACCACTTAGTTGCTAAGGCAGGCCTGCAGTGTCAAGCATATTATCAGCACATTCTCCTGCCCTAGCCCCCATGGTGGGTCTCTTGCGTGTCTTCAGTGAGTTCATGATTTGAATGCCCATCTGCAGAAGACAGTGTATGCATTTCTAATTCTCTTACCCATGGCCATTTTTTTCTTTCCTTCATTCTGAGTCATCTTTGATTAAACAAAACAAAGATGTTACTGTTAATTATGCATCTTTTCAAACAGTACAGAAGTTGTGTTTTGTGTATGTGGTGGGGGATGGTTTTGATAGGAATAGTAATTTATGATTTTTTTTTAAACCATGGACCAAAAAGAAAGATGTTAAGACTCATACTGCAAAAGAGTCTAAAGTAGGAAAAATTGTTTCTGCCCTTTTCCCCTTCAAATCCCTCAACTCAAACCTCACATTTTCTGCCTAACATACTGTTGTTAACATAGCTCTGTTGACCATTTTTATTGTTTTTTTTTTATTAAAAAAAGCTATATTTAAGAATTTCCAACGACAGCTCTTATTTTTATAGCATCCAAGCATGGGACTCAAAATTCCAGCAAACACTAACAGCAACAGCAAAAACAAATGACCTTTTCCAAGATGATCAGTGTGAAACATGCATGATTGTGTGTGTGTGTGTGCACCTGTGTGTGTATGCACACACACACACATACACACACACATGCACATATATGCACTGCACGTTTCCACCCTTATTTTTTCTGGCCTAAAAATTAAAGTCCCTTGCTGGCCTCCTTTGGTGGTACAGGGCCAGATCTTTAAATTTTCAGGCAGGTGTTTGTGGCAACTGTGACTTTGCAACAATTACGTGAATGAGCAAAAATTTGTGGACAGATTTATTGTTTTCAACAAATGGAAATTATATGGTGGTGCTTTGTGGGTGGTTTATGTGTGGAGAGCGCTTGATTCTCTTTTGATTTCTATCTTTTTTTTTTCTTGTACAGTGTTTTGAAGGAGCAGGATGCTGATCTAGACGTGCAAAAAGTAAGTTGACAAGTTCTATGTTAAAGGCAAATGCTTATGAATTAGAAAGCATTTCTTATTGGAACCCTGAGATTGCAGTTGAAGCTGTAGGGTTTTTTTTTGTTTATTTTTGTTTTTTGAGAACAGGTCTCAAGTATCCCAGGCTGACTTCAGACCCACTGAGTACTCACTTGACTTCTTGATTCTCCAGACTTCACCTCCCAAGTGCTGAGATTACAGGCATTCACCAAGCCTGATTAATTCCACAGGTTTCTAAGAGAGAAGTTGACTTGGAGAGATAATTAGAAAATAAAATAGAAGGAAAATCTTAGTTCACTTCAATTTGGACAATGATGAAAACATGCATTTTAGCTCTAAGTCTCCCCACCCCATAAGCAGAATGGAGCAACTGCTGTGTGGCTGATAAGCTTGTGCACCAGTCACGGTGAAGAGTCCTCTGTCTTTAGTTACGTGTCCTAAAGCCCATTTATTGTCACTTTTTCCTCCACTACAAGGTGGATAATGCTTACCTCTTCCCTAGCTGTACCTTTGAGTTATGGCCACTATGCAATAGGTCATTCATTCAGTTAACTTTTTGCATGTCTGTCCACTGGGTGCTAGGTATTATGCTGAACTCTGTTAAGGTAGAAAAGGATGTGACGGAGAACTATTACTATGAATTGCCATAGTACAATTACTGTGGTAATTATACCATGTGGTAGCTCTGGAAGCTTAGAAAGGGCTAGAATATCTAGAAAGCAGCTTGTTGGAGGTGACTGTGTGAAGCAACCATGCATTCATTGTCTGGAAGTATAATCCAGGTCTTCTAAATAGCCTTCTTTCTTGACTCCCAGGTTCCTTAGGTTCCTCACTGAAATACTAAACTTATGCTGGGCTTACTGGGTACTCTGGGGATTCCTTTTCTGTCTAACCACATTGCCTAGTGGGTAATTTCTATCTGTTCTTGGCTACATCCCTCCATTCCTTGGCCCCCCTCAGAGGATTGCCACTTCATCATCATCATCATCATCATCAGTGACTTAGAAGAGGTTCTCATTTTGAATTGTCTCATTTGAGACACTAATTTAGGACAGTTGTGAGTAATCTCCTCACCCTTTATCTCACACAGGCCCCTGGCTTCTGCAGAATCTACTTCTATGAGCTTTCAACTCATACAAACAAGGGTAAATAAAAGTTCTAGTCAGGGGACTGGAGAGATGGCTCAGCGGTTAAGAGCACTGACTGCTCTTGCAGAGGACCCGGGTTCAATTCCCAGCACCCACATGGCGGCTATGAATTGTCCTTAACTTCAGTTCCAGGGGAATCCAAAGCCCTCTTCTGACTTCCGTGACATGGATGCACTCACATGGATGCACTCACATACATGCAGGCACTACACATAAAATAATAAATAAAATATTTTTTAAAAAGTTCTAGTCAGGACAAGACAGAGGGACCCTTTTGAGAATCTATGCCCAGTTGGGTTTGGAGGCCAGGAGTTGAAAAGGCTTTTCTCTTTGGAAGGTCATCACACTGTAACCTTCATGGTCCAGGCCAGGCCCACAGTGGACTGTGATTTTTGTGTGCCAAAGGCACTCAGGGCTTGCCCAGAAACACCTGGTATTGTCCAGGTGGCAGGACTTGGCCTACACTGTCAGCTCAGGCAGAGTGAATCAGAAGGAGCTTGATCCCAGCCTCTTAGGAACCAACCACAAGAGGATTAATTTAGGTCCCTACTACCATCCTAATAAGAAGTAAGCAGTAGGGTTCCGTGAATGATATCTGGGCTTCAGTAGAAGAATTAACCCTTGTTTCGTTTCTGTTGTTAATTTTCTATAAGACTGTAAGGAAATTACTTCTGGAATCTCATTTTTCTCATTACTAAAGTGGTCTCTTTTCAGGATCAAGTAAAATTATCCATGTTTTAAATTTAGAAACACAAACTACTTTTTGTTTTCTGACATGGGTTTTATACCAAAAATGGGAAAAAGGGGTGTTGGCCATGAAGCTAAAGAATTCTCAGTAAAGCCAATAGGAAGTGGAGATACCAGAAGGCTGGGCTTTGCCAGCTGCCCCTCCAGGTTCAGAGCCAGGAGTCTGAGTGTCCAACAAAGGACTGAGCAGATGTGACTGCCCCTGTCCTCTGGTGCCCCCAAGTACTGAAAGAGTTCAGAATATGGAACTCTAAATAAGAGGTATGGAATGCTTCCTGGACTTCAGAGTGAATCTGACCTGCCACTAAAGGGCTCTGCCTGCTCTCTCAGTCAAGCAGCTAATGGCCTGAAAAACACATATGCCTTAAGTGAGTTCACCCTTTGCAAAATCCTAACTCAGAATCCTTTTTTTAATGCTGGTAGAGGGTGATTAAGCACAGTGTACCAACTCTTCCTTTTGCCTGTGTTTATTTATCTGCCAAGGCAATCTGGTACAGGAAGGAGTTCCTCCATCATATAAACAAATGATTCCTGATGTCCATGTGAGTGGAGTAAAACCATCATAGTGTTTGTTTGTAAAATGGATTTTTGAGTTTCTTCTTTTAGTTCCACATTTTTGTAGTGACAAAACTCTGTATGAGAAGTGAACTTTATTTTGAAACGCCTAAGTTCACATGTAAGTCAACATTATTTCTGAATTACTTGCTAACAGTAGCAGATTAAACTACTACTGTAGACAGAGGGCTTTGTGAATGTTATGCTGACCTAATACCGCAGGCCCTCGCCAGGTACTGTGGCCACATCAGGAATCCCAATCACATCTTTCTGGGTCTGGAGCCTTCCTTTTCCCATAGCCCACCTTACCTTGGAGTGGATGTAGTATTTGAATCAATACATTTGTGTACCTTCTGTTGGAAAGTTTTATTAGAAAGCGGTGTCATTTCCCAAAGAGATCTTTCCTGACATCTTCCCTACCCCAGCTCTTGAGTCTATGGTCTATCACCATGGCCTTTTTCAAAGCTATTATTGTAGTTCTCTAGTTGTTTGTACAGCACTTGTCTAGGAACTGTGTTCCCTGATGAACTGTAAGCTGTGTCAGGTCAGAATCCTGGCCTGTGCTAAACCTAATGCTTGGCTCTAGTAGGTCCTCCAAAAATGTTAGTTTCAGGCATGAATGAATAACAGCCAAATTAAGGGGTAATGAGAGCCCATGAAAGCCACTTTGATATATGACAAAATTTTAAAAGCAATCCTATTGTACATTCCAGAAACAATGGTTTTTCTTTTGTCTCTTAGGGATTTTATTTGTGGAAAGGATGTTTGTTAATAGCATTATGTGGAGATAAGAAAACCATTCCTTGGCTTTCTCTCCCAGAGTACAAAGTTTCAAGCAGATAAATGAGTAATTCTTAAGAATGAAATAATTTGGACAAGCAGAGCAAGTCCAAAGATAAAAGAGGAAGAAACCTCAGGAGCACAATAAAAAAAATCAAAATTGGTTTTTGTTGTTGTTTTTATTGTTTGTTTTGTTTTTTTTTTTTGTTTTTTTTTTTTTGCACTGACTCTTCTAGCATTCTTGAGGTATACAGTTCTGAGTATGGGTTCTATAAATCACTATTTTACATGTATAAAGTTTATCTTTTGAAAGTGAAATCTATATGCATCTGAATTTTAGAGGATAAAAATGCACATTTTGAATAAAAAGCTGATTAAATGGATTCTATTTAGTAATTTAAATCCTGGTTTAAATGGATTTAATTAAAGTAATATCTACTTTGATCGTAACTACTGTCCAAGAGAGGTTTGTTTCTCTTATTTCCTGGATGGCCTTTGTCTCATGACTTTGAAAGTATTTCAGTGCTTTCCAGCACAAAGAGGGAGTCCCCTGGAGCATCTGCAGTTTTAGGGAGATCAAGAATTCCTGTATTGACATTCCGTCTGTTCGTAGCAGCTAGACAGCTGCACTGAAGACTACAAGTTCTCCTGCCTGTTTGACAGACACAGTGGCCTTTCAAAACAAACAAAAAACTGCCCTTCAAAAAGAAGAATTTTTTTCCCACTGTAAAATTATTTTCCTAGAATCTCTTGACATATAAATGTGTTGGTCCTAAGTATACACAGAGGCTGCTCTATTTTTTAATATCTCTTTAGTCTGGGGGCGTGGTGGAGAGATTTCTCAGTGGTTAAGAGCACTGACTGCTCTTGGAGAGGACCCAGGTTCAATTCCCAGCACCCACATAGCAGCCAACAGTCACCATAACTCCAGTTCCAGAGGATCTGACACCCTCTTCTGACCTCCATGGGTATTGTGTAACACGGGTGTACTTATATACATACAGACAATATACTCACACACATGAAATAAAAATAATAAATCAAATATTAGAAAATATTTTTTGGTTTTAATTTCTCTTAATTCCCAAGAGAAATGATAAAATAACCTAGATTTTCATTTTGGAGTTAGTCTTATGGGAAAAAATAATGTAGTTCTAAATAGTTAAGAGTTTGAAATTCAAGGCAGTATCTGGAATCCAACTAATTTAAAGTCGTGTGATTCCTCCATAGCTGGTTAGGAGGGGGAAAGGCTAATTCAATTGAGTTTTTTTCTTTAGATGGGGGATATGATTTTCTGGGCTCTGAAGGTCGGTAGTGTTTATATGGATCATCCAAAGGTTTCAAAATGCTGGTTGTAGGATGACATAAAGGTGTGCCTCCTCTGTGAATGAGGATGGAATGATTTGGGGTACCTCCCTGTGTGTGATGGTTCCTTTAGGGAAGTGGGAGAAATGGGGGAAAGGAGAAAGGAAACCAAGTTCAAGCACAGCTCTCAGCTTTCTGAGGAAGCCCTTCCTGAATGAAAATGAGGGAGCCCCAGTGTTTGTCCTGCCTGCCCAGAATTGGAGGTTAGAGAGGGCAGCTCCAGTGTGTAGGTATGCTGTGTCCTTTAGCCGTCCAACATGTGTATTTCAGACTGGCCAGCCCCAGGAACTGTAGGATTCCACATTCTCTTCATTTTCCCTCCCTCTGGCCTCAACCTCACCCATTTTGCAGACAAGCCTCGCTGAGAGCAGATCACATTTCACACCACCTACTTCCTGGTGACTGGGGGCTCAAAAAAAGAGAATGGTTTTGGGTTGGGAAAAAGAAGAGAAAGTAAGTTTGGAAAGAAGGAGCATATATAAAGTTCTGTTTTAGACTCAAAGGCAAACGTTTTTAGTCCTTGGCCAAAAATAGTTGTTCTGTGTCACCCATAATAACTGACCAACTTTCTCTTACATAAATCTCTGGGTTGTAAAAGTGCTACTGTCTAAGAAGAAGAAATGTGCCCTCTGCCAATTCAAAATTTCCAAAATAGTAAAAGATCTGTCTTTCTAGGCATTGTAAACTTAGGCAAATATTGATGATAGTCACAAGAGCTACAGATCCATGTGACCATTTCGACTGAAAAAGAGAACAATTTGGGGTGGATTGTTTAGTCCTAGTACAGAACATTTTATTCATTCATCCTAGACCATTAGTGAACAGCAGTGGGCCGGACTCTGTTCTGGGCCATGTGCTATCAGATCCAGTTGTGCCAGGCTGCCTGTGAGGAAAATGAAGCTCAACAAAAGAGAAATGAGGTGCCCAGAAACTGGTATCTAGGAAGTGACTGGATCCAAGGTCACGCCTGAAACTTGGCGCACCCTTTTCTCCCCCTCCACAGTGGATGCACTGAAGTTCAGTGGAGCAGAAGACATGAATTGTTATTAGCCTCATGTGATTTAACTGGCAATTTTATACACCTCTCATTTTCTCTTCACTGAATTTAAAAAGATTTTCTACCTTATTTGTGGTGTCAAAAGTAGTGACATTTTTATCAGGAGCAATTAGAAATCTAAAAAGGCAACTCTCTCTTTAAACCCAGCCTTAACCCCGTGAGGTGGTCCCCTGTGACAGCATGAGAGTGACTTTAGAGATGGCATTCACAGGCAGTAGGCATATGGGACACCCAGGCTCCTTCTGCCCATTGGTTCCTAGGTTTAGGGTTGTTTTGTTACACTCTCCATCTCAGTGGAGTGTAACCACTTGTCTCCATTCCTGAAGACAGGAGCTGGATGTTGCCAGGGGAACACTGCATCATTGCAATAGAGCATCCAGAAGAGCCCTTACCCCCTTGGTTCTGTTTTCACATGGGGACCTTCCTCAGGAGCCCTGAGTTACTATGTAGTTTATTTTGCCACAGCCAGGACTGCTAGGTAGAGATTGGCCTCATTTAGTTGTCTTCCTCTGGCAGGCTTACAGTCTATAGAAACTGCATATAAAGGAAAGAGTATTAATAAAATACATATGAGGAATGGCTTAAAAGATGTGTTTGTCATTGCTCCTAAACACATTGCTCCTTTGCTTTTAAAAGCAAAGGTGTACTTGTTCTGAGACCTATATGGCCAGCCATAAAAGTACATACAAATTCAAGCTTGTGCCTTCAAGAAGGTTATTACTGCCCACTGTTAATCCACAACTAATTTTTATTTCAGCAAACAATCTTCTTCTCAGCTTGTTGTGGCTGCTGTTCGTTATTACTGAAAACTTGACGGCTTGAAACAATAGAGATTTATTCCCCCACAATTCTAGACATCAGAAGTCCAGTGTGAAAGTGTTAGCAGGCTCACACAGCCTCCGGTTTCTGGAGGGAATCTGTCCCTGCCTCTTCCATCCTCTGGCAGCTGCAGGTGTCTCTTGGTTTGAGGCCTGTTCCTGTTGTCTCTGCCTCTGTCTTCACATTGCCTTCTTCTCTGTGTGCCTCTGTCATCTCACCACCAGCGTCCCTTTGAGAGATTATCTGTAATGGTTTTACAGGCAGTTAATCCATGATCAGCTCTTCCTCTGGAGACCCTTGGCTTTATTGTATCTTGGCCACGTAGATACTATTGACAGGTTGCAGGGGGTTAGAAAGTGAATATCTGTTTAAAGGGATCTTTGTCTATCATATATATTCCATTTGGGAATTTTCATATTTTTCATTTACTAAAGCATGAAACTTGTGACCATTTGCTTCACTTATTTTCTGTCATCTTAGTTTTTCTTGTTAGAGGATATTTGGAAACTCTAACAGGTGACCTCTTCTCCCAGGCCTCAGATCAGGCAAGACCGTGTTGGCCTTCTTTCTCAGCTTGAGTTTAATGAAGGACAAGGAAGAAGCCTTTGAAGTCAGACCTTCTCAGCCTTAGAGAGATACTGAGGCTGGGGAGTCATGGCCACCCAAACCAGGAGCAAAGGTGAGACAAGCACTTGCTCCTGAAGCCTGTTTCCTCTGTGTCCCTGTAGACCCTCAAGCTGCCTTTCATAGAAGTCACCAAGTCACCATTCATTGGAGAATCTTCAGTACTTGAAAATCCTCTCTCAGGCCCATGGTCCTTGTTCTTAGAGCTTTCTTTCTATTTTGGTTTGTTTATTTGCTTGCTTGCTTGTTTGTTTGTTTGTTTGTTTTTGTTTGTTTGTTTGTTTGTTGAGACATTGAAGACAGTGTTTGAAGACAGAGACAACAAGAACAGATCTCAGGCCAATGGACGCCTGCAGCTTCCAGAAGGTGGAAGGGGAAGAAACAGATTCTCCCCAGAGCCTCTGGAGGCTGTCTTTCTGTAGTCCCCAGGTGGCCTGGAACTCACTATGTAGACCAGACTGACCTTGATCTGACAGAAATCCGATTACCTGGTCTACATAGGCATGAGCCACCACACCTGGCATCCTACAGCTTTCTTATTATATTAGTCATTTCAGAGATTCTGTCATTCTGGCCCTTTCCTCCTGGACACATTCCTTTATGTCACTATTCTTTGAAAACATAGCACTTGGACGTGAGCACAGTGCTTCAGCAATGGCTTCACCAGAGCAGAATAAGGAGTACTTGTTAGGGCTGATGAGATGCTCATATTTTTTGGATCAGTAAATGCTGTACTAGTGCAAGCCAAGCTACACATCTCTGACTAAATCACTCTATGGCATCTCTTGCTTTCACTGTGCTTGTGTTTGATGAAAATCCTTAAGACGTCTTTCCCCCTTGCTACTGGAAGAGCTGCCTCTCTGTCAATGGCCAGACAGGATCAGCTTGAGATCCAGAGAACAAATAGATCAATGGGCTCAGCTCTACTCATAGGGATGATCCTAGTAGGTGGTGAACAGGAAGCAGTTTTGATAATGTGTTAAGGCGTGGCATTAGGGAAACTCTTCTGTAGGTGGCCACTTAGATGGACAGATTTTTGGTGGCAAAATTACCTGGCTGAGCAAGTCATGGGACCAAGAGGAGAGTACAGCCATGAAGCTAATGCATAGGGAATCCAGAAGAAGTTAGAAAGCCAACTACTGAATACAGAAGGGCCCAAGATAGGAACTTGAGCCCAGAGAGTAAAAGGAAGCCCCAGTCTGAACTTATGTGATCTTGACTGTCCTTGGCCAAGATCCTTATCCACTCAAAACATGAGAGGGTGTTGCTGGCAGAGCTGGTAAACAGGGTAAGTTGTCTAGCTGAGCAGATTGAATGGTGCGAGGCAGGTGATGACACCATCCTACACATGCACATGCATGATAGACCATTTTTAATTAAAAGCAAATTTATCTCTTAAAAAATTTGTGTATGTATTTTTGTCAGCTATTATTCTAAACTGCTGAAATCTTTTGAAATTTCTGTTCTTTTTTCCAATTAATTAACTATCTTCTCAAAGCTGTGTATTATTCATGAACTTTTTAACGACAGCTTGTTGAAAATACTGAGGAAGAATGTGCAAAACCCAGTCCCAAGGATGTTGCCATTTTGTGATGTTGATGCCTTGGGATTTGGTCACTTAGTCCCTCTTAAGTCCATCAAACTGAATCATTACTGGTTTAGGATTTCCCATCATGCTTAGATGGGCTTCTGAATGACCACTAAGTGCTTTGCTCACATCAAGATGTTCTGCATCCATGACCTAGCACTCTAATAATCATGTGACAATGCCCTGAGATATGCCTCTGATATGGAAAGGGAGAGTCAGTAGGGTTCTTGGCTAGCCACTGTGCTGAGGGTGAAGGACCTGGATATCCTTTATTGGTATCAGTGGTTTTAAATCCTGAACCCCACTTCCTGTGACATACTCAGGTATTAGGTGGTAGGTAGTATTTGGCTTTTGTGTTCAAATGTGGAATACTGTTCTCTCTTTGATGTGCGGGTGCATGTTCATGTATATGTGCATGTGCGTGTACACTTGTATGCATAGAACAACCTCAGGTATCATCCTCAGAAATGTTGTCCATTTCCTTTGAGACAAGGCCTCTCATTAGCCTGAAGTTCTCCAATTAGGCCAAAGTGGCTGGCCAGGGAGCCCCAGGGATCCTCCTGTTTCTGCCTCCCCATATGCAGCATTTTTATGTAATGTCTGGGGGCTTAAACTAAGGTACAAAATGTCTCTTCCACCCACTGATGTTTCTTTTAAGGGTCTATGACTACTAAATATGGGTCTTCTCTTGCAGGTTCTATGTGGTCTAAGGAGAGCACACTCATTATCAGGTGAACATGGCTGTGTCTTAGAAGATATAGAGGTGTTCATGAAGTGTGCCATTCACTATTGAATATAGTCAGAATGTAAAGCAAAAGGAGAGGAAATGAGGGGTTGTATGTGTGTATCACCATGTTAACAGGAATGAATCAATTTGTCCATTTCCATAGCTCCTCTAAGTATGACTCCCAAGAGAAGTGAGATGGCTTAGGAGTTGCACATGAGGAGGTATGATGGAGTGGAAAGACCCAGGGCCTTGGGTAGGTCCTGACCATGACACTGACAAGCCTGGTAGTGCTGGTTATGGGAGAAACAGATGGTCACAGATGCCGTGATGAGTGTCCAAGAGGAGGGATCAGAGTTCAGGGATATTGATACATTGGGGTCCCAAGCAGGAGTTGGGTGAAGAGCTGCATGTGAGGGGAGAAAATTATAATCATTTACCAACTCCTGTTTGTCAGCCCCCTTCCCTTGGGTAGAGCTGGCCAGGGACTGGCTGATTTCTCGCTTTGATGTGTAGGAGATTAATACAACAGGCCAGACAAAGCATTCCTTTCCACCTGACTCTTTTTTTCTGTTGCTCCATGTCAAGATCCAATGCAGCAGTAATTTAAAATAAACAAAACTTTTTTTAGGGACTGATTTGTCCATCTTCCTTCTAGACTGAGGAAAAGGATAATTTAAAAATTAAGTAGCTGCCACTTTGCCTACTATACTGTTATTAAATGAAAGAACAACATTTTTCCCTTTATGAAAGGGCTTGACGTGCATTCAAGTGTTAGCTTATGGCAAAAATATGTAAATTTGATAGTGGAAAAAATTTAAATAGCCCTAGGAGATTGCAGATGACTTAGCAGTTGTAGTGGTGGCCCACTGTGAGGTATTAGTCCAGGAGGCCTCATGGGTCAGATGTCAGAACCCATCAGTGGGTAGAACAAAATAAACATATTTGCTATAGTTCCTCATATTTGGATTTAGATAATATTGGCTACTGGCCAATGTAATGACATTTTCATTATTCTGTTTTATAGTGGCCGAGAAGAAACTATAATTAGGTATCTGTTTTCTAGATGGTAACAGCAGCAAATGCTGTGTAAGGGTTTTTGAAGGAAAAAGTAAAAAGCTTCAGAAAGGATCATTTGAAAGGCAACTGAGCAAAAATATGTTAGTTCAGAAAGAAGTACTTATCTATTGGAAATATAATTGTTCTCTTTTTTTCTTTTTTGGAGGGTAAAGCCCAATTTAATAAGTGCTTTAGACCTGTTTCAGTGAAAATTTTTAGGCAACCATTAGTACACCTGATGTTTAACACCTGAATTGTGAGTGTTCTTTGCTGCTTGAAGGAACTACCCAGCTTAGATGCTTTTCCTCCAGCGGCCTTCCCTTTTTCCAGCTTCTGTCACCTCTCACTTTGGAATCACCATTGTTCACCTGTACTCCAGCCTCGCACTTTGTTTCCCTGTTCCTTACAGCATTTAGAATTCTCCACTGGAGGGTTCACCTAGTTCAGCCCTGTGGTTCCAGCCCATTGACTTTGTCTCCTGGAGCTGAGCTTCATGTTTGCTTCCCAACGTCCGTCCTCCTCTGCATAAGCTTTCCCTTACTTGTAATGCTTTTTCAGCGTAATTCTTCGCTTCATTGTGACTTCCATGATCAGTGGAAATAAGCTTATTGGAGTGAAAAAAAGATGTGCTGTTTCTATGTTATGATGTGGATGGTATGAACTATTTTTGAAGTAACAGACCACCTAGACCCAGTTGTTATGGTTTATCACAAATAGCTGCTAAATAGAAGATTAAAATTAAGGTTGATATATACAAGAAACAACACCAGACAGGAGAAACCTCCTTTTGAGTTGTTGGCCAGGGTAGTCCAAGAGACTCCCAAAATTACACAGGTTATTGCCACAGCACTTGATGGCCTCCCAGAACTTGAAGTTATTGCTATTTCTGAAGACAGGACATACTTTGGATACAGGATTTGGAGCAATGGAGCTGGAACTGGCCTGGAAGCCACCTCTCTGAAGGCTAGCTCTTATAATTTTGGAGAACACTATGCAGGCTGCTATGAGAGAACATCAGTTGATGGTCCGGCCCCAGTTTTAAGGCCTAATAACCACAACAGTGGCCAGCATGGAAAACTATATTGGTGCAGTAGTGGCACTTTTGGGAGTAATCAGCAGCTATCTAATTGGCCTTAAAGCCCACTCATTGGGAGGGAACTTATGTGTGGTACTGTAAATATAGCCAAATACACGTGGCTGGAGAGGTCATAGATCTTACAGAAAACCCTAAGGCTGTCACATCCCTAGACAAATGAAATTTCTTACTACATGCTAAATATGGATCCTTAATATTTACAGACAAGTATCCTAGTTACCACTCACCAAAGAAGCTTCTTTTTGCAACAGACAGAACTATTAGAGTTTCACAACTGGTCAGACACAGAGAATAAGTGTCTGTGAGATGCCCTTCCCTAAGTGACACATCTACAATGGAACCTCTACATCTAAGGCTCATTTAAAGAACATAGTAGAATAAGAGGCAGAGAGAATGCTTATGCATTTCATAACTTTCATCAATGAAGCTCCCTCATGTAACAGAGGGCAATGAATGCAAAAGGCTACAAATGGCCAAAGCATAGAGAGTGAGAGTCTGCAGAGCATGGCTCCCTGAACAGGACTCCTATATTAAAATCCACCCACTCAGGGATCAGGGGCCGTTGCAGAAGAGAGGGTGGAAAGATTGGATGAGCCTGGGAGGAGGTACATTGCCATATGAAAACAGAGTCTTATGGATTTCCAGGACCTTGCTCATAAGAACCTGCAGCAATGGTGTCAGCAAGCACAAGACCCATGTAAACTCCGTCAGACAAAAACCCAGCATAGAACTGGGGAAATGGGCAGTAGGCCCCAATCATAGCTGAAGAACTGTTGGCAGCTGATTACTGCTGAGTTAGGGATATTTAATCTTTAAGGAAGAGACTCTAGATAGGCTGACTAGACCCCAGTGGATGAACTTGCATTGAGGGACATCTGGGTATACTAACTTGACTTGAGAGGCCTTAACATATTTGACAGAATGCATGAAATCTGGTGGGGTGGGCTATGGGGGGCTCTGGATTGGAGAGGGGGTATAAAGATAATTAAGATGTTTTCTATGAAATGCACAACAATTCAATAAAAAATATACATAAATTTTAAATTGAGATAGAGCTGGATATGGTGGTGCACACCTTTAATCCCAGCACTGGGGAGGCAGAAGCAGGTTGATCTATCTGTGAGACTGAGGCCAGCCTGATCTACATAGAGAGTTCCAGGCCAACCAAGGCTACAAGGAAACTCTTGTCTTAAAAGAAAAAAAAAATTGAAGCTATTGGCTGAATTAATTTGTTCTTTTTAAAATAAGTGTATTTATTTAGTGTGTATGCGTTCATGGCGCACACACACAAACGTGAATATGCAGAGATTGGAGGACAGCTTTTGGGAGTCCATTCTCTCCATCACGTGGGTCCCAGGGAAGGAACTCGGGTTGTCAGTCTTGGCAGCAAGCATCTTTACCCTCTGAGCCATCTCACTAGTCTCATTTACTTTGAAAAATATTTCCTTAGGAGTTTTCATTTGGGCTGGAGATGTAGTTCAGTGGTTAGAGCACTTTCCTAACACATGCATAACCTTGAATTTAGTCTCTACCTCAAAAAATAAATATTTAAAAATTAGTTTCAACTTTTGAATAGGAAATGGGAAAAACTTTTAGAATAAACATTCCTGAAATCAAATAAATTTAATAGGAATTCATACTTTGTCTACTCCTAAGTGACAGTAGAATAGGGAAAAAAACCTTCCAAGTTATTCTTTAAAAAGGGGTTGGGGCCCAGATTACTATATCCAGCCAAAATGTCTATTATAGTTGAAGGGGAAAGAAAAATCTTCCATGACATAAATAGGCTGAAGGAATTCTTGTCCACAAAACCAGCCCTTCAGAGAGTTCTGGGAGCAATACAAAGAGCTGAAGAAAGGAATGACTATACCCAAGGGGTTGCAGAAAGAAATTCAATGAAGG
>NW_008355279.1:608939-639316 GCF_000622305.1 Nannospalax galili
TAAATAAATAAAATTAAAAAAGGGGTTGGGGGGGCTGAAGAGATGGCTCAGTGGTTAAGAGCACTGACTGCTCTTGCAGAGGACCCAGGTTTGGTTCCCAGCACCCACATGGTGGCTAACAACTGTCCATAACTTCAGTTTCAAGGGATCCAGTACCCATGCACATTGCATGACACAAATGTACCTACATACATGCAGGCAAAATACTTATACACATAAAATAAAAATAAGTAAAAAATTTTGGTCTTTTTGAGACAGGGTCTCCCTGTTGTGGGGCTGGTCTAGAACTCACTATATAGACCAGGCTGGCCTTGAATTCACAGAGATCCACCTGCCTCTGCCTCCCCAGTACTGGGATTAAAGGCAGAAATAAAAATATTTTTTAAAAGGGGTTTGGAGGAGAAGACAGAAAAGTTTTTCAAGGCTGGGAGTCTAGTGCTTGAGAGATGGGTGAGTCTGAGATAATCTTATAGACATGAAGAAACGATGGTTTGAGGAAGTCCGTGTAATAGGACTACTCAAGAGGGGGGTGGAATAGCAGAAATGTAGTAGAGAAATTTGACAGGCGTCTTCTGAGCAGGTCAGGTAGGGGAGCGGGAAGGGTTATTGGGTGTGGCAGACCTAGGCTAGTGCAGCCCTCTGCAGCTCCTCAGTACAACTCAGCAAGAACAACTGTCTTCCAGGTGGACAGATTAGAAATGGGCAGCCCTTCCTATAATGGGATTTTCCAGCCTCCTGGCAGCAAGATTGGATGTTTGAAGAAGTCACAACTGACCATATCTAGTGGTGGCCTGAATAAGTTCTCTAGGTGAGCCCTTGAGGAGATCAAAGGGTCTTCAGGATCAAAAACTTTGATTGAAGCAGGAGTTAGAAGGAGCAGGTGTTCAATCTAAGGCAAAAGTCCCAACCCAAGATTCTGTAGAGGCTCAAAGTATTGGGAGGGAGGTACTGAGAAAGGTGGGCCCAGCGTTCAGTTATCCTGGAAAAAAATAGTGTGTGTGTGTGTGTGTGTGTGTGTGTCTGTGTGTCTGTGTCTGTGTCTGTGTCTGTGTCAGTATGTGATGGTCTGTGTATGTGTGTCTGTGTGTATATGCAAAGGATTATGTATGTACACACATACATACACACTTATACACATACATATACATTGTGCATGAAAAAAGAGAGTAATAAATGCCATGTTCCCGTTCTGCAGCATGGGAACAGGAGCATCACAGGTGCTTGGAAACTCCCATGGACCCCCTCCCAGCAGTATCTCTCTCCGTCAGAGAAACTGTTCTAAATTTTTTGTTTGACATTTCCTTATTTTTCTGAGTAAGTTTGTTTCCTTAAATAACGTACTATAAAGTTTTGTTTCCCTCTGGGCTATGTTAAATGACATTCTTGCACCATTTGCCTTTTTTGAGGTTCATCCCTGCTGATGCATGAAACCCATTTATCTTCCCTGCTACACCACATCGTATGAGTGTACCACAATTTATTTATCCCTTTCCTCTCAGTGGGTATCAGGGTCATTTCCAGTTTTTCATTATTTTTAGCAGTGCAACTGTGAACATTCTTGAGTGTATATCTTGATGTAGCTTCTCTGTGAGATGCGTGGGAAAGCATTCTCAGGTCAGCATATGTACACCTTACACTTGACTGGATGATGCATACCAGTGGTCTCCAAAGTGATTCTACTACTTTACATGCCTACAAGGACATAGTAACTTTTAAGACACCTCTAGAGGAAAGATGAAATGCAAGATTATCTCAGTATTAGAGAACAAAAAGGTGTTATTAGGTGGTGATGAAGTACAACTCCCCATTGAGGAATGGAGTAGACACAGGTGGGAAAATAAAAAGGAGCCGGTATGGGTGTTAAACTGTTGCTGGGAAAACAGGTCAGCTTACGTAGACTGATTATATTCCATTGAGGGAGCAGATTCCATCTTGCTAGGAATGAACATGCCCAGTTCTCTCCATTTTCCCTAAACAACAATCGCCTTTAGCGTGCTATGCGGGGAGCAGATGTTACCAGGCACTATCAAACTGATGATGGCTTAGATTCTAACAAGGATTTCAATACAGATAGCCACAGAAGCATGCAAATATTCTGGCATTTACCTTCCTCCAAACACTAGAAATCCTACCAGCCCTGCTCTATCTTCCACATGCAGCAGACATACACTAGGTTTGACACTGCTGTCTCTTTTACTTCTAGCTTTACCTGATGAAAAATCAGAACTGCTCTGAAGCTGTTCATTCACTTGACCTGAGAAAAACAGGTCTCTGACATGACGAATAACAAATTAATTCTGAGCTTTTGCATATTCTGATCACTCTTGATATTTAAGCCAAAGGAATATGTTTGCTTTTCAAATAATTTCCATTTCTTCCTAATGCAGATTTGGGGAAGGGTAACTTCTTTTGTTGCTATTATTGAAACGGAAAGTAGAGCATTAAACCATTAAAAGCACATGGCCTCTGGAGGCTCAGAAGGACAGCTTTTTTTTAACTTGTTATTTTTGGTCCCTCTTCATTAATAACATTCATCAGATTTATTTGATTCCAGGCTAGAGAGATCACTAATGGTGGCATTTTCAAGATATCTTAATCACAGTTTCTGTTATCTATTGACTAATCATTGTCTGCTTGAAACTTTGATGGTGACATTTCCTATTTGAGGAGGCAACATGGTATGTTCTGTAACTAAGATCTGTACACTGCTGATAAAGCTGAAGAGAAACGCAACAACCCACAATTGAGGTTTCATTACTTAAACTGTGATGCTTCATAGAGTAAAAGTAAAGTATTAATTATATGTTGATTGTCAAAATTATTAAATAAATTGAATGAATGTGAGGTTATAAAGTAAGAAGAAAGCGGGATAGCAAATAGCTTGTGGAATATGCTGTTAATTTTGAAGGCGAAATTCCTATGTGGAAAAAGCCTGCCAAAATGCTCACAGTTGTATCTGGGTTATAAGATTATGGGCTTTCCTTCTCTGTCTTTGCTAATGTGGTTATATAATTTTATAATAAAATTAATTAAAAGGGTGGACTTAAGAGAGGTCAATCTGGATTCAAATTGCTATACTCCCATTAACCAGCTGTTTGACCTTGGAAAACCTTCTTAACTGAAGGTTTTCATCTACACACATCTACACACAAACAAGGCTGTTACCAGAGGACCTAAGGCCAAGCTCCCACTGTTTCCCCTTTTCTGGTGAAACTAGCCCTACCAGGCCACACCCAGAAGCCTGATATCCTTTTATTGTCTGGTTTCTTTTTTATCCAGTTGTGGCCTAGCTCTGATCTCAGAAAATCCTCATGACCTCTTGGACTTCTGTTTTAGCATTGACAGCTGCTGATAATTTTAGAGAAATGATTGATGTATATGAATACTTGGCGTTATATATCACAAGAGGGAAAGTTTGAACAACTGAACTTACTAAAACCTGAGAATTCAGCTCGTTCAAGTGTATGTATCTGACAGAAATATACTTTTCACTTTAAAGGCATCCTTGTTAACTTCTCTTTTCTAGTAAAGAGGAAATATGTGTTTGGTAAATAGACAGGTGATTTTCTTGGTTCTTCCAGATTCTTTGAAGAGAATGGTACAGATCAGCCAAAATCCCCAGGACTGATTGTGGGCCCAAAGCTGCTAAACTAAGTTTTTCAGGACTGTGATATTTCTGAGACAGTCCTGTTGGTGTAAATAGGACCAGGGATTTTCTTTGAGATGCTAGTGCCTTGTGTATTTCTAAGTAAGTTTACTCAAGAAACAGGAAAATTGTATTTCTGAACAATAGAAGCCAGCCATAAATTAGCCAGGTACCCTGGGTTTAGGGAACACCTTTAGCAGAGGTTCAGTAAAAACCCATGTTCACTTGGGCTCAGGTTATTTTATTTACTTAGATCACACTTGGAACATCTACATCTCCTCAGACTTGGACCTCTAGACAGAGACAGACCGCATTCTTGATCTAGTCTGGACTAGAATCCAAGTCTCTGTACTCTGTTCATATCCCATCCAGAATAATACTTCCTTCCTTGCCTCCGACTGACCTGGGGCAAGTTACTAGCCATGCTGAGCCTCAGTTTCAGAATAAGATGGGAGTATAATTTCTAAGGGCCCTTCTAGTTCAAAAGTCCCAAAAGAATTCAGTAATTACTTTGTGTATTTAAAAATGTCAGCATCTTTAGAGATACATACAGTTAGGGGATCAATGTAAGTTCTCATCCCTTTAGGTTTGAGGCTCAGAATCTGGCCCCTTGCTCTTCTGTAGATGGCTTGGTGGGCTCAGACTTTTCTGCTGAAGGTCACAGTTCCCATGGCCCAGTTTTCATGGCCCTATACCAATCCAAATCAGCATGAGGCAAAGCAGATTATAGAGACAGGAATGTACTGGTAAATACGCTGTTTAAGAAAGAGAAGAGAGTAAAGAAAAGAAGTACAAAGGGCACTGGACAGATGGCTCAGTGGTTAAGAGCACTGGCTGCTCTTGCAGAGGACGAAGGTTCCATTCTAAGCACCTACATGGCATCCAATTACTGTCTCACTCCAGTTCTGGGGGATCCAGTGCTGTCTTTGGACCTCCTTGGGCACTACATGACTCTGGTGCACTTATACACATGCAGACAATACACTCATACACATAAAATAAAAATACTAATAAAATATTTTTAAAAAGAGAAAAGAAGTACAAAGTGTAAAGATTGGGTAGAAAGAGGTAAAGCTCTCATTCTCATTCCCGGGCACTTGACACTTTATACAGATAAATCCCAAGGATGTAGGAAGAGCTGAGTTTAGTAAATCATAGCATACAAGGTCAGTAGATAAAAATCAGGCATATTTCTGTGTATTAGCAGTTCATAACTAGAAAAAAGAAATAAGTATAGTAGTGACTGGAAAACAAAATATCTAGAAGTAAGTTTTATGCAAACCAGTTGATAGGTGCTCTCTCTAGAGGTACTTGGACACAGTGGGTTCTCTCATCCCCAGGCCGCTCAACAGGAAGTAGACTTTGTGTTTTTGTTTGTTTTTGGTTGGATTTTTTTTGTTTTCTGTTTGTTTTTGTCTCGTGGGGCTTTTTTTCATCTATTTTCTGAGGGGAAAAATACTTAAATCGACTTGTATAATTGTTTGCCTTCATCGTGATATGGATTATAAACTTATGATATCAACTCATAGTCAATAGGCAGCATTCCTAGGGCCAGCTCATGGTATGCCAAACACATCTCTCTTGCACTTGGGATGTGAGGCAGAGTCTTCAGTGACTTAACGAAGCCAGATACATCTCAGGCCTACAGTCTTCCCTCAGAAAGTTGTGTTTTCTTTCTTCCTTCTCTCTAGGGTGTGATGAAGCATTTAATCCATCAAACAACAGGAGAATCTATGTGATGCATTTTTACGTGCCTCCATCATTTTAATGGAATCATCATCCTTTTAAAAGGCTTCATTAAGTCTATTGTTAGGATTGTAAAACTACCTAAGAGAGACAGGAGGGTTTTTCCCATTTTCAGAATTCAGACAATTTTGTTAATTGCACTGCTTTACACGAACAGTAATTAAATGGGTTGAGAGAATGTGTTATATTTATTTATAGTAACACAGTCATGTCACATTTAGAGTCATTACTGCACAGTCTACTTGATAACATCCTTTTGGGGAGGATAAAAAGGTCATGACTGTTAAATGTAGCTCCAATGACTGCTCTTGGCAGAGTCTTTGATCTAGCTGTGAATACAGGTATTAACAGATCCAGGTACCCTTATGTTAAGGAGGGGCCATACACAGTAAAGTTTTGTAAGAAATCTATACTTGCAAAGATTTAAATATGCTTTTAAGGAAGGCCTGATGGTATATAACTATAATCTCATCACTGAGGAGGCTGAGGCAGAAGGGCCTCACCTTCAAGGCTAGCCTGGGCGGTATAGCAAGACCCTATCTCAAAAAAGAAAAATACACTTTTTAACATTTTAATTTTAAAACTTCTAAATTCAATGTGTTTGCCAAGGTCAACAATATTTGGAGTTTTATACCCTAACTTTTGATAAGACAATAGACACAGAACTCTTCCATAGTTCTTTAGTACCTCATTCTTAAATGAACTCAACATAGCATGTTTGTCAAGCAAACAGAAGAGAAACATTCCAAGCACAGGTACCAAAAAGTACCTCAAAAGATAGACACCCTGAGTGCTTGTTCAAGAACAGAAAGATGGGAGTCTTTTATATAAAGGCAAACTGTACATCATGTAGTCTCTTTCTCCCTGGAGTAGGCTTGCCTACAAATTGAGCATTTTTTTTATCCAGTATCTTAATTGCCAGTCTAAATACGAGTGAAACAGATTTTTCTACTACCATTGATTTCTAGTACATTCCCTTGCTTCCTCAGTCATTATATATGGGCATAAACTTCTGCCTCTGCTGGATCTCCTGGACATGTAGAATTCTCTTAGTACACAGCTACTGTTTTTATCCCTCATGTTACCAGTACTACCTTAGTGCAAGCCTTAAACTTCTGTCCTTTAAACTGTTCCAGTCTTCTGGTAACTGGACATCCATCCCCAGACTCCTGCTCCCAGCCTCATCCTGTCACATATCCCCTGCTGTGACTTCTCTGTGGGTGTGCCTTGACGCTCCACCTCTGTCCATGGCAGATTTCAGAGCTACCTCTATTTCTACCAGAAACAGTTTCTGCAGGTTCTTTAGAGGCCCCTTTCAGGATCTCTTACCCCATCTCCCTACACTGCTGATATTCTGCTCCTCCCTCTATAAAGGTGTTTCAGGCAGGTTGCCAGTCTGCCAACCAGCAGTGCCTGGGTATCTCACACTTTCTGTGGCTGAAGTCCATGAACTCTGCAGGGATGGTACTGAGCAGTCTTGTCCCCATGGCAGTCTGTAGTCCTGTCCACTTAGCAATGAATCCATACCATCTCCTCAAATCCACTGGCATCAGTGGGTGGAGTTTTTAGAATTTTGAAAGGGAGAGGGTCCAAGAGAATTAGAGAGAAGCTAAGCCTCGGGCAGTCCTGCATGGGCACTCTCCTCTTCGGATGCTGGCACAGGGTAGGCCCCCAAATGTCTGATGAAGGAATTGGGTCAGTACCCAAAGCTTATCTATTTCAATATTTCATAGACTCATGCAGCTAGAAGTGACCTTTGGGATTGTCACCTCCAATTGCTTCATTTTGACAGCCAAGCATGCTGCAAATAGGAGAGGCTGAATGACTTGTCCAGGGTCAGACACCAAGAGTCAGCTTTGTAGCATGCGTTTCCTGACTCCAAGTCTCCGATTTTGCTTCAATGCAAGTATGCATCCCAGGGTTCTTCTTCCCTGTTCTGCTACTGTATGTATTGGTATCTGATAGCTGGTTGGTAGGAACTGAGTGCTTTTAACATGAGGAACCCTTGCCTTCAGTTGTCAGCTACATCTTCAGTAAGCTTTGGTACATATTAGGTTCTTTCATGTATGTACTTTAAAAAAAAAAGAACCCTAGATTTTTATTTATTTGTTTATTTATTTATTTATTTATTTATTTTTACCATCAACCAGTGAGATAGGTTACACAGGCCTTACTCCCATGTATCAGATGAGAGATTGTAGGTGAGAGAATAGTTGCACCTGTGCCGAAAGTTGTACTTGTCTTAGGTCACCAACTAGTGAGGAACAGCAGATATTTTCTAACAGTGTTTCCCTTTTCATAACTCAGCCCAAAGTACATTCTGAAGCACAATGGACCCAGGAGACATTCTGTAAAAAATGGATCATGGATTTCCATTTGTCCCTAGGCCTGGAACATCAGGATACTGGCTGGAGAGTTGGGTCATGATGCTCCTGGCCTGAGGAGAAGGTCAATAACCCAGTTCCAGGAACTGCAGAAGAGAGGAAGCTCATAGAGTGTACAGCCAGCGATATGAGAGCCCAGTGCTGTGAGCTTGGCAAGGGGAAAGGTGAGTGCTATGGCACTCACTTCAATCAGGGCTACACCCATTAGCCTGGTATCATCTCTGGCCAGGAAAGTCAACAGGGTGAACATCTTCCCCCTGCTCTGTGTAACAGGGGCTGGAGAGGATGATGAGAGGACTTTGACTTCAGAATCCACTGCTTCAGCATCAACCCAAAGAAGAAAGAATGCTACCTGGCCAGGTGTGATAGACTCTTTGGCAGGTCTTGCATTAATTGGCCTTCAGTGTAGATCTTAGATAATTAAGAGGTAATTGGAAGCACTGTAACAGTATGGTCAGGCAAAAGCTCCAAACTGATTTATTTTTCAAAGATGGAAAGGGCAGGGTATCAGGACAAGGAAAGTTAACTGAAGAAAGGGGAAAAAAAAAATCTTTCTCACGTCCCAAAGCTACAGTGTGCCTCACAAATTGCTGTGGTTGTCCTTTCTCTAGGACAAGCTCAGGAAGTTCCAGGCTCTGGTGATCTGAGAGGAGGATGACATGACCCAGTGCCCAGTGCCCAGGATTATTGCTTTATACCCTGGCCCCCAAATTTGCATGGACTGCAGTGATTGCCGGGATGTCTAAGAACAGATAAACTGTGGTGGTTGCTGCAGCTGAGATAGCTCTCTGAGCTGCTTTTGATATTGATAAGGACGAGAAAACCGTGATGAAGTGCCCCAAAGCATCTCTGAAGCAGCCTGCAATAAGGTCAAGGAGCACCCAGCTTTTTAACTCACTTGACTGAGAACAGATAATGATACCTCCCATTGTGAAATGAGAACTCCATTAGTTCAGAGAGATCCTTAGATGAAAGCTGCTACGGATTCAAAACTATCATTATTCTCCAGGGCTTTACTCTTTTGTAAATAAGCACCATAGTTTATTCTCTGACTCTTTTGCTTTAAATGAGTTCAGAACTGGTCTGTTTCATAGGCTACCTCCCACCCAGGCTGTGTGTTTCCCCAGGTTCACAGATGTATGTGGAAGCACAGAGACAAAGTACAAGGGAAGTCTATGTAGATTCTCAGGGTAGCTGCTTCTCCCATGAACCTGTTTTCTCATCACTACAAATCTCTTGCTAAGAGGTCCCTCCTAGCTGCATAGACTTATGATTTTACCAAAGATTAAATAAAGAATTCAATTTCTAAGTATAAGTTTGTATGAGCTAGGTACTGTTCTAGGTATTTGGGTTAAATGAATGAGCTAGATCACTTATTTTGGCTGGGGAATAAAAATTAGATGAAAAGTAGTAATCATTATGACATGACTCAGTGAGGTAGTGCTAAGAAGGTAATCAGTCTTATATGAAAACAAAGTACTGTGGTAAAGAGGAATGGGGAATGCAGGCAGGAGCAGGGGGATGCTATAAACCTTCCCCTTGAGGTACTTAGGAAAAAAGTTATTCTTTTTAGATTCAGGAATATTCTCATTTGGATGGGTTATTCTGGTAGGAAGTGGAACAAGGGATTAGAGAACAGAAAAGAACAATAGATGACCCCGTAGAAGCCTTTCTTAAATGATCTAATGGTTTGTGTAGGATTAGCTTCAAGATGTATGTATGTGCATGTATATTCATAATAAGCTCACATGCCTAGATGCATACACACAGATGCATGATTCTACTGCCTAAGGTGCAGTAGCAACTCAACAGGGAGGACTGTGCTCCTGGCACTCCTCCAAGCCAGCATTTAAAGGCCAAGTGGGTGCCATAATAATGCAGCCCTCCCATCCTGCCATTTTACAAGGGAAGAAACTGAAACACAGAAATGCTAATGACTCACCAGAACCACTGGTGAGTCAGGGGTGGGAACCACGCCTAGCCTCCAGTCTGACCAGCAGCCGCCCACCTTCTTGTGCCTCCTGCATTCCTTTAAGGAGACCGCAAGCCAAGCTGTTTTCGCCTCCCCTTCCCCTTTGCCTATAGACCACTTCCACATTTGTGTGACTAGTTTAAAAAAAACAACAGGTAAGATACTTGCTCCAACCCTTCTGTATCATTTTATAATAATATAAAACAGTGTATCGTTTGCTATTAATAATTTCAAAATAGCAAATTGTAGTGCTGTAGTAGGGCACAGAATCTACAGCAGACCTTAAGTCCTTCTCCATCCAGCTTTCCTCACACCCCAACCCTTACACGTGTGTCCCCCAAATCTTCCTAGCCATGGCTTATCCTTCCATCTTTCTTCCTGACTCTTCATCAAAAATAGGCCTGGCTGGTCATGGTGACACACATCTTTAATCCCAGCACTTGGAAGGCAGAGGCAGGCGGATCACTGTGAGATCAAGGCCAACCACTGATGAACCACATACATAGTGAGTTCCAGGTGAGCCAGGGCTACAGGGAGACCCTGTCTCAAAAGAAAAGAAAAGGGAAAAAGAGGCAATGGTTAAGACCTCCCCAAAAGGGGTGGAATTCAGTGGAGCTCTCATCAGCATCTGGAAGGAGACAGCCAGGAACGTGTTGTTCATTTCGGTTCCCTCACACCACTGCTAATCGCCATGCCATGTCACCTCATATAATGTAGTCCTCACAGAAATCCTGTGTGGTGGGTGTTAGTATCTTCAGTTTACTGGTAGGGGGAAAGATGAAGTAATTGGCTTAGTATTGTATGCTAGAGAGAATGCTGGCATCGGACCCCAGGTCACTCTAATGATAAAATCATTGGTCTTCCTTCTATGTGATGCTACTTCTTTTATTTTTATTTTTTTTTTTATTTTTTTATGTATATTCGTGTATTGCCTGCATGTAGGTAAGTGCACCCATGTCATGCAGTGCCCACGGAGGACAGAAGAGGCCACCAGATCCCCTGGAACTGGAGTTACAGACAGTTGTTAGCTGCCATGTGGGTGCTGGGATTTGAACCCGGGTCTTCTGCAAAAACAGCCAGTGTTCTTAACCGCTGAGCCATCTCTCATGCTACTTCTAAATAGCATAAACCTCAGAGACTCCATGTTATATCAATTACCAGGTTATAAAACAATTGTTAGCTATTAAATATATTTTAGTATAGCTCTTAGAAGCATAGTAGGTAAGTGAAAAAAAAAGAAGATACCTCCTACACACAAAGCCTTGGGGAGTGAACTTTTTGTCTTGTTGGAACAGTCTAAGGAGATCCTAGCAAGCTCTGTGGAGCCCTGTTCCAATATATAAGAGGTGATGGCTTTCTGATTCTTTCAGTCTTCTAACACCAACGTAGTGCTAATGGTAGGCATGGCCATCTAAGATAACTGTTTGCACTACACAGAGAAAAACAGAGGGAACCTTGGGCAGTTCCTTTGTCACAAGTATGAGAAAGTAAAAGATGGTTTCTTGCAAACACATTAATTCACTGCATGAATGCTACAGGAATAAGAACCTTTGGGTGGGGTTGCACAAGGGTGCCTTTGGCTGATAGCTAGTGTTAATTTGGACAGGGAGTGGTAGAGGGGAAAGAATAGGAAGTGGAAGAAGGGATAAGGGGATGGAAAGGAAAAACAGTTAACCCAATCTGAAAAAAAAAACAGAGAAATCCAGACTAATGAATGAGAGCAAATAAGACAAAACAGATGAAACACATTGAGTGAGAGAAGATGAACTGGAGGAGGACAGATGTACCAGAGAGGCAAGGACACAGGGCATCAGTGGCAGAGGTTTCCCCAGTGTTAAGATAGGACAGCCTCTATGTTCTTTTCAGGGACACCATCCTGGCTCTCTTCTGGACTTCAGTAGACTGTTCAGCAGCTGGTGTACAGAAATGTTCTCCTTCCACATGCCCAAGCCTGTGTTTGCTGCCTCAGGAGGAAGGTCATTTGAAAGTAGGGACACTCATTTACCATCATCCAAATTGCCCCCTAAGAAGCCACGAATGGCAGCAGCTCACCCGGTGATGTTCACCTATGAGCTGTTATGAAGTACATGTCTCACAATAGGTGTCTTTCATTTTTCGTGTTTTCAACAAAGCCTTTTTAAAGACCACATACTTACAGAAGAATATCAACTTTTAAAGCATGCTGTCCTGTCAAAACTATGTTCCAGTTAAGAGTGTTGTTTGACTTCCCAGTGACTGTATCTGTGGTTGATGACTTTATATCCATGCTTGTCTTCAGTTCCGGAGGCATAATATGCCAAGCTGATTAAAAATAGCATTCTAATGAAATTGTTGGGTGTGTTGTAATATTGGTCAGCTACAAATGGGAAGTTGTTTCCTGAGGAAATTTGATAAATTGCAAGTCAACTTGAATATTTAGATATTTTCTGTGAGAATTTTTTGTACTTCTTTATGTTTTCCTTTTAAAATTTACCAGTTACTTTGTGATTCCCACCCAAACGCATATATTTTAACAGTTGTAACAGTGAGCTGAGGTTTGTTATGTTAGCTTGATATGAGTTCACATTAAACATTTGTCAGTGGAACATGTGAGCATGTAGAATCCTAAAATAAAGAGGGAACTAATTTAAATTCAAATACTGGATGTTTTCTGAATTAAGTGGAACAACATATAAAAACCTCTCATTCTTAAAAAGGGAAGAGTAAGGGAAACTGCATCTGATTTTTTAATTTTATTTTTAATTTTAATTTTATGTATATGCATATATTGCCTACATGGAGGTAAGTGCACCTGTGTCGTGCAATGCCTGCAGAGGTCAGAAGAGGCTGTTGGATCTCCTGGAACTGGAGTTATGGACAGTTGTTAGCTGCCATGTGGGTGCTGGAATATGAACCTGGGTCTTCTGCAAGAACAACCAGTGTTCTTAACCACTGAGCCATCTCTCCAGCCCCTACATCTGATATTTTAATCTGACATTTTCTAATCTATACCAAGACTTTAGGAAGTCTCAAAACTAGAGGTGGCATACAGACATTTTTTTTTATGTGTATGAGTGTACTGCCTGCACATATGTAAATGCACTCATGTCATACAATGCCCACAGAGGTCAAAAGGTGTTTGATTCACCGGAACTGGAGTTATGGATGGTTGTTAGCCGCCATGTGGGTTCCTGAGAACTGAACCTGGGCCCTCTGCAAGAGCAGCCAGTACTCTTAATTCCTAAGCCATCTCTCCAGCCCTACAGACATGTTTTGATTTTGCTAGACTTTTTTAAAAAAATGAGCCAGCATTTAAAAATCAAGATATTTTGCACTTTTAAAAAAAATCTAGATTTATGGGGTTTTTTTGTTTGTTTGTTTTTAAATAGGGTTATCTGGCAACATTAAGGCAGTCTCTTGGCAGGCAAGACTGAGACTGACCTACCTGCGTAGGGACCTCCCCATAAATAGTTGCTGGGCTCTGTCTTGTTCCTTGTGGGTCCCCACAGTTGTGGTCTCTGGCCACAAGTGTTGGTCGTCATTCTTAAACATGTTAGACATAGTTTTTTGAAATGGACAAGTATTTTTCTGCACATATTTGTAAATGTGAAAGAAACAAAGGCAGTGGCAGAGTTTCACTTGTTCCCAGGTCGGCTTGCTCAGGTATGTTACCTGTCCTGTGGCATTTGGTCTGCCCTGCTGCTCTTAACCCACATCCTGTTTGACTGCTGCAGTGGTGTCTCCACTGCTGCTATCTCACTGATGGACACAGCCGCATCCTGGGTCAGAGGTCCTTATCCTCCTTACCCTCAGAGAGGGGTCCTGGTGTGGAGGGATCAGCTCTGTCCTTCCCTGGTTCCTGTGACCCTCCATCTTCTGGACATCCATCTCAGGCTTATCCATCTCAGTTTGCTTCACCACCTCCTCCTTTACTCCCACTTCAATCAGTATTTTTCATCATTATTCAAGCATTATACAAACATAAATTATTTTTTAAATCAGACAATACACAAATATAGAAAGTAAAAAGACAGTTTTTCTTTAACATCTTTCTGCTCCTTTTTCCAGCGTCAAACATGGTTAACCCCACACGTTTTTCTTTTTGTGATCCTTTTCTATGTGATATGGTTTGTTGTTAATATAATTAAGTTCAAATAATGTATTGCTTTTTAATGTGGAGATAACTCTGGTTGGCATAAATCAATCTCTACCTCATCTGTTGTATGATTAATCAGCTTCTTGGATGCTGATGTTTCCAAGCATAGCATTTTAGTAGTTATGATATTTGCCATGTTGTTGTTTTATTATTGTGTATCTGTTTTTCCTGAGATTCTGAGCTGGCTTGGACAGGGTCTTTTGTATTCCCCTATGTCAAAGTACCTGTCAGTACATAGTCACTGAGTGAATGAGTGAACCCCTTTAGTGAAATCATTCTAATTTAGCTATACATATAATATTTATGTCATAATTTAAATCAAAATTTAAGTATCTGAAGCTCCATAGTAGATATATTAGTACGTTTATTATGTTGCACTAACTCTGTTTCCCAGGTCATTTCCTAACATATATTAATTTCAGTTTCCTCATTAACACCCTACTATCCAAAAGAGAAATTTGCATGTCACTTATTTGGGTTGCAAGAAGTATTGGTAGCTGGTGGTTTTGTTCTGTATATTTTAAATGAGTGTGTGTTTCGGCATCTTGACAAAGCAGATAGTATTTCATATGCAATTCATTCTTTATAAAAGTATCATTTATCTTTAAAGGGAATATAAACATACAATGTATAAACAGGGCTGTCTTCCTACTGAAGAGATGCTGTGCTGTCTGAACACAGCATCTCTTCAGTAGGAAGTAGTTGAGATTTATAAAGTGAGCCTTGTTAGACACAATTTGAATCTAATGCTGAGGGGTCTTGTTCAGTATCCTGCTGCTGTTAATAGCCCTGATTTAAGCAGAAACCAATGAAAACATCTATCATCTGATAGCTATGGGATGTCTTCCAAGCTTGTGTCATGGTCATGTAATGTTCTTGTGTTTGTGGGCTGAAGAAAATAACTCTAGGGTGTCCAGAGTTGATGCTTAAGCTGCTTTTGTCAGAAGTGGATGAGTCTCTTACTCCTGAGTTGAAATGAGACTTTTAAATATTTTTGATAGTTCTCTAATCTCCAGGCCCTCTGGAGGAGACACCAAGAGTGAGTGTGTGGGAATAAGATTTTAAAGTTTTATTTGAGTATTTGAAAGAGTTGGGAAGGTGGAGCTGTCATCAGGAATGAGTTCAAACCAGTTGGTCATATGATTCCCTACTTGCACAAATTTGAAAACTGAGTAAACAAGCACAAGTTTGACGGTAAAGAAACAGAAAACTGGAAACTCCATAAAGACCCTTTGCAGTGTATGTTTCTGTGAGACTAAAATTCTGCCTATGGGTTAAAGCATGGTGAAAGTTCAGTTATACTATGGTGAGGGTCCTGGAGAAAATTGTCCAAAAGCTATATTTTATTTTACTTATTTATTTTAAAAAACATTTTATTATTTTAATTTTATGTGTATGAGTGTTTTGCCTGCATGTAAGTACACTCGTGTCATGCCAGGAAAGGTCAGCAGAGAGGGCATTGGATTCCCCTGGACCTGGGCTTACAGACGGTTGTTACAGACCAGGTTGGTGCTGGGATCAGGCTCAGTTCCTCTGCAAGAGCAGCCAGTGCTCTTAACTACTGAGTCATCTCTCCAGCCCCAAGAACTATGTTTTAAAGATAGGTTGAGAGGAAAGAATTTTTGATTTCAGAAACTGTCACGAAGGAGACTCTCTTGAGTCCAGATTGCAGAAGGACTTATACATTGGAATAAGACTTGAACAGGAAACAGAAAAGAAATAACATGGTCATGCCCATACCGGCACCTTGTATATAGAGTTTACTAGAATTTACAGGCTCTTTGTGGAATTTTGGTTTATTTATCTGCATTTTGGTGAAAAGTATAACACTGAATCTTCAGAATTACTGGTGGCAAGCTGGATGTGAGGGACTGTTGGGAAACCCTGCTGTTAGGGTTGTAGTCCTCCATGTCTGGATAGCTCTAAGGGGCTCGGCGCCAAATGGAAGGACTCCCCTTCTCAGCAGGGGGCCTCTTGCTCTCTTCCTGACTTACCTGGAAAGTGCCACCAAGCATGGATGCCTGACCTTATTTGGAACATGACCTTTGGCATAGTTACCTAGAGTAAAAACTACCCCCAGGTTTTTTCTATATGATAATCAGGCATTGCCTGGTAGTCGGACGATAGGAGCCCACTACCACATATAAATAAAGCATACTATGAGCACCTATCAGCTGAGGCATTGGCTACTGCCTCCACACTATATTTTCCCTAGTTCTCCCACTGAATAAACGGAGCTGTTTCACTGAATCTAGAGCTGTCTCACTGAGTCTAGAGCTGTTTGCATCGTTGAACCTGCCTCCCTGGAAGGGCTTTCTTCCGTCAGTGCTCACTGGCCGTCCTGACCCCACTCGTCGCTTCTGCTCCCCTTGTCCTCGTGGACCAGTGGCCAATGACCCGCGAGGAGAGGGAGAGACCCCACAAGGGACTAAGGAGGGAGGAGAGAGAGACATGTGACTTGCGACTTGCTCTCCGTTTCTGAGCCTTTACTTGAAACAAGGAAGAGAGTGGTTGCAGTAAGTCAAGACTGGTGAGGGGAGCTGCTGACAATGTTAAAGGTCAGACCTGGGGGCTGAGAGCAGGGAGAATCAGAGGTTGTTAGTGAACTTGCTAAGAATACCTGTTGTGGCCCTGTGAGCCTGAGAGCCAGGATCTGAGTTGGGTGGGATGGGGGACTCCATGGGACTGAGTTAGGCAATTGAAGGAATAAGGGTGAAGTGAAGTGAGGGTCAAGTGATACTTGTAAATCAAGGAGCTGCCACAATGTTACAGTTTGGAAAAAACAGCAGCCTGACAGCATGAGGTCATATTCTGTGCTGTTGATTTGCAGTTTGTTGTGTTTTATATCCCTCAGGAAATAGCTGTGGCTCTTTGTAGACAGCTCTAGTAGACAAGGCACATGACAGCAGCATCAGGGAAAACTAGTCAGCAGTGGCAGCAGCAAGGCAAGGGGTCATATCGCATCACTGAGATGGAGCCAAATCCCTAACGTGGGCTACGACCTGGGTTCCATGTCAGTGGCCTGTGAGAATCAGATAGCACAGCTTACTGGGTTGGCCAGCGTCTTGTAAATGAATGGTACTGTCAACAAACAAGTGTGATTTACAAAGATTGTGCCACTGGAAATATAACTCAGAACACATGCCAATAGAGTTGTCATCATATATAAATGTGCCTTTAAAAAAAGAAACAAAAAGCCAGACGTGGTGGCGCACGCCTTTAATCCCAGCACTCAGGAGGCAGAGGCAGGGAGATCTCTGTGAGTTCAAGGCCAGCCTGATCTACATAGTGAGTTCCAGGACAGCTGGGGCTACAGGGAGACCCTGTCTCAAAAAGACCAAAATAACAAACAAACAAACAAAAAAACGTATTTACAGCATTGTCATTAAATCAGTCCAGCCACTCTTGAGCCTCAAGTACCTAGAATGGTGTGTGTCTTGGGCACATGCCACTGCTACCTTCAGCAGCCCCCATCCCTGCCAGATTGATACTGTACCCAGGAGTTGCAAGGAAGGCATCTAGCTGGCAAACTTCTCTGTTTTCTTTCAGCCCTTCACCTTGCTGGATTGTGCAGGATTGAAAATACAAAGCTTACTCTTGGCTTGGTGAACCTGTGCATCAGCCGGGCGTGAGTAAATTTCACCACACTTCAGTAATTCAGATAAATGGCACCCAGAGGAAGAAGCTTGCCAGTCACCAGGCCCTCTGTGTTCTCTATGCCATTCTCACACTTGGCTGGTTTTTCAGGGCACACGTGTATAGATACAGGATTTGTTGGCCCTGACTCTGCTTTCAGAGGCTGTCCAGAATCGCAGCCCAGCACTGTGGTAACCAGGCAGTGCCCCAGTGGAGGAAGCACATTGCTCTTGATGGAAATTGAGAAGAGACCCTTAGCTTTTGTTGATCAGGCAATGCTTGTATTTTCTCTTAGATTGAAAGAATAAATGATCAGAAACCATTGGCTATTAATACAGGCTATCTACTTTCAAATTTAATCCAATTTTCAAGAAAAGCAATATTTCTTTATCAAATAGTTGAGGTCTTTGTGTATGGAGCTGACAGACGGAGACTGTCAATGGTGAATTCACTTGGATGGAGTCAGAGCCCAGGAGAGCATCCTTGGGCTGTGGTGGTTAGCCAGAAAGTTAACAAGACTGGGTTCAGCAGAGTTAGGCACAAAAAATGTAAAAAATAGTGAAATATTTCTGTGATACTACTAGGGCACCTGTTGCAGCTGTTATTAAATGAATGTGCCTTTGTTCATTCTGTTTGGGGCATGTTATAAGAGTAACTCACAGAATAGAGAACTTGTAGCATAGAATATTCTGTCTAAAATCTATACTCATTGTCAACTGTTGATATTATTTTCATCCTCTAAAGCATGAATTGTCAGGGTAAACACTTAAAAGATTAGGCCAACCAAATAAAAAATATGTGGTCACTATTTTTTTTAATTCAAGCAGTACTAAAAAGTACAAAGGAAAAGGTGAAAATTATTAAAGTCCTGTCTGTCTTGTCCTCCTAGGAATCTTCATACATATATATGAGTAGACAAAGGATTTTATGTCCTTGGGGTTGAACTATGTAGGTCAGTTAGTAATCCGTCTCATCACTTAATAAAGTACTGTGGACTCTATGTTATTGAATATGGTTTTACATTAAAAAATTAATGTTTGGGCTGGAGAGATGACTCAGTGGTCAAGAGCACTAGCTGCTCTTGCAGAGGACTAGGGTCTGGTTCCCAGTACCTACATGGCAGCTAAAAACCATCTGTAACTTCATTTCCAAGGGATCTGATGTCCTCTTCTGACCAATGCAGGCATTGCATGTCATAGATGCTCATGGATTCGGAAAAAACACTGATACACATAAAAATAAAATAAATACAATTTTAAAAAACACATGGATTCAGAAAAAACACTGATACATATAAAAATAAAATAAATAAATACAATTTTTAACATTAATGTTTTCATCAAATTCAGTTGTACCATTTTAATTTACTCATGGTGCTGTTCATTCACCAAGTATTGGCGGGGGGTGGTGTTTGCCATGTAGTAGACAATATGCTAAATTCTGCAAATACAACAACAAGCTTCTGTATTGGTGGATATTTAGGTTATTATTGGTTTCTCTGTTTTATAAATAGCATGCATTGAACACTAGTATGTGTCTGCAACACGTCTTTGTACGCTTGCTTTCTCCTTAGGCTGGTCAGTGGGTCTGTTTTTCTGTTGGATTCATATTTATTGCTTAGTCACTCTATTAAAAGTATAAAATGATGCCAGTGTTTCAGTGCTGTCGTGATTGCATTTTTCACTGGTTATCTCCTTTGCTATATGGAAGTGAAGAGATATGCTCCAGTATTTTTACATATTCTTTAGCCTTTTTAGTGTGCTTAAAATGGAAGCTTTTACTAAGAAATAATGACCTTCATATGATCTATAGAGTGCCATTTCTTTGAGTCTTAATTTTATTCCCCTTAAAAAGAGAAATTTTTCATTTTTATTGTTTTTTAACCTTTTCATGGTCTTGTTAGAATCAATGAAAAACTGAAAGATTGTCAGTTACAGGTAACTGAATCCTTGCTGTAAGGATGTTGTATAAATGCTATTGCTGCCCACAGTATTGGTTTTAGCATTGGTAACAATGATTAGAAGATTTTAATCCAGTAGTTAGTCTTTCTTAGATAAGATATGCCCTTTGAATTTAATACCAATTTGTATTTCCATAATTTTGATTACTCTTTATTTTCAAATAGATGTCAAAGATGATTAAGATGTTCTGTATGAAATACACAAAAATTCAATTAAAAATTTACAAAATAAAATACTGTTTTCCTCCAGCCATATGTGCAATTCAGCAATAGCATAGTGATCATGAGATGGATTTACCTGAGTTCCACTTCCCCACTCTTCAAGTGTGACTTTTACACACACACACACACACACACACACACACACACACCACCACCACTACCAACAACAACAACAACAACAACAACAACAACAACTAGTTCATTTCCTTAAGTGTGGAGATTGTCCAGGAATTCCATTTCATAACATTTCCTGAATTCAAATATTCCCTGCATTCATGCTTCTGTATTCAGTAGTCAAATCCTCACTTGTGTCTCTGTCCTCTCTATTCTACAACTGTTCACACAGTTGAAAAATACTGTCTTCATTGATTCCTTCCATTTTACTGAGTTGTTTTAAAGTACCATAACAACTAGGCATTTTTAAAATACTTATCTGCATTTATCAGTAAACCTTGAAAATATTGTCATCCCTGGGTTTTTACATATTCTTAGTCTACTTCTATACAGTGTGTGTGTGTGTGTGTGTGTGTGTGTGCGCGCGCGCACATCTATTTATGCACATATAATTTTTGTAGTTACTATTTAATTATTTCCATTTCAGGTTTTAGTTTTTGTTTGTTTGTTTGTTTGTTTGTTTTTTGAGACGAGGTCTCCCTGTAGCCCCAGCTGGCTTAGAAAACTCCCTATGTAGACCAGGCTGTCCTTGAACTCACAGAGATCCATCTGCCTCTGCCCCCCGAGTTCTAGAATTAGAGGCATGCACCACCATGCCCAGCCTCTCGTTTCAGATTCTTAATTACTTTTAGCCTTTAAACAAAAGTGAAGATTAAAATTTATTTGTATTAAATTCATAGCTTTAATTATTTTTTATTCTTCTAGCTAATTCCAAAAAGTTTTCAGCAGAAAAAAAAATCTCTTTATGCTTCAGGATTTTACTTTGCTTTGTTTTTGTTGTGAATTTGGGTTCCACACCAGTGGACATGGTTTTATCATTTGACTTTATCCTCCTTCCCATTTTTGTCTTTGGAACCACATTGCAATTCATGAAACCAAAGTTGCTTCTAACATTTACCCAGTGGTTACATTTTTTTTTCTTTCCACTATTAGACTTTTTAAAAAAAGACAGGTTCTTACCATGTAGCCCCTGCTGGCCTCAAGCTCAGTATGTAGGCCAGACCAGCCTGGAACTTACAGAGAATTGCCTGTCTTTTCCTCCTGAGTGCTAGGATTTAAGGTGTATTCCATTACACCCAACTATTTTAGCCTTTAAAACATTTTTTTAACTGAAGTATTAAAGTATGTTGCTGTTTGGGATTTTTCTCCTTATTTTTCATCTCTTCCAGAGCAAACATTGTGCTTTCTCTTTACAGAACTGACATAAATGAAGATGGCATAAAGCGGTCCCATGTCAGGCTAGCATGAGACACCAGGTTTGCTAGTGCTACTTCCTGCATGCCCCGTACTTTACTTCAGCTTGTGTCAGCTCGTGTCTTGCTGGAACAGTTTCTTGGCACTTCTGCCCTTGGAAACTTAGAAGTAGGGACTCCCTACCCATCCTCAACCTGTGTTCAAAACTCCAAGGAAGATCTCTGACTCTGGCATCCATTCAGGTTCTCCAACCACACAACAGGGTCTGCATGATGTGCATCATGACTTACCACGTGTTTACTGTTAAAGTGGTGCTTCTTGGAAGACCTGTGTGAGAGTTTCCTGTTATCCCCATTTGTAGATGATAAAACTTAGGTCTGGAGAGACAAAGCATCTTATATAACTGGAGCTTAATTATACATTTACAGTGCACCTGCATCTAGCATTAGTCACAGTACTCATACCCTCTTCTTTCTTCCTAACAACTTCTGGTAGGACCAAAGTTGAGAACTATAAAAAGTATTTGAGCAACCCAGATCCTTGTATTGGGGTTCAACCTAAGCCATTTCTGGGGATCCCATAAGATGAAACACGGTTTTAAATGAGATTAATGTGATATGATTCTGCTTTCAGTTGCTCACACTGGGTTTTAAACAAATGTTCTAAAATTTATTTGAGTTCTATACTGTACTCTTAAAAAAAAAATCACCAAGTCATTGGTAACTTCAGATCTAGAAGAGGGAAAATGCTAATTTGAAAACACAAATCCAACTTTGTAGTTTGGAAATTACTTGCAACACATTGAATTCATGAGTTTACAATATAACTACACTTGTAGGTATCTTATGATTAAAGTTATAAATAAACAGCACAGTAATACTCAATAGATGTTTTAATGGATGAATTAATTATATTATTTATATAATTGTGAGAAACTAAAATGTGTGAGCAGTCTTACTGTGTGTGAAAATAAAATCAGTAATGTGCAGTAGGCACTTTATAGAGGGTGTGACTAGACTCCCTCTATAAAAACATTGCATGTGTTCATAATGTCTTTTATCTAAAGAACATTGTGTTTTGATATTAGTTAATTCTCAGTTACTCTGAGGAGGGAAAATGACACACTCCCCTCCTCTTTAGATGAAGAAGTTGTAGTCTAGACTGGTTCAGTGTGATTAACTCATGGTTGATGAAATCCAGTAGTAAGAGTAGTAGCTTCATTCTGTTCCCAGCCTGCTCTTTGACCCTTAGGGAGCTGCATAGCTTCCTACTGTCCTGCCCCCGACCACATATAAAAAAGGGAACATTGCTAATTTAACTACTCCCTTTAAAAGAAGTGTAACTATCTAAATGTGTAAGCATATTTGATTTCTAAGTGTGCAACTTAAGTATTTGTAGCTATTTATTCCCACTTTTTTTCTACATAGTTCCACAAAGTGCACACCAGGCAGATGGCACAGACAAACACATGGGTTATTTACAGCCAGTACTGTGAGAAGGCATATGTGCTAAGCCTTCTCATACTTGCTCCCTGGGAGCCATTAGCACATCCATTTAGATGAAAGAGTCCTGGGGTTTTGCCTTGGGCATTTCTGCTACACTCCCCTGAAGTATCACCATCTGTCCTGCCTCCTCCCAGAGGTCTGGTACCTTCCCCTTCTGCCAGGCCAGTCATAATCCTGTTCTCCCTAATGCCCCTGGCTCACTCATAGAGACAGTGCTGATAGCAGCTGTTTTTTGTTTCTCACTTGAGCCAGTTTAGTTCCAAGCCTGTCTGATTTCCACCTGAGACTTGTGAACAGGTTCAGTCCCATGCAGTTCCTCTTATGTTTGAGCACTGTTCACACACTAAGAAGGTCCATAGACATGTTCACTGAGAGACAAAACATACGTTTCTCCATCACCCACCAATAAATTAATGTGTATGGTTTTCTTTTCTCAAATATTCTTCCTGGGTGAACAGTTATTGTTATATTTTTGTGAAATGGGGTTTGGGGGGGATGAATAACAAAAGACTTTGTGGATATTAAATACAGCCATTTCTGCTTACTACTCTCCACAAAAATTAAAACACACACACACACACACACACACACACACACACACACACAGGTCACAGAAGTAAGATCGGGCCTGGGGAGATGGCTCAGTCAGTAAAATGCTTACTGTGCAACCATGAGGACCTGAGTTCATATCCCCAGCACCCATATGAAGGTTTACAATTCTTCCCTGACCTAGTGTTATCCCATTTCATACCACTCTAGACATTCTCTGTCTAATCATTAGTACTACAGGTTTACAATTCTTCCCTGACCTAGTGTTATCCCATTTCATACCACTCTAGACATTCTCTGTCTAATCATTAGTACTACAGGTCAGCCCATAGAACCTCTATGGGCCATTATCTTGATCAGAACTTGTTTTCAGTTGCAGTAACAGAGACCCAATAAAGTCACTTCAGGTAGAGCTTGCTGATCTTAAACAGAGATCACACAGAATTTGAAAGCAGGAAATAATAATGAGGAAGGCTCTTGAGAGCCAGAATGTTAGGAACAAAGCCCATTCTCCATGGCTCCCTCTGTAGCCTCTATGTCTTCTGATCTACTTCTTTCTTCCAGATCTGAAGACCAGCTGTACTCCTGCTTGTCCTTGGCTGCAAATGGAGCCCACGGTACCCATGTGTATGTGATCAGTCAACTTAGCAGCCCACAGCAATTACACTATCAGCCTTTAATTCCAAATTGATTAAACTTATCTTTTCATTTTAAGCCAATCCACACTGTTCGCATGTTCCTAGCCAACAGAGGAGTGAGCCTTCCTTGGTCAGTTGGTCATCTCTGTCCAATTGTATTGTAGACAAGCTGTGGTCGCATGGCCTTCTGCTGAACTATAGTTAGAACAGATTACCATAGAGGACAAGAGTTGGGCATCACCCGAAAGTAAATACAGTGAAGATGTACTCTGAGAAACCGTGAAATAGAAACTCAGCTCTGCCCTTGGTCCTCCAACGAGTCTCTGCAAATGAGTATTGAAGCAATTTGGCTTGTGTTGCATAGTACTGACAAAGCTTACATTTATGGGTCTGAACACTATGCTGTGTGAATATATCCCCACACCAAATTAGCTATTGCCTATTGTGTTTAAAGCCTTTTCTTTTGATTCTAAACTTGATGACTTAAGTAAAATCAAAGTCTGATTATTCTCTGTTATTCTAGCAACTTAATAAGTCTAAAGAAATTCTCAAATGAAATCATTCACCATAAAAGCATCCCTCTATTTTGTGTGTCCAAAACTGAGGCCCTAGAATTGACAGTTGCTGACTACTTACTTGGAGGTTTGTCAGATGCAGAAGGCAAAGGACAGCCATGTTTGCCACATATATCAGTTGGTGTTGGACAAGACTTGTTCCCAGTGCCAAGGGACTCTGTTATTCTTTAAGAAAAACGCTTTTTTTATTCACAGAAGAGTAGTAGCTTGCCGATGTTTCATGCAACAACGCAGTGAGTAGAGAACAATGCATGCTTTGTAGACAAATTTTTAAAACAAGTAAGCAACAAACAGTTCATAGGAAAAAGGTCCCAGCTCCAGAGTGAGATCTGCTGGGCTGTGGTATTTTAAGGTAGTAAGAATATATATAAGGGTTCAGTAGCACAGAACATTCAGTTACAACTAGCTCTTCCTGAGGTAGGAATAGGCCTGGCAGGTTTCCTATCTGGCTCTGCCCACAGGCTGGGCCTGGGGGGCGGGGGGTATTCAAGTGTGTGTAAAGTGGATTTGACTTCTGCACACTTGCACTGTTGGAAGAGACACCACATAATGGTTGATTTAATGTTGCCTGAGATCTCAACTTGAAAGGAACCTTAACTATTAATGTAAATTTTTCAAGAGGTTAGAATTTGGGTTTTGGGTGACTTGGGATGTAACAGCTGAACAAAAATGTTAAGAGATTTACAATTCATATAGGAGGTGACTGTTGAAAGTGATTTCACTGATGAGTGCCATGGAATATGCAGCATTTTTGCCAGACTGACATCAAAAGAGTTCACATACCATGACAGATGGCTTTTGTTCGAATTCCCCTGATGGTCCCTAGATATCAGAGAAGGTTTTTTCTTTCTCCACATTCCAGTGACGGCCAACGGGCCCCTTGTTAGACCCAGAGCAAGGAGCACTTTGCTTCTCGCCTCTCACTTCAGAATTTATGTTCCCTTATTTCATTTTACTATTAATATAAATCATTGGACCTTAATGCTTAATCATTTATCACAAGCATCTCTGTTATGTATAAATGAGACAGGATTCAGATTGCGGAGCAGTTTACTAAATTTTATTACTCTCTTTGAATTACAAGCTCTCTGGCTGGAAGAGCTACTACCTTCAATGAAAGAATTATTTCTTTATAAGGCAATAAAATTAGTCATTATTGCCTATTTGATGGCAATTAGAACTAAAACTTAGGTGTCTCTGGCTCATGGGCTACACTTAGCATCACATCAGTGTTTCCCAAACTTTAATCATTTTGATATCACATGTGTCACCTACATACATATTCTTGCTTAAATTTATTCTTTCTACTAAGCCAAATTTTCATTTGTTTTTATTTTTATTTGTTACATGATCACCTCAAGTAGAAAACCAGCATTATTTAAGATAATTTGGAATCCATCAGTGAATAAGATATGCCCTTGCATATAGAAGACTGAAGCCCAAGATTGTACCTCTCTGGTTAAGGAGGGGTTCAGCAGGTGTTAACACGGGTGTTTCCTGCATGCCAGCCTCTACCTGAGAGAATGGTGTTTGAGATAGCTGGAAAAGCATTGAAAAAGGAATGACACCATCTATGATTTGTGGTCTTAGATCATTTAGTGCTACCTGTGGTCCTGAGTGCTCTGAATTCACCTGGTGTGTCCCTAGAACCACACACCATTACCTGTGCCACCCTGTAGCACCTGACCCACCCAGGGAAATCCAGAAACTGCTTCCTGCACTTGTGCCAGATTTAAGAGGTGCTTACTGGGCACTTTATCAAGTGTACTGTAGAGCTGAGAGGGTCAGTCAAACATGATGCCCCTTAGGACTTCTTAAGCTCAGCGGAACTCATGTTAGTTGGGTTGAAGCTGAAAGATGGAATGACTCTGTCCCCTAACCCATTTCTACTTGGAAGCACTTCATGCATTTGACTGTTAAAATACATCACACACCTTTAATCCCAGCACTTAGGAAGCAGAAGCAGGTGGATCTCTGTGAGTTCGAGGCCAGCCTGGTCTACATAGTGAGTTCCAGGCCAGCCAGGGCTACAGGAAGACCCTATCTCAAAGATGTGAGAGAGAGAGAGAGAGAGAGAGAGAGAGAGAGAGAGAGAGGGTGTAAATACATTCAGTTAAAGCATAATACTTTCCACCAAAAAACTCTGAGCTACTTTCCTTTTTCTGTATTATTTTTATCTTTGCTTATTTTAAGAAAATAAAAAGGCAGCAGGAACTTTGCAGAATCTGATGAACACTTTGGTTAATCCTATTAAGCTTAGCATAAAATAGAGATTTTTTTTTTATCCTACACAGCTAAAGTATTGTTTGTTTCATGGTATGAGTGCCCCATAGATATTTGAGAAGAATTGATACATCAGTGAATTTATGTTTTAAATACACGCTTCCTGAACAAAGTCATATTCTGCCAAAATTGTCAGCAGAACTATGCATTTACCTGTAGCATTGGGCACTACCCGGAGTGGTCACGACCCAGGCCCTAGACACCATTCCCTGAGATGATGATGGTGGCAAGCCTTTGACTTCCCTGGCATTTTTTCCTTCCTGGTTTTCCACCAGGCATCTTCCCCATGCTCTCCTACATCCTACTCTACCCTTCCCCACTCTGTCCTGTGCCACAGCATCTTCTATGCCCTACCTTTGGGGGTTCATTTGCCTCTGGTTTCTATTTAGGTTTAGCACCTAGATACTGGAGGGAGGGAGGAGAATGAGGTCAATGTGTTTAATCCCTCTGGTGTCTCTCTTGATTGACAGCAGCCTATAATGACAGTCACAGTTCTTGTTGAACAGCCTGATCTACAGGCATTTTTGTCCTAAGCCCAGGTATCTGCTTCTCTACCTCTTTCAGGCCTTGAGATGTAGCACAGCCTGCTTCCGTTGACTTCCACTGGACCACAGTACGCCTCGTGGTTTTCTTGTGCCCTGCTCATTTTTAGAAAGCATTCCATTTGTTAAATTACCATAATTTGAGGGTGCTGCCTGTCACATGATACACATTGACTAACAGGGTGTGCCTATGGTGATGCTGCTTCGATGCCTTTATGACACAGGAAAGCTGTCTTGCTTCAGAGAGACTGGCCTCTGACCTCAGTGTTAGCAGTAGGGTGTTCTATATTAGTAGGGGAGTATTGTAAATGTACATGTTTCTGGGCCTACTTTTTGGCCTAGTGACTCGGGGGCACTAAAAATGGCTCTCATAAAGGCCTTGCAGTGGTTAGCCTTCACAGTTCACTAGGCACAGTACTTGATCATTTTTACTACATGAAAAAACGTGGGTCACATTCCAAAAGATAGCAAGTTAGAGGACACCAGACCCTTGTTTGGGGGCTGTATGTTAGTCTTAACTAGGAGAAAATGAGAGTGATAAGAGAAGTTCCTTCTAGTTGTAAGTAAGAATTATCCAAAAAATACAATGCAAAGAAAATGAGAAATAGGGAAAAACTGTGTTTTAACCTCCTTGTAAGCAGCAGTGAACTGGTACATTAGCAAGAAGGACCAGCCTCATTTGGATCCCTAGAGAAGAATTTGAAAAGGAGAATACTTCCTGTTATCCATGATAAAGCTCAACATTGATCTGCCATGGTGGATTTTTTTTTGCCATTATCTGCTAAGAAAAAAATTCCTATAAACTACCAAAGTTATGGCTCAAGATATGAAATATAATCATCTAAGTAATGGACACTGTTTTTTGAAAAAATATATAATGAAGTCCTCTGTTAAAATGAATTCCTTCAGTAGAGCCCTTGTTATAAATCCATAAAATGCTCAGTCTGTGTCTACGAAGGCCATGCCTAGAGTAAGCAGTGGTGTTGACTGACCCAGAGAAGAGAAACTGAACTTTAGTGTTTTGAATGGCACAGATTGGATGTGGTGGACAGAGGGCATTGGCACCCAAAAGACATGAGTTCACATACTGCCTGGTCCCAGGGCTCCATCTCTTTCTCAGATGTTGAGAAGATTAAATAAGATTTTAAAACTCTTAGGGCATATGACATTGCTAGAGTGTCACTCCCTGTCCCCCAGGTCCTCCCATCCTCATCAGAACTTTATTTCCACCTTAACCAGTTCAGATCCTGTCTCAGTGCAACCACATAAAGGCAGGTATCATCTTCTCTCAGTGGCAGGTGCCCCCAGCTCCCCTGCAATGGGTCTGCAAAATTGTCAGACTGAATTTCTCAATCCTAGTTTAGTAATAACTCACCCTGTCTTCAATAGTGGTTCAGGACATTTGGCAGTTCTGTCTTCCTAGCAGCTTGAAAGAGAGTCACTATGCTAAGAGCTAATTGTTTGAGACAGACAGTACACACTTTTCCTATTTAGGCATTTTAGCTTATTTTAAGCCTCTTCCTTTTGTGGTTTGCAAGTAGGTTGTGGATATTAAGGGAGAGGATTGTCTTTGATAGGATAATGTAGGGACATATTATTCCACAGGGTGGAACTGGGCCTGAGGAGGATCACCTGACCCAGTGGGACATGCTTAAGTACCCCCTGTGGTTGACTTTCAAGTGCCAGCTAGACTGGCTGGCCCTGGACAGACAGTGGTGGCTTGTAAGGGCTCCTGGACATTGTTATTTCAACCACAGTTCAGGTACCTGGAATCACTGTGGTTGTTCTCCTTCTCTGGATGCTAGGTAGGCCAAAAGGAGAATGCCCAGCTAGACTTTGAGTTGTCCACAATCTGAATTAGATGCCAAGAGCATGATGGAGCCATACTGAACTCTTAAGGTAGCCACAGACTTGGGGGTGACCACTTTACAGGTGACCCTAACTCCTAGTTCACCCTATTTCTTCCTGTTTGTCTCCTTCCCCCTTTCTCTTCTTCTTCATGGGGAGGAGGGGTTTCAACTACAGTGAGAGCTTTTGTAGACTCAGGAGACAAAGGAAACTGCTAGAAAGGGCAGAGCCAATAGAAGAAGCACGGGTGCTAAGAGCCAATGCTTAAGCAGTGTTGGCCTCTACACCCCAACTTTTCTTTCACACACCCTACATTTTTTTTCAGTTCAATATTTAGAGGGCCTATAAATCAATCACTTTGAGGTTATAAATGATCTTTTTTTTTTTTTTAAAGGCAGTTGCTTCAAAGGGAGTGAATGAGTCATTAAATGATGGGTAATACTGTATGAATTGACTCTCACTGATTATCAGCCAGGGTAAGGGGGCTGTGGCTGGAAGATGTTCAATAGACAGTTTTGGAGGGGATCTTGGTAGGGTGTGTGGTGATATGAAGCCAATAAGAGGATCCAAAGTGGCAGCGGCAGGAGGGGCAAGGATGAAGGAGAAAGGAGCTTGAGCCCATAGACCCTTGCTCCCAGAAGTCAAGCCAGTGCTGGTCCAACTCTGCATGAAGACTAGTGGGGTGATGCAACCTGGTGCACACTACCAACATCAGCATCTGTCATGTGCTGGATTTCCAGGTTCAACAAAACATATAGGAGGCCCAGTTAAATTTGAATTTCAGATACACGGTGGATAGTTTTTTTTTTGCTATTTATAATTGGCCATCTATAAGTATAATAAATAATGTCCACTATTACTGATATTACATATACAACCATGTCAAAGTCACCTGACTCATCCAGCACACCACACTCATGAGAAACTTGAAGCTTTAGGGATGGAACACAACAGACATTAAAAAGTATACCACTTTCAAGGAGCATGTTGAAATTTAAAAAACATATACCTATAAAATACCCCCCTCTTGACTGACTTTACAAAGTATAATGTTACTGGGAGATGACGTTATTAGTATAGGAAGACTTTAAAAGCATTGATCTAGAAGCCCAAGGAGGTCTGTGGCAGAAGTTCATCTTAGGGAGTATAAATCTGAAACCATCTTTGCCTTCAGTGTAGACATAGAGAATGAGATTCAAGGTATTCATGCATTCATGGAAAATTGGGACATATCTGAATAAACAGCAATTTAATCAGTATGATCCCCTAGGTAGAACTAAATGGTCTATGTGTGTCTGGTTAATGAACTCTTCTAGGGCTTTGAATAGAACCATAGAGTCTTCAAAGGACTTATCAACCTCCTTGGGA
>NW_008355279.1:639610-651737 GCF_000622305.1 Nannospalax galili
TGCAAATAACACCTAAATGTTTGCACATGCACCTCTAATCTCTGTATATCTGATTATTACTAGTCACAGTCAGTTGCTTTCTGAGATCCTTGGCACCTGAGCATGGATATAAATTCATCAGGTAGATTTCAGTGGTAATGTTTTTCACATCTACTAACATGAAGCAATAGGTGTGTCCCAAATTGTCTGAATTCAAGTTCTGTATGATGTCCTGAATTTTATTTGGTGGCATTTATACTTGGCTGTGCACCTGACATTTGGGAAGTTCTCTGAGATCTTTAGTGATGGAAAGCCCAGACTGAGAGAGCTTGTGGTTGAGAGGCTTGATTGGTTAATTTAAAAAAAAAAATTGTTGCTGTTTTAAGCCCTTGACCATTCATGGAGGATGTACTGTGGAACCAAACTTCTGGCTTGCATCTAGTGTTTGTCTCGGAAAGGGCCATCAAGTTGAGGTGAGGCCCCAGAAGTCTCCTCTCTGAGATGTCCTTGGAGCAAATGAATGCAGGTTTACAGAGGCTCATGGAGGTTAACTCTGGGTTAGGGGGAAGGCCAAGAGGCCTGGCAGAATTGGAGCCACCTGACCTACCATCTTTGTTTTATAAGGAGGCTAAGGACTAATGGGGCAGTGTGATGGCCCAGGTCAGAAGGAAAGTGACCAGGGCAGCATAGAATTGAGTCAGGGTTTCTTCAGTCCTAGCCGAGTTCTAGTATGTGGTGCTAACACAGCAGATTCTTATTAAACCCCCAGGTTCTCATGCAACAGGAAGGACTCGCTTGTGGTCATGACCCTGGTTTTTGTTGCCCTTGTGGTAAGTACTGCCTAGGTGGCCCCTCATTACCAATTAACAAAGACTGAGAACCAGAAAGCTGAGGTTATGCCACTTGTTAAATTGGGTGTAATATGGGACGTTCTGTGTGTTTCCCAAACCTAAATAACTCAGTAAAACGAAAGAGAAACTTTAAGGTTTGCTTCCTTCTGGCTTAAAAAATAAATCCAGTGGCTTTACAGTACAATGTCCTATTCCTGTCTGTGACTGAAAAATAATAGAGCAGTCATTCCAGGTGAGCTCCCAGAGACCAGTTGGGGAGAAAGTAAAGTTCAAGGGGGCAGAGTAGAGGCAGGTGGCTCCTTCCAGGTAGCGCTTTCTGCCCCCATTCCTCCTGGGACCCAGAGTTTCATGCTAAGAGATGTGGATGAGCCCTAAAGTATGACAGTACCTTGTCTTTTGTGAAGCCTTAATATGGCCTTTCTCTACTTTCAGGTTGTTATGTGAATTGTTTTTGTTTTTTTTGTTTTTTTTTTTTTTTGGTCTTTTGAGATGGGCTTTTAAAGTGTATCTAGTTTACTTTAGCAGATTTCAGAGAATCCAGTAGCTCTGTCCATGCTGTGGATCTGCTCAGTAGCTTAGCATGTGGGAAACTATTTACAGGGGAGAAGGTCACTCTTGGGAAAGATGATGTTTTCCTTGTTCTCTTTTCATGTGGTTTGCCCCACTCCAGACTTGATAGTTTGTGATATTTCCTTGGAAAGTGAAATATGTAATGTCAATGTAGTATTCTTTGGGAAGGTGAAATTGTGTGTGCATCTGCTTTCTGGGGATTATTGCGGGGGAGAATCCCACATTTGCACTTGGTGGCTATAGAAATGAAATTATCCTTGGCAAGTTGATTCTTTTTTTAAATTTTTTTAATCTCAGGAGTGATACTGTTAAACGTTAGGCAAAGGCACCCTATTGCTCAGGGTCTTCTATTACCCTTTCTCTCTGTAGTCTGTTCCATACCTACCCCCAGGAGTCAGTGGCTCAAAACATTCTATGGTGGGCTGCTTCCTTTCCTGACCAACAGCATTTGGCTTCTCTTAACAGATTGGAAAATATGAAGCAGAGTGTGAAATGAAAAAAAACAAGGATATGATGAATGAAACTGACTAGTTTCCAATAGACTTTATAATTTACAGTTGTAATTACAAATACTTTCAATGAAGCCCAAATATTTGAAATAATTGAATTAATACTTTATTTTTAGACAGGGTCTCCCTGTAGCCCCAGCTGGCCTGGGACTTCCTATGCAGACCAGACTGACCTTGAACTTAGAGATCCACCCAGCTCTGGCTCCTGAGTGCTGGTATTAAAGGCATGCACCACCATACCAGACCTGAATTAATACTTTTACAGGTGCCAAATAATATGATCCCTGAAATAAGAACAAGACAGCAGCCCTCCTGGAACAGTATAGCTCCTGGAACAGTGTAGCAGGAGGCAGGTGCCTGGATGTTTTGAGGCAAATAGAAGATCCTAGGAACAGTTTTACCCCAGAAAACTGAATAAACAGCAAAACTGCTTCATTCCACTTGTCTTAGAGGAACTTCAGCTGAATTCAGTCATCTCAGGAGTGATACTGTTAAACATTAGGCAAAGGCACCCTATTGTTACCAGATTTTGCTATTTTCTAGCCAAGGAAAGCATATATCATTGAGAAACCTAGGAGTTTTACACACTTAATTCAAAGCCAGCCACCAAGTCCATCTTGGTAAGCAGTGGTTCAGTATTGCCTCATTAGCTGACATTAGTCTGTAGAGTTTGTCTGCCAAGTGCACTGTAAGCATTTTGAATCTCGAGATAGTGCCTGATACTCAACTGTTCGTTTCATTTTCACCTCCCCAGAATTTATACCCCAATCTTCTCCTGGGATCCATCAAATTCATGCCAGCATATGGTAGTGTGAAACACAGACAAAGCCTTTTCCTCAAAATCTGCTTACAGGACGGCCATCTCCAGAACTCTCCATATTTCTAGAAGCAGTGGAAGCAAATAGAAGGAGAAATCCAGAAGCAGTTCACAAACCAGGCTGCGTTTTCCATCCTCAGCACCACAGGTGTACTTACTGCCTTTGTAATTGGCTCACATTTTTCTAGTTTATTTGGGACCACTGGAGACACCCCACCAACTTACTGATAATTCAGAGTAAATTGTGTTTTCCCAGACACATCTATGTAGCTGGTGTGGAAGTTCTATTAAATTCTTGGTGTTCAAGTATCACTCAAACATTTCCTCAGCCAACAAGTTTCTCTCACTATAAACATTTGTTCAGTTAAACTACATGTCATAAGAATTATCATTTGTTCTGCTCTGGAGTGACAAGACAAGTATTACAGAAGACAATAGAGACTCCCTTGAAAAGCCATCTAGTCCAACACAAGATGTGCACAGTGTATGGAGCCTTACATTGATTGTGGTGGAAACCATTTGCATTAAGATATCTAATTGCAGGACACTTTGAACCTAAAATGTTCTGCACTCTGTCAAGTCACCAGTAAGCCAGATGCTCAAGATTTTGCCCCATTGATAAGGGAGGTGCTGCCAATCCTCCTATAGTACAGCCCAGGTTTCCAGATCTCTCTCAGAAGCTGTGCACAGACATGTCCTCACATCTGTCAACATGCATCTGACCCTTTATGTTGGGGATCTTGTTATTTTCTGGCTAAGGCCTTTTTGCTGTCTGTGAAACATAAGGGTAAAATGAAAGGAAGTATGAAGTAATTAAGTGTGGAACAGTAAAAACTATGGAGAAAATTGTTAAATTAAAATTTTTATCAGTTCTCTTTTCAAGTCACAGAAATTAGGCTTCGTCATTTAGGCTGCTCTCTGCTGCAGCCCCCACAGCATTCTAACCCATTGTCCTTAGAATGCTCAGTAATCTGACAATGAATTCACCATGAGAGGAGTTGAGAGAGACCCTCGGGCCTGAGCAGGGTACTGTTAAAAGCTGGGTTTCCAGAAATGCCAGCAGGGCTTTATGCCACTGCAAAATAATCTGCTCATTAGGATTTCTGCTGCATCATCCTTGCGATTTAAATTCCCATTTCTGTCTTGGTATTTTTGGAAGTCAGTAAATAGTATTAACTTATGCTTTAAAAAAAAAAAATGAAACGATGTAGTAACAGATTTGGGAAACCCGGCTGAGGTCAGTACTGTTTTAGATCATAGTAAATCCCTTCTGCAGCAACCTCAAAATTTTTGTGCATATTTTTCTCATCCCTTCATCACATGTATTATCCCCTGGGCAAGTTGTGTCTGTGCCTCCTGTTGCACTCTCATAGATGATGTGGAGGACCTAGGTGTAGAGCCCAACTGGATGGAGTGCCTGTTCCCATCCCCCCCTGTCTTTCCTGCCCTGCACTAAGACCTGTCCCTCATTTTCAACCCTTCTGGGGTGGTGTCTCATTACTTGAGAGAAAATTAAAAAGCATTTTACATTGCTTAATACAGATCACTAATTGAAGCTTCCCTAAACCCAAGGAATTTATTCTCTCATTGATGTGTGCATAACTCCTATTAACATTAATAAAGTTGTTCAGAATCAAAGAGCCAGCAGAAACCCATAATAGAGGATCCATTTTGATCCTGCTTCACAAAGTGACTCATACCCACAGGGCATCAGCAAGCATTTTAAAGATAATTTTTACAACTCCCTTTTAAAAAGTGGAGCAGTTACTGAATTTATCCTAGCATTCTCATCCTGTCCTTCAGAATAGGGCTTGACGGTTGCCATGGGTACAGGTTGCAAGCCCTGCCCATCCTGCCTGTGGCTGCTGCTCCTGCTCATTTGCACAGGGAGCTGCAATTCAAGAGACTCAGAAACACAAGGGTGCAGTGGGTGGAGGAGGCAAAGGCACAGCAGGGTCAGGACCATACTCACTGTCCCCCGAAAGATGATAAAGTAGAGGTGTTCGTTCACCTAAGCCCTTCATGCTTAGCCTTACCTGGGTGGTTATGCATGTACCACTATGAAGCTAAGAGCTGGAGGAGAGTAGTTCTAGCCTAGGTATCTGTGGAGCTGTCCAAACGTTCCAATGATCAATTCTTACTGTAGCAGAAGTACCAAAAAGAATCAGAGCATGTTATAAAACACGTACTTGGTAACTTCTGAGTTTCTGCATCAAATGTAAGCCCTAGGGGTTAGTGTGGCCTTTCCTCAGGCTGTGTGCATTTGATCAGTTACCCACCTTATATTTCCCTGACAGACCCTCACAGATAGGTCCCCATGTCCTCCCTATCACACCCTTCCCAGCTTTTCTCCTTGACCCCGTTTGTAACTGGGATTGATTGATGCAAATGTTCCCACTGCTTGGAAAGTCAGCTCAGCTTGGGGAGCAACAGGAGCTGTTTGGTTGTTTACACTTGAGCAAAATGGTTGGTAACTTATCAGTGTCTCTTAGTTTTTTCTTAGAAATGTTAACTTTGTAAAAAAACAATGTTTAAATTTTGCTTTAAAAATAAATGGCCAACTCCCTAAAAGGTGGAAAGGGAAAGCTATGGATCCCTTTCACAGATTTCCAAAATATTGATCACAATTGCATTCATTCCCTGACTGACTGCATCTCACCTCGCTTTGCCCTTGGAATGTGACTGAACTTTCCCACAACTTTGAAGTCCCTTTACTTTTTTGTCTGGGGTTTGGAAAATGAGTATTCATTTTTATAATTGCCGATCTGAGTATCTGAAAGAAAAAAAATGTGAAACATCCCTTTAATTAGAGAGCCTCATTTCCAGCCCTTTAGTTTTTCTTAAAGAATAAATATAAATTTCCCAAGGAAGGAAGGAACATTGCCCATTAACATGTAGACTCCATCTGGCACTGGAAAGATAGAAACAAGCCTGGAATACTTTACACTTATTCTTCACCACAGTGCTTCAAACTGGGTCAGGATTATCCTTGTTTTACAAATGAGGTAGCTGGAGCCAGAGAATTGAAGCCAGCCTTTCTGGAGCCACACATCCAGGCTGGGTCAGAGCCTCTTGAGGATTGCTGCCCATCCTTGCCTTCCGCTGCATCCTGCTGAGGTTGGGCACAAAGGGCCAATGTCAGCCCTGTGGCTCATTTGTTCCCAGAGACCTAATTTGACCCTCTGGTACCTAACAGGATGCTTGGAGCATGACAGGCACTTTATATATATTTGCTAAGTACATGTGTTGTCATAGCCAAAGAATTCATTGTAATTATTTCTCTCATCCTGGTGATGTCCTTGACCACTGATGAATCTATTTTGACACCTCTATGCAAGTGAATTTAGAAAAATGTATTTAAAAATACATTATTAGGGTGGATGGGTAAAGATACTTGCCACCAAGCCTGACATTCTGATTCTGATACCTGAACCCACATGGTAGAAGGAGAGAACCAACTCCTACAAGTTGTTCTCTCTTACACACACACACACACACACACACACACAAACTGTGGCACACACATCCACACTCACACATATACACTAAATATATAAATGTAATAAAATATTTAAATGACATTATTAGAATTTTCCACCTATGGTAGTGTTGTTAGAGGCCTCAGTTGGCCAAGGTCCTGAGCAAGTCTCAGATAAACAGCAGAAGCAGAGGTGTATAGGATAGGCATGCCCTCCCTTTGATGTAAATTTCTATAATAAGATTTTAATTTTGCCTTGACTGTAAAGTTCAATGTAGAAAAGGTGGTGAACTACAAAGCAAAAGATTAAAAATTTCATCACACCAACACTGAGATAACAATGTTAAGATATATTTATTTCTCGTGTGTATGTTTAGATCTTCTTTCATTTAATATTATGATAATTTTCTAGTATGATTAAAGAACTGTGATGGTTTCCATTATGTGAACAGACTGATTTATCTAGCCATTCACTATCTGATTATTATGCAGTTAAATATTCTTATACTTAATATTATAATAACACCACTGTAAACATTCTGGCACCAAAGTGTTTGCTTCTCTGGTTATTTCTGCAGGAAAGGATTAATAGGCTTGAATAAATAAAGTAAAAGTTTAAATCTAAATCCTAATTATGATTTTATATGAATCTTAAAATTCTTGTGTCAAATTTTTTAACAAAATTAAAATTTTATTTAAATTTATTTATTTAAATCTCAAGTAAAAATTATAAAGAAAACTTATAAAAATACTTTAGAAATTGATATTCTGCCTACCCTGGGTAACTTAGCAAAACTCTCAGAATAAAAAGTAAAAACAAGTAGGGATATAGCTCAGTGATAGAGTGCTCGTCTGGCATACTTGGGGCCCTAGGATCAATTCTCAGCACCACAAAAACTAATTCATTTACCAAAAATTTTTTGTCTGCCTTCATCCATTTTCTATAACTTTTGCCATTTCACAGGCTTGTGTCTTTGATGCACATGAATTTTACTTGTCACTAACCTTACCTATACGTGATTTTTCTTAATTTTTTTTCAGTTTCTCAGGTTTTCATGTATTTTCATTATCAAATCATAGTGAGCTAGTTTGACTCATCTTAGAAAGATTTTTTTAATTTTTAAAATTTTCTTTTTTTTTTTTTTTTTTTGTTTTTTTTTGTCTTTTTGAAACAGGGTCTCCCTGTAGCCCCAGCTATCCTGGAACTCACTATGTAGACCAGATTGGCCTTGAACTCCCAGAGATCCACCTGCATCTGCCTCCCCAGTGCTGGGATTAAAGGTGTGCACCACCATACCTGGCTAAAATTAACTTTTATTATCTAATGTGTGTATTTTGCCTTCATGTATGTACGTGCACCACCTGCATGCAGGTACCCTCAGAAGTCAGAAGGGAGCAACAAATTCCCCTGGAGCTGGTGTTACAGACAGTTGTTAGCCATCACTGGGATGTGAGCCTTGGTCCTCTGCAAGAGCAGCCAGTGCTCTGAACCACTGACCCATCTCTCCACCCCCCCCCATATGATTTTAACTTACATGATATATTACTAAAGATTTTTCTTACCCATATGGTCACCATGGTAGCAAAATTTCTATCTGTTTTCTTCACTCTTTTATCCCTAACTCTCTGACTAAGGCCTGATGCTCGATCAGTACTTACTGGATGTATGTATAAAAACATGCTTTTTCTTTTTCCTTCAGTAGGGTTTCTGAACCCAGCAGTTACATCCTTAAATGGCAATACATACAGTCAGGTCGAAGGAGAATTTGTGGCCGTCAAGGGCTCAGCTCAAATGCCAGATCTGTGAGGCTTCAAGTTCTGAGTGTGCGACTTTTGGCTTTGGAATCCTGGGCAACTTAATTTCTTCCAGATTCCATTCTTCAGCTGCAAAACAGTGATAGAGTATAAACTTTTGAGTTACTGATAGGATAAAGTGAAGCCCCACACAGAACCTGGCACCTAATAAATACTCAGTAAATAGAATGTTTTCTCTTATTTACTGTCAGTGACAACCTATTTGGAAGCTTCGGCTATGACCTGTCTCAGGGATATAGACATTCATTGATTCATGATGAAAAGTAATACATAAGCTTTAGAGTCAGATACACCTGACTTGTTCTCTGTAGTTTGTCATTGAAGGTATGAAATGTGGTTTGTCACATAAAATTACTGTGAGGACTTACTGAGATTATGTGTGCTATGTATGGAAGTGCCTTGTCTTCAGTAAGTGCTCTTTCTCCCTCCTTTGACCAATGTTGATGATTTTGCTACACGTATGTATGTCTCTCCTTCTAATGAGGCATTGTCCAATTTTTTTTGGTGTGACACACAGAATTTAATACTCTTCTATTATAGGACTATTATACACATTTATGACTGAAAAACATTTTTCCTCAAAATAGCACTATATATGTAACAATGTTGGTTTGCTAGGGTTGCCATAACAGTACTATAGACTGGGAAACATAAACAATAGAAATTTATTTCCTCACAGTTCTGGAGACTTATTTCTATAATAAGGATTATTAGATTATTGGATTAGAACCCACTTTTTTTAACCTCATTTTAACTTCATTTTCTTTTTAAAGACCTTATCTCCAAATATAGTCACATATTGATGTGTACTAGGGGTTAAGGCTTCAATATATGAGTATGGGGTTGGAGCATAATTCAGTCCATAACAATGCCCTTGAAAATTTTGTCTTTTACTTAATTAAAGAACCTGATAGATATAACTGTTGAATTTTGTGACCCACTGTCCACAGATTGAAAGACAACACTCTAGTGGGCTGTGTTGGTTTGCCTAATTATGGGGAACTTCACAATGACTTTAGGATTTGCCTTTGACTTGTTACAGGGGCATAGAACCCTGAGGGAGTGTGGACAACGTTGTGCAAACCCAGCAATTACTTTAGCTCAGGACTGGCACACATTTTCTGTAAAGGGCTAGACCATGAATATTTTCATCTTTGTGGACCATACGAACTCTATTGAGACAATTCTGTTATTGTCATTTGCAAGCAGCCCCAGACAAAACACAAACAAATGGGTATGGCTGAGTGCCAGTAAGATTCATCTATGGACACAGAATTAGAATTTCATATAATGTCCTTGTGTCAAAAATATTCTTTGATTTTTTTTTTTTTCCAACCATTACAAAGCTGCCTTGGAACTCACCTCACCTGCCTCTGCCTTCCAAGTGCTGGGTTTAAAGGCATGTTCCACTACACCCAGCTCAAAACCTGTTCCTAACTTACCAGTCATACAAAAGCAGGCTGCAGATCTGATCTTCCTACATACTACAGCTTGTGACTCCCTTCCATTGGTGGCAGAATTCAGTCCTTCAGCTAAAAAGATTCTTAAAGGAACTGGCCTGGGTGGTGATTTTCCTGTGTTCATATAAATTCCTAACTATTATATATGACTCCTGATATTTATCTTCATTTTCAGAAGACAGAATCCCTTGAGATACTCATGATAAAGAATTTATTCTCTTACTAGAAAGAACTCAAGCCAGGGACTTGGGAGTGAGGGTGAGAGGGGTTAAAGGACCCACGGTCTCATCCTCCAGCAATTGGTGAAGTTACAGGTAGGCCTAGCGTTGCTAAATCTTTACAAGAACAGCAGAGCATGAGTGTGAGAAGTCATATTCTTTGGGAAGCTAATATTCAGGGAAATGGAATGACCAAAGGAAAGCACAGATTTCAATACAGAGACTAAAGCAACTACAGGACCCGGCCCTCAGGCTTTCCTCTCAGGATGAGGGTTAGCTAAGTAATGTTTCCTCCTCAGGAATCCCGCATCCTCCAGTCTGCTCAGTTTTCTCACAGCACAGAATGTGGGCCATGGTGTGTGCCTATTGTGATGTGTCTGTCTCTCACTTCCTGTGCAGGTGGCCTTTACTCTCTGGGCACTAGCTTGATTGCACAAGGCAACCTTTTCTCCAGAGAGGCCAGGAAACAAAGCTGTTTGCGAAGGCCAGTCTGGCCAGCCCTATATACTAGTGATTGTTTGGACACTTGTGTTGGGCATGTGTGTAATGATAATAGGCTGACTCTGACCAGAAGATGAAGATGAGACTGCCCTTAAAACCAAAGAACCAAATCTCCTACCCTGTGATGCACCCTGTAATGCTGGTTCATCTGAGGTCAGCCAGGACTGTATATACGTGTATGTTCCAGAGTGAGCGTCTAAAGAGCCTGGAAATTCAAAGACAGATAAGTGTTCTCAGAGTTACTTTCAGTATTTCAGAGTGTCTCTTAGAAATTATCCACCTGTCCACAAGTCTACAGAGACAGGAATGAGATGGTCTCATGCAAGGACTCTAGAAGGAAATACTGAGTATCTTCTATGAACTAAGGAAGAAAACTCCTTTCCCCCAAGAATTTCCCATCTAGAATGTTCCAGGTTATAAACCAGGGTTCTAAGAAAATAGTTTTGATGTATATGAGGTTGGCCTTGACTACCCAAATTTTTACTTAGAACTCAATAAGGCAAAATTGAAATAATGCATGTTACTGTACTCTGAAACTGTGTGCTTCATGCCGTCCTAACATATAATAATAAAATGGCTTCGTCAGGACAATCATCTTAAGTGAATAAAAACTGCAGTTTAATGAAATGGCACTTTTACGCTCTTAGTACGGTAAAGTTTTAAATTGTCTTGCTGAAAAATTAAATTGCAGTGCTTCTTTGCTTTCAGTGCTTACAGGAGTTTTGTTTCTGACTTTCTTACAGTAACCCTAAGATTTCTGAAATCGCTTTTAATTGAAGTATAACATTTTTGTGTAAAACAATGCACAGGTTGTTGAGTATACTGATAATGAATTTTTCACGAAATGAGCATGCATTGTAAGCAATAGCCAAATGGAAAAAGGAAACTCCTAGAAACTCCTAGCTAGTAATGTGCTTATAAATAACAAAGGTTGGTTTTTATCTATTACAAACTTTATATGAGTAAAGCATGCCCCTGTTAAAGCTAGAGTTTGTTCATTCAGCTTGTTGTATGCCTGGTCTTCTATAAACAGACCAGACCTCTGAGATAGGCAGACTTTTTGAATTGTTTCCAGTTTGAAACTGTTACCAGTAGTTCCTCAGTTCGGTAAGCATGTGGTATTTCTGTAGGATGGACTCCTGGTGCTAGGCCAAGGAAAGGTGTAGTTCATACGTTCAGCTTTTGAGTACATCTCCAGTGCACCAGCGTTCAGTAGTGCACCTCCAGCAGCCGTGGAGAAGTCTGCAGCCTCCATTCCCTCACAGCCTTTCAGGGTGTTTGTCCAGCTCATTTAGACAGTCTGGCCAGCACAGCTTGGTAACCCATTGTGATTTTATTTTGCTTTCTTTGATAATTAAACTGGATTTTAAAAAGTATTTATTGAATATTCCCTGCTTTGTCTTCTTGTCTCTTTGCCACTTTCTTATTGGGGTGTCTTGTGTTCCTCATTGATTTGTAGTTATTTGTCAGACATGTATTACAGTTTCCTCCTCCACTGGGTATCTTCCCTTTGATTCTGTTGATGTCATTTAATAAAGCTACTCTTAATTTTAGTATAATCCAAATTATCTTATTTTTCCTTTGTGGTCAATACTTTCTTGCTTTCTGTTTCTCTAAATCTTTACCTATGGCAAGACACAAAGATATTTTTTGAGTTGTTTTCTAAAAGTTTTATTATTTGACCTTTTTCATTTAGTTCTACCATCTCTCTAGAACTCACTTTTTTACAGTACAAGGCGGAAATGTTCTTTTTTTAAAACATAAATACGAAGTGTATTCATTTCCAAGGACTGCTGTACATCTATAGCAACTCTGTTTTGAAACAAGGTCACATAGTGAGTCCTTGGAGGTTAGGACTTAAAGATTTTCTTGGGGAAGTTCAGTTCACTAGTCTGTTTTGAACTGTTTGGACTATGTCTATTTGTCTAA
>NW_008355279.1:651753-731129 GCF_000622305.1 Nannospalax galili
CAAGGCGGAAATGTTCTTTTTTTAAAACATAAATACGAAGTGTATTCATTTCCAAGGACTGCTGTACATCTATAGCAACTCTGTTTTGAAACAAGGTCACATAGTGAGTCCTTGGAGGTTAGGACTTAAAGATTTTCTTTGGGGAAGTTCAGTTCACTAGTCTGTTTTGAACTGTTTGGACTATGTCTATTTGTCTAACCTTGGACAAATTACTGCTCTTAATCACTGTTATTCTATAGTGAATCTCTATATTAGATTAAGTCTTGTTTCTTGTACAGTATTTTTCCTGCTTTCGACCTTTTGCATTTCCCAATAATTTCTGCATGTTTATTCCCTTCAGGAAAAAAGAACTAGGTTATCCTTTTTGTTTTAAAAATGAATCAAAGATTCAGTTTATGGGAGAATTGGCATCTAACAAAAACCTAAGATTTCCAATCTATGTATATGAACTAATCCTCTAGTCCTCACACTTGCTGAGCCAGCTCTTTACCCATGGAGTGTCCCTTTAAAACTTGGCATCCTGGGGCTGGAGAGATGGCTTAGTGGTTAAGAGCACTGACTGCTCTTGCAGAGGACCCAGGTTCGATTCCTAGCACCCACATGGCAGCTACAAACTATCCTTAACTCCAGTTCAAGGGGAATCCGAAGCCCTCTTCTGACCTCCGTGGCATTGCACAACACAGGTGCATTCACATACATGCAGGCAGTACACTCATATACATAAGATAAAAATAATAAAAAAATAAAAATTTTTTAAAACGTGGCATCCTCAGAGATGGTTAAAACAAGTTCTTTATTCTTTTTTGTTTATAAAATAGTTTATTTTCATGTGTGTGAGTTTTTGCCCGCATGTGTGTAAGTGCACCCATGTGTGCAGTGCCCACAGAAGCCAGAAAAGGGTATCAGATCTCTTGGAACTGGAGTTAAGGATGGTTATTAGCTGTCATGTGGGTGTTAGAACTGAACCCAGGTCCTCTGCAAAAGTAGCCAGTGCTCTTAACCACTGAACCAACTCTCCAGCACCAGGTTCTTGATTTTTTAAAAGTTGACAAGGTGTTGGCTCATTAATGTTGCAGCAAAAAGAATTTTCACATTGCCTGTGAGAGATACTGGGCCAAGATTTGGGTATTAAGTCAGGTGGGAGACTAGATCTTAGATTGTCAGTGCCTTTAGAAACTTAAAGTTACCCAAAAGTTCCAGATGGGCTGGACAGATGGCCATGGCAGTTGGGAGTTTATCCTTTCCCTGTGACTGAAAGCTGATCTGTTTTGCTTCTACTTAGTAATTAAAATTTAACCTGAGCCTTGGAAGTGTGTGTGTACACTTGTGTGGGGGAGACGCTGTAAGTTCTGGTACTAAAACATTGTTATTAAAATGTAAGATGTTCTTTAACATTCCATCCATCCCCAAGATTCTGGAATCTGATACTGTCGCCAGCCTATACCTGTGGATTCTGCACACTTCACTGTTAACCTCCTTCTGGGCTGCATGTAGCACTGTGCACTTCCCCAGCCTTCCCTGGGACCACTCCAGCACGTGCCTTTGGAGGGTCTTGGGAGTGGTGTCTGGTTGGGAGGGAACTAGGGGACGTGTCTCACAGCTGCACTTCCATCAGAGCACAGTGGTGTTGCTCTCCACAGTAGGTCGTCGGTCCCTAGCAATAGCTTGACTTAAAAGGGTAAGTCAGAAACAACTTATTATATAAATGGTGTTTGTTTTATTTTTCTGTCTGCTGCCTATGTGATATGATCACTTTGTAGGAACTCAGGACAGAAAAGATGTGATTATTGTACAGATATACTTCCACTCCAGACAATTGATTATTTCAATGACATTTATTTCATTTATTTCATACCCAAATAAACTATAATAATAGTAATATGAAATTATACCAGTACTGCTGCCATTGCATGGAGATTGCTGCAAGTCACGATGGTGGCTGCAGCACTCCCTCTGTGCAGCCACCCATTTGCACGATAGCCATTAGTGCCCATGAGGCCCAAATCTGTATCTCTCCCATCTAACTTCAGAGGCACAATCCCAAGAGTCTACCTTTGGCCTCTTAGTAACCAAGGATGAATTCTTTGCTGCTTTTTGTGGTGTTTTACTTACACTGAGCCTCTATCCTCTTGTCCTAGCCCTCACGGTGAAAGGAGCAAGGAGCGGCCAGCTTTTGTGGTTTCGCTTTCACATCCCTTAGTCCGAGGTTAGTGCTTCCTTAGCTGGCTGATGCCTCCCCTGCTCATCTCTCTTCTTCCTTCTCCTCTTCCTGCTCCTCTCCCTTCCATCTCTATTTACTCCCACTCTAGCAAACCACTAAATAGCAAACACAGCCTTGCTTGAGTCCATATAGCTTGTTGTAGTAAAGCCAAGATTGGCAGGGAGGTTAGCCAGTAGGTCAGTGAGGCTTTCCCAGAGCACCCCAATAACCTTCCTGCCCTCTCCCGCCAACATAGTGAGGAGAGAAGTCACTCAGAGTGGGTCTGGTTTCCTCAGGTGGTAGAGCTTTGCCTTATGTGCTTGCTTGTGTAATGTATTATCCTCCCATTTGGAACTCTAGTTTTTCAGACAGTTGGCTGCAGGTCTACAGAGAAGATTGTAGCTGGGAGGAGTCAGGGCTGTACCTTAATCTCTTGCTATTGTGTGTACAAGCTGCCAGCCAGCACCTCATATTACACATGACAGCGAGTCACACAAGAGTTGAGAAGGGGAAAATAACTCACCTCTATACCCCTCATTCTTTGCTTTTTGAAGAGTTTGTGTTTGACCTTGTGAATCTTTTTTTTTAACCTAATGTTTTTGTTTTATCTTGAAACAAGGTCTGTCAGTGTGTAGCTCAGTCTGTCATCAAACTTACAAACCTCCTGTCTTAACCTCCCAAGAGCTGGGATTGTAGACATGCACCACCACACCTGCAAGTCCTTGGTTTTCTAGCAGTGTCCCAAGCCCCATGGTTCCAGAAAGAAGGTGGCTCAGTGACTCTGTGGGGAAGAGTCTGGAGTCCTGTCCCGTCCCCACCCCACCCCCGTCCTCCTTTATCTAGAAGAGGTATCTGCTCCTCTCAATTCCTTATCTTTTGGAGAGCGCTCCACTCCAAGAGACGCTGAAGCCCTTTGTTACATGCATGAGCTCCACTGCTGTATTCAATCAGTCAACAAATATTTTTGAATGCCTACTACATGCTAGGTTCTCCTGAGAGACCAGTGGGTCAACAACCTAAGTGAAAACTCTCATCCTCACTGCCCTCTAATTATAAGTTTCTCACAAGCTGCTTTGCCTCAGTGGACCTAGTTTCTCACTTTAAAAGCATGAGTGTAGGCTGCTGAATCCTTCCTAGATGACACATCCTGGTTGGGAACTAAGCAGCCTATGACCCAGATATTAATATATGTCAATAAGGTCTGGAAGAGGAGAGGCAGGGTGAAAGGTAGGAGACAATGGCAAGACCTCCTTTGAGGCATCCTCAGTCTGATGAGGCCTTGCAGTTGCTCATTCAGCAGACACTGTGAATTCCGTGCCAGGGCACTGTACAAGCACTGGGAATATAACAGCGACCAAAACAGAGTCCTTTCCCTCAGATGCTTTCTGTCTAGGGGCAGCTGATGAGCCATCACTGATAGGTTTAGAGATGTAGTTTGAAACTCGTTGCACAGGTTGTTGTTAGGACTGCGAAAGTTGAGGGTGGAGAAGAGAGCAGGAAAGAGAAAACAAAAAGTGTCTGAAAGGAAAAGCATTGGAAAGAAGTAGAGCCTGGGCAAACATTCTATGCTACAGTCAATGTTGTGCTCACTCCCTTACAGAAGATTCATACTTCATCAAGCTACCACAACAAACCCAACCTCAGTCCAAACCCAGAATCCCCTCATGTGGCTAAGAAGCTAGGACACACCAACCATGTCTGTTTTGACATCCTGTTCCCCACAACTACATCACTTCTACATGTGACTCAAAAGTATACAAAAGCCACATATGGTTTTATGTAATAACTAGCTAGTTTAGTTTTCTCAGAAAGGTCTTTACTGAAAACCAGTGACATGTGAAAAATGGCACAGGTACCTGCATAAGGAGCTACCCCTGAAAGCTTTTCCAGACCAGCTGACTTCCAGCCCCTCATTTCCACAAGTAATTGGAGCAAATCCAGAAACAGATTAGGAGAGCCCTGAGTACTTCCTTATTTACCATCCAGAAATTACATATTGCAGGTTGTCTTCCCATTGGAAGCTGAGGCTGAGACCCAGCAATTAGTCCCCCATTGTCTCTGCAGGAAATAACATCCATGTGACTTCTTCAGGAGGCAACTGTTGACTACTCTGGTTAAGATAATTTGAAAAGTGTTCAGCATTTCCTCTGGTTGATTGAGTCCAGCTGACTTGGAAAGCTTTTGGAAATGTACAAATGAACTATGGTCCTCAAAACCAGAACACTACTGGGTCAGTTCCTTGAACAGAATGAATCTGAAGTGTTGGCTCTGGTCTCTTCAGGTGCTGTTTCCTCTGGACTCAGTGTGACGGAGCTCAGTGCCTTTCCATCCTGCTCCTTTTCCAATGTTTACTTGAGACTGATTCCTCAAAAATTTTCTAGAGCAGGTAATTGGAAACTCAACTTGGAGAGGCCTAAAAAATAAGAACTGTGTTGGGAACTCAGAAGTGCCACAGATGTCCAGGTTGACCTATGTGATCACATATACTCTGCTTCCCTCTGTTTTTCCTGTCTTTGGGACCAGCTATATCCTTAGGTTACAGCAAGAGAGCCATGGCAATTCCAGATATCATACTCCACACGAGGAAGGAGTTTCTTCCCAAAGACTAAGATGCTGCTAGCAAAACATTCTTCATGATTCATTGGACTAAATTGGGCCATATATCTATTTTTTACACAATCACTGGCAAGAGTATGGGTGTCTCTTGAATCGGAGCTTCTCCAACTTTAGTATAGATGCTGATCACCTGGAAATCTTGTAAAATAGACTGTAATTCCAGTGGTGTGAGTGGGGCCTCAGAAATGGCATTTCTAAGAAGTGTCTAAATGATACTCAGCTTGGTGGGTGATGTGCTGCAAAGCCCTACCCATTCAGATGTCTGCTCCCACTAAGAGTGCTGTCCCCTGCCCATGAGGCACTGTGGCTGGGGAAGTGTTGGGGCTCTGTTAGGAAGAAGAAAGCAGGAACAATCCTGTGTTGATGAGAACTGTATTGGGAATACTTGTTCCCAGTGTCTAAAGAGAATGTTGCCTTTAAACCAGGAGTCATACATGGCCTAGGATATCTATTAAGAGCAAAAAGTACACATGGGGCTACACACCCATTGTGTGGGAATACCAATAAAAATGCTATTACTCACCTATGACGGTACACACATTGCAGTTCTAGAAACAAACCAGTCACACTACCTTCTTTGTTATCCTTCCATTGCCTTTATTAGTAACTTAACATCATATATTCATTGTGTCTCAAAAAGAACAAACTCAAATGAAATGGATACAAATGTACTTAAATATAAAAAGGGGGTGTCAAGTTCACCCTTTGTTCTTTAGAGTGGATAGTGCGTCGGCCTTGGAAGTTACCGGGGAGGAAGAGCACACTCCCACTGCTTTTTTAAAAAAATATTTTATTATTTTTATTTTATGTGAATGAGTGTATTTAGCCTGCATGTAAGTGAGTGCACCTATGTCATGCAATGCCTCGGAGGTCAGAAGAGGGCTTCGGATTCCCCTGGAATTGGAGTTAAGGACGGTCCTGCATGTAAGTGCACCTGTGTCATGCCGTGTCCATGGTAATCAGAAGAGGGTATCAGATTCCCTTGGAACTGGAGTTAAGGATGGTTTGTAGCCGCCATGTGGGTGCTGGGAATCGAACCCGGGTCCTCTGCAAGAGCAGCCAGTGCTCTTAACCGCTGAGCCGTCTCTCCAGCCCCCGCACACTCCCACTGCTTCTAAGAGTCACTTGCCATGATGTTGGGTCTGAAAAATGCTGCCAGTGGTAAATTTCTGCCAAAGCAGTTGGTCACAGTGTCCTGATTACTGATTTTTCAGTGGAGAAAATCATTATGCTTTCTTCATTTGAAAAGGGAGAACTATTCTGTTTTGTTGTTTTTGTTTTTGTTTTGACAAAAGATACTCAGGCATCCCTTGCTGAAGCCACTTAGGAAAAAGGATACTATGGATAGCCCCATACCCATCATGAGTCTGATTCATCACAGATGCATTGGAGCTTGGAAGGAAACATGTGGCCAGATGTTAAATAGACCTTCCTGAGTTAGTCATTTAAGTGGTTGGCATCTCTGGTTTCATATGCAAAGACAGCATCATTCCAGAGGATATGGGAAAGGTATATGGAATTTCTCATCTGTTTTATCAGCCTGCCCTAGCACCACACGTTCACATCTGTGTGATTGACAGGAAGCTAGAACTTTATCTGTTTTCTGGCCTTGCCAACATGAGTTCACACATAGTGGTTACTAACTGTTACTTGCTGATTTAAGACCCTGGAAGGCTGAGAGATGCTTTGCTTCTCTGGATTTAGCTGAGGAAAGCTGCTGGACTTGATGCTCCAGGAAGGCAGGAACTGCATTTAACACTTGGGCAACCAGGGTGCTATGTGTTACTGTAACGCTTCAACAACTGCTCTGTTCCCACATCCCTGTCAGTTAGCACACAGACTAAGCATTCACTGCCTAAAGAGAAGAGGAGAGAACATTTTGTTGCCTAACTTCAGTCATTCACAGTCTTCTAAGTATAGAATGCTTAGGTGTCCATCTACATTTTTAGGACCTCATAGGCTGCCAAAGAGAGATGAGATAATACTAATATTAGCCAAACTCGTGTAGAGCAAGCAAGATTATGTTCTTAATCACTGATTGATTCAGACAGTATTGATGAGTGCCTCCCTTCTATGCTTGTGATAGGGTAGGGCACTTTTTGTTGTTTTGGGTTTTGTTTGTTTGTGTTTGTGGTTTTGTTTGGTTTTTTTTTTAATTTTGTGGGTTTGTTTGGGTTTTTTAATTTTGTGGGGGTTTTGTTTTGTTTTGAGACAGGGTCTCCCTGTAACCCCAGCTGGCCTGGAACTCACTATGTAGGCCAAGGTGTCCTTGATTTCAACAGAGATCCACCTGTCTCTGCCTCCCAAGTGCTGGGACTAAAGGCATGTACCACCATGCCTGGCTTAGGGTAAGGCATTATTAAACAAGGAGGAATGAAAAGTTGGAAAATATGGGGCTTCTCACTTACTAGTTAAAGCACTCAAACCTTAAAAATACAAAGTATCTGTATCAAAATACAATTTTTAAAAATAGAAAAGCAGAAAGTTAAGATAATACCAAATTAAGAGACTCAAGGTAGTAAAAGGTACCAAGGGTCAAGAGAGCCCTTAAAGCTACTACTGTTGGCCCAACCAGGATGATGTCCATGGATGGAATTCAAGGGGTCAGGAAGAAAAATCATCTCATCATTTTCCTTAACCCTTAACTGAAAGCAATATTTCTTTTTATTATGGAGTATTCTTAGGTCTTTATAGAATTGTGAATATTTTCATGTTACATCACAATTAGAGACATCCTGAAATATCATAGCTCAGTGGCTAAAAGCATGTTTTTCCAGGGGATCCAGTGGCCTCTGTGAACACCACACACACAAGGTACACACACACACAAATAATATTTAATGTTAAAAAAGTTACATTTATTGGACTGGAGAGATGGCTCAGTGGTTAAGAGCACTGACTGCTCTTACAGAGGACCTGGATTCAGTTCCCAGCACCCACATGGCAGCTAACAATCATCCTTAACTCTAGTTCCAGGGGATCCAGCTCCCTCTTCTGACCTCCGAAGGCATTGCACAACCCACGTGCACTTACATATATGCAGGCAATACACTCATACACAAAAAATAAAAACAACATACAAGCTACATTTATTTTTAGACTTGCCAAAAATTAAGTATTGATAACTGTATTTGGATAAATTTTGCTTCTTTTGAATTCTGTTTTTTCATATGTTAATTTCAAGGATTTAAAAACATTATTCTTATAAAACAAACAAAAGAAGTATCTGTAGACTGTCAAAGTCCAGAGCGGTAAAGAGCTCCTGCCTCGGGAAATACCTAGGCCTCCGTCTAGCAGGGATGGGACAGAGGCACCCAGGAAAAGCACTGACCCCTAGAGGCCCAGCAGCAGGTCAGGTGACTAGATGCTTCCCCATCTGGTAGGAACATGTGGAAATGAAGCTGGAACAAGCATGAGTCCCAGGCTGATAATAATTTCACAGGTAAATGTGCAGATGATAGAAAGTGACCAGAGGTATGGCTTCTGAAGATGGACAGGTGTAAGCCATGCTTGAGAAGATGCTTTGCAGAGCTAGAAGAGTTGGAGAAGGGAGAAACTAGAGGCCGGGCATAGGGTTTCCGCAAGCAAGGTGTGATGCAGACCAGAGGCAGTACCAGGAGGGAAGGGAGAGAAGCCGTGTCTCAGACTGGCTGTGGAACCCAGCAGCAGAGATAGGAAGGCCATAGTAGGGTCCAAGTCTGGACAGCAAGGAGAGCGGTAACAAGCTCACATTTACTCAGCACTGATCATGTGCCAGGCGCTGCTGTAAACCTTTCTGTGTCATGCGTTTGTCACTGAGTTGATACCATTTTATCCTCAAGACAGCACCATGAGGTTGGTACCCTAATTCCTAGTTTGTAAATAGTAAAATAAGAAAAAGAAGAGATAGGAAAATAGCCTAGGATCTCACAGAGCTTGGGCGAAGGAAGAATGTTACTGATAAAAAAGAAAGAGGAATGGGCTTGGGAGGAAAACATAGAGTTTAATCTTAGATTATTTTTCCATTTCTCTCTTACCTTGTGATTAAAGGAATAAAAAACTCTAATATTTGTAAGCATGGTTTCTTATTTATTCCACTTTTGCAGGTTTTTCTTCTTTATTCATGGGTGCTAAGATAATTTGTAAATCAGTTTCATCTTCCTATGCAAAGCAAAGGGGAAACCAGTAGGGAAAATTTGCTGCATGGGTGGGTGCTCGAAACAAAGTGAAGAAAAGGTGCACAATGCATATTAATCATGTTGATGAATATGCTGTTTATTTTCTTTTTTTCAGGATCAGTCCTGCTGCTGTGTTAGAAGACATGTGGTGTATATAAAGTTTGTGATAGTTGGTGGAAATTTTGGTAAGTGTTGCCGAGTTTGTTTCTAACATGTTTTGTTGCTTTTGAGGGGAAGCCACTGCCTGTTCTGTGCATCTTTCCAATCTGCACTCAACTTAGAATGGAAGTTTTTGATTAAATGTGGCTGTGAATTGGTGTTTTCTAACAGTATGCCATTTCTTTTCTCATTATTACTGATGTGATTAAGTAACATGGAATTTTTCTAAAATACAGTAAGATTTGGGGAAGCTTCTGGATGCAAGGCACAGAATAACCTTGGCAGTTTAGCTTCTGTTCCAAGCCAGCCATGTAAAGGAATATAAACTCACAGACCAAAAGAATAAATAAGGTCTCCAAAGGAGGAAGCTTCTGATGGCCTGGATGCTGAAATGAGAGAAGCAAGTAGTTAGCTGTTTGGGGAATGGGACACGAAAGGAAGTGAGCTGTATAGCTTCCCAGAAGCTGGCCCCCAGACCTGCAGAACAGCAGCCTGCAACACCAAGAGCATGCACTTTGGCAGTTCCCTAAACCTTGCTAGAAGCAGTAGAGAGGACTATCTTTAGAGTCAGGAGATCCAGGTTAAAATTCAGGCACTGTACGTATCGGTTATTATATAACCTCCCTGAGTCTCAGATTCCTCTTCTGTAAAATGAGGCCTTTAATATTACCTACCCCATTAGACTATTGAGAGAATAAATGAGTGGAGCAGCATTGAGGTATGGTAGGTGCTCAACATACCACCATTCTTCGTGGCAGAATAGCCTTGTTTGGAGACTGGACATTTGCCATTGAGGATGAGCAACCCAAAAGGCACATACCTTTAGCAGGAAGACTTCAAGAATGCATTGATTACATTCATTTGATGTTGGGGGTGGGCAGGCACCACAGGCCCTTCCCCATCATTCACTCTGTAATGAGCCGTAGAAACCCTGGGATCTGGGTCTCCTGCAGCCCTGGAAATGCATTCTCAGATAAACTCAGCTAATTGAACTTCTCCTGTCACCTGTGTAGCCATGTGAAGTCACATAGTTTGAGGGGTTTTTTTGTTTTTGTTTTGTTTTGTTTTGTTTTGGGGTGTGGTGTGTGTGTGTGTGTGTGTGCGTGTGTGTGTGTGTGTGTGTTTAAGTATTTATTATTTTGAACCACGTTAGTGAGAAGAGAATGGAGTAGAGTAAATAATGGTCTTGGTTTGTACCTCAATTAGCTTGTGTAGGCTTTTTAAGCTTTTGATTTTTTACCCTCTATGGTTATGTAACATCACAATGATCCAGTTATTGGTAAAAGAATTCTGTTTTAGGGTGAGGCCTTTACCTGTGGTTGGAGGAAATCAGCTGTGTCCCTGCAAATGGGTGCTGCTGTTAAGATCATATGCCCGTAGGTAACAATGCTCTAGTTTTATGAATCAAGGAGATGTACATGGCTTCAGGAGGTGTCTGAGCTAATGTCCAAAGAGCCAAAAGTCTCTTCAACAGCATCTCTTACCAGAGAATATAAGTTTTCTCAGAGATGAGAAACTTGCTGCATTTGCAAAGGCAGCTTGCAGAGCCACAAAAGCAGCAAGACAAAAGGAAGTAGTTCTGGCTTTCTCTAGTCCAGTGGGGAAGTATTGCTTATAAGAATCTATGATATATTTCAAAATAACTGGAAAAAGAACACAAAAGTTCCCAGCCTGTAGAGTGATTTATTTTTGAGCAGATGGGAATGTTTATTATACTGATTGATCATTATACATTGTATACATGTGTTAAGTCATTGTACTGAATCCCCAGATATTTTTATCTTAATGAAAAATAAAATAATAACAATAGGAGACAAAAGAAATTATTTAGGAGAGTAAAAAATTGTCCTATATCTTAATTATAGGCTTTTGTGAAAACTCACATAACTATACACCAGAAAGAGTGAACTTTATTGTAGGTATATTACATCTTAATTTTTAATACAGAAAGAATTAGCTCTTAGATAAATGACAGTTACCTCAACTTATTAAAAAGAAAGAGGAATAGAAAAAAGAGGAGAGTGTGAAGAAAGAGAAACCATCTACTTAGGTTGGACTACGCCCAGTGGGACATGGATTAGTCTAATTCCTTCCTGTCATCACAGTGCCTGGCACATGGACCATTTATGATGAACACTTAAGTATTTATTGAATCACCTACTGCTCCTAGTTTCTAGGTAGCTGCTTACTTTCCCACACACTAGCCTACCAGCTGTTCAGATATTCTTTCTCCATCACCTTCTGTGGCTGAACTTCCCTCCTCCCCTTCTTGGACTCTTTTCCCTTCAGTGTTATTTCCATGTCCTTCCCCATCCCATGAAGCTCTTAGAGGTGACTCTTGCTTTCCAATGCCTTCCTCTGCACATGCCCAGCACAGAAGTACTGTCATGTCATGATTGCTTTGCCTCTGTAGACGATGTTAGTAGACACCCAGTCCTAACCTCCTGGTCCATCATTCTCAGTACTGAGCATTTAGCAATGGGTGAGGAAGGCTTTCTGCTTAGTAGTCTTCCAAGAATGGTGCTCTTGAAAGGAGGGAAGCAGTTCAGGAGCCAGGTGCTCTGCCTAGTAAATCTACCTTCTGTGTCCTCTCGGCACTGTTAGCTGGAGACATCAGTAATGCTGGGCATGAGTCTTTTGAGGTGGAAATGTGTCACAGATTCTGGTTCTTTAATATAAAATCAGGAAGTTTGGAATTCTTAAAGCTATAACTTGTGAGTACCTTGAAAAGTCAAGATATTTTTCCCCTTGGTCCATATCGGGGTGCAACATAAAAGCAAAGAGAGCAGTGGGTATCAGCTGGGGTCACTTTGTCTTCCTAGGCATCTATTGATGGCTGAGGCTATTTTTGGTTGTCAGAAGTAGAGGAGGCAGAGCATGCATTAGTGGCACCTAGTGGGTAAAAGCTGGGGGTACTGCTAAATGGCCTTCAACATGTACAGTATATCAGTACATGTACACACACACACACACACACACAAAGCTGGGGGTACTGCTAAATGCCCTGCAACATGTACAGTACATGTACATACACACACACAGACACACGCACACACACACACACACACACACACACACAAACACACAAAGCTGGGGGTACTGATAAATGCCCTGCAACGTGTACAGTACATCAGTACATGTACACACACACACACACACACACACACACACACACACACACTGACCCAAATATCAATAGTACTGACACTGAGACACTGATGTTAGAAATAGTAAAAAATGTAAATGTCTGAAGTACCCATTGTTTAGAGGATTTAAAATTTTAAGTATTTTGCCATCTAATTCTATGTAAGAAATAGGTAAAAATAAGTTTGCTCAGAATTTGAAGGTCTGAGATGGCTCTTAAGAAGCTACCGCTTTCATTATCCTAACTCCAAACAAAAGCCTAAATGAATTCAGACAGATGGGTCATACTGGATGTCGGTCCACCGAAGATGAAAGCAAGCTCTCACAACATGATTCCAGCACCCACACCAAAGGGCTTGTTTCACACTTTAGATCTTGGCCCCAGCCTCCTCAGATGTGTTGTCTTCAGATGACCCTGGAGATGAAATGGTTCTGCAGCCTGGGCTGGTCCTTCCTTTTGAATCAAGGATGGTGATTCTGGTGTGATGAAAATGTGCTTAAGAAGGAGAGAGATCTCATTACAGATGATTGAGATGGAGTATTTTGGTACACAGGACTGTTTATTTGCATCTATTTGCTAGTGACACCACAATCTGGCTTAGATGTGAGTCCCTGAGAGCTTTTGTAGCCCAATCTGGCTACATTTGCTGAAGCTGGGAGATTATAGCAACATATGTCAAGTTGTGATATAGAACAATCCACTTGAAAAGACTTTACTTAATTATAGGCCCTATTTTGGGAAGGTAACTGTGCATTTTGTGTTGTATATTTTAAGTTTCACTAACCAAGCTTCCAGGCCAGTAATGTCTTCCCAGAAAGGGTGTGGCATGTGCTGAGGACATAAATATTTTCTTCCCCAAAGCTTTGGTATGATACTTTTGGCTTTACTATCCTTTTCCCCCTTTGCTTGTATTCTTTCCTCTTTGCAAGAATGCAGTGAAAATGCGTTCTTATAAGCCAGACGAGAAGGCTTCTCATTTTAAATGGACAGGCCCAGAGATTTAGACACTTTACATTGTCAGTTACTGTTTTTAAGATGAATGGACTCTGGAGGAATTCCATAGTTGAAAAGGTAAACAGTTGAATGAAACTATTTAAAAACACCATGTCAGCAGTAAATATCACTGTGTAAGTGTCTGTGGGAAGACTGTCCATTTACACCTACATGCCCATACCCCTCCACGTGTAACCTTATAGAACACTTCATGCCCTTTCCAGATGGCTGTAGACATCTGATTTCCCCTTTCTTCTAGAGGTGTGTTTTATGTGCTCTGCCTCCTGCTCACGGAGTTCTGTAGCCTCCTTCACTTCCCTGCTAATACACGAGGCTTTGGGCTTTAAATGAAGTACCAGAGCTTTCTGCTCAGTCAGCATTTCCTAGGCCTAATTAAAAGTGATTGATAAAAGGAGAAATCAAGTTGGCACAATGAAACGAGCTTCTCATTTGTATTGTGTGAAGGAGCAGAGATGTAAAAATGGGCAATTTTGCAGTCCCCAACCCCAGCGAGTCCTAAGGGCAGAAGCACTTTATGTGCATTCAGAATAATGAAGGCCAGAGGAGAGGAAGAGTGCCCCATGAAGAGAGTTGGAGGCACTCTCTTCCAGAGAAGCCAGAGAGACCCAGGGAGGTATCAGTGGCTCCAAGGAGATTGTTCTATAGTGCAGCTCCCCGGGCCCTGGCTGACAGGAGCAGAGCCTGTGCTGGGGTTTGTCTTCCTGCTGACAGGCTCTCCAGGAGGTGCTAAGGCACTGAACTTGAGAATCCCTTCTCCATCTCCCTTCTCAGCTTCTGCTCGGCACTTACAGTTCCAAGAGAGTGTGTGAAACAGACTGCCTGGCTCAACCTCTAAGATTCCCTTTTGAGAGGATTGTCCGAGAGTTTAAAAAGATGTCTAAAGTGGTTATTTTGAAAACCAGCTTGTGCATAAGAGGGCAGGCATCATCTTCTGATAACTTTGAAATCCTGATCTTTGAAGTCATCCCACTAGCTCTTTATCACTTGCTCACAGAGATAGGTGTCATTTTCACTCCAGAATAGTTCTGGCAATATCCCGAATCAGATTCTGTGAAGCTCTTCCAGGATGCCACCCTGCTCATGTACGGTAGCCCATGGCTTTGCCATCTGCCCTCACTCTAAAGCTCACAACATGGTATGGGTTCAACCTATAGCAACGCTTAGAAACCCAGGTTGCTCACTTATTTAGAAGAAGCATTTTCAGAGTCAGAGTGGTCCTATATGCTAGTGTTTGACTAGATTGATAAGACTCTCATGGAGCCACCTGGGACCCAGGTGGCCAACCTCACCCATAGCCTTGCTTTTGACTTGCAGGCTGCCCATGAGGATGCATATTCAGATGCCATTCAAATAGCTTATTTAAATTTATAAAGAGGTACAGTATATTTGATCCTCCTAAACTACTTCTTAGGTAATGAAACCATCGTACCAGGTAAAATCTGAGACTCTAGAATTTAGCTATTTCTACTTCAAGGGACATTTGGGGACTGTGTGGGTGTGTTTATTGTCCTCTCAAGGACTGGGAGGCACTATTGCAATGTGGTGTTATAGGAAGTGATACAAGGATGTTAATGTCCTTCAGAGCCTGAGACAGTCTGACCAGTAAAGAAGTGTCCTTTTCATAGCATGCATAGCACCCCTATTGAGAAACACAGCTGTGGGCTGTCTAGTGAATACACAATAGAGCCTGACACACAACCATGCTTTCTGAATTCAGGGCCCTTATAGACCTCTGGGTTAAAGGCATCACAGTCCAAATTCCTGCTTCACTGGGAACCCTGGAAATTGAATTCAGACTGGCTGTTCTGCCACCAGAACTCAGCACAGCATGTGTGCTGTATGTGGGCACAGATTCTCTGAAACCTCAGTGCTGTAACTGATCAGTGTTCATACCTGTTCTTTCTCCATCATTGCCCAGCACACGTAAAAGAGAGCCTTCTGTCTTTGGAAAAGATCAGAGCCAGTAAGATACTCTGCCCCAGGCCTTTGATCCAGTCCCCTCAACTTAAAGCCACCCTGGTAGAGATTTAGTGTCAATTTCAAGAGTTTGTGATTTGATATCTCGGGCTTCATACTTGGATCCTTACAGTCTGCTGACAGACCTTTGTTTAAAGTTTGGTTTTGATGTCAGTCAGCAAAGAAGCTGAAACAATGGCTTGTCAGTTTGAATGAGTACACATGAAATTTATCAAAGTGATAAAAGAATGTTGAATGATAAGGCTTGCAGGGAGGATGACCCGAATATCAGAGTGGACAGCTTCTCAGAGAGGGAGGGAGGCAGTAGTGTTGACCTTTTTCCTGAATTCTGTGCTATATGATCTAGACCTTCATATGCCTGGCTCCATAGTGGTCCACTGAACTCTATTATAATAAAGAACTATGCTAAACCTTTTCCTATCTGGCCTTTGGGATAAGAAAGAGTAACTTTCACAGAGCATTTCCTACCTGCTAAATACACCACAACCTCCTTAAATGTCGAATTTCCTTCACTTTCTTCTTACACAACAGCACAAGGATAGTTGAAGTAAATTGCACAAGGTCATCCAGTCCATGTGGTGGAGCTAAAATCAAGCTGCATCTGTCAGGCTTAATACCTGAGTCTTTCAACTCCACATACCCACAATCCCCTCCCCCTTGCTATACTTCCTTCTCTACAGTTCCCACTTCAGATTCCTCCCTGTCTGGGAAGGTTTCCAAACTGCTAGAGAGATGCTGGGCTCCCACACCTAAAAGGGGCAAGTGCTACTAGAGCTCAGATGGGCGGGCCTGCCACTGCCAGGTATCTGGATCTGTGTTATCCATCCATCCCCACTTGAATGTAGGTGACTGACTTATCCATTTGAAGCTCACCGGCTTTAGTCTCCCTTTCAGCCAGCACCACTACTGGCTGAAGCAGCCTTGTTGTAGGCTTTGTTTATAAATGGAATGAAGGGGCTGGAAAGATGTCTCGGTAGCTAAGAGCACTGACTGCTCTTCCAGAGAACCTAAGTTTGGTTCTCAACAGCTAACGACTATCAATAATTCTAGTTCCAGGTGACCCGATGCCCTCTTGTGGCCTCCACAGGCATTGCCCACACGTGGTTCACTTACATACATACAGGTAAAACACTGATACACATAAAATAAAAATAAATAATTTTTATTTATTGTTTTTCTGTTTATTTTTAACATCTTCTCCATATAAGAGACTAATTTATTATACCTGAGTAATAACACTATCTTGACTTGTAGGTTGTTCAATTGTTGAAGAAGAGGAAAGTTGGGTTTTGCAGAAGTATTTTTTAGCTGGGTTATTTAATAATCAAAGCCATTGGATTCCTTCAAATCAAACCCTTGGGATTCTGAATTAGTAGGGTCATCAGCACAGTGGTAGATGTTTCTTATGCAACTTTTAAAGAAGTAATGTTCTCCTCTGAATATCATCTGGAGGATTCCTCCTTTTCAAACTTTCCCAAATCCTAACGATGAAGGTGAGAATTGATTCACATATCTTATACTCACTCATTCTTTCTGTATCTGTAAACTTGTGTCCATGAAAGGGACTACAGCAGAACTTCAGAAGCTGTCGTACTTCTCAGGTGGGTCCTGCCTGAGGATGAAGACCTATGAGGTTGACTCTGGTTCATTCTAGAATCACTCCAGTTTGGAATGATATCACGCTTCTCTCACCTTCCTTCATTGTATAGGAATTTCATCCTGCCCTCTCATTTTACATATTATCCACCCTGGGCAAAGAGAAGTGGCCCTGCTAGATTAGGCCCCATTGGCTTGAGTCTCTTGCCATTGCTCCTCATGCTCCCTAAAACTTCCAGCAAGCAGCAAACAGTAAGCAAAATGTGCTACCTGACATACCACCTTATTGCCCACAATGTTTCTTTGAACCACCTGCACCTTCCACCAGCCAGATAACGCCACTAGCCCCAGTCCTTGAGGGAAGAAGCAAAGGTCTGAATCAGCACTGTCCAATAGAAAACTAACACAAGAAATATGTGTGTAGTTTTCTAAAAGCCAGGGTTTTTTTTTTAAGTAAAAAGAAATTGATAAAAAATTTTAAAATTTTTATTTATTATTTTATTTTATGTATATGCATGTATTGCCTGCATGTAGGTAAGTGCACCTGTGTTGTGCAGTGCCTATGGTTAGCTGCCATGTGGGTGCTGGAATTCGAACCTGGGTCTTCTGTAAGAACAACCAGTGTTCTTAACCGCTGAGCCATCTCTCCAGCCCCGATAAAATTAGTTTTTATGTTATATTTTATTTAACCCACTATATACATAAAATGTTATTTTTTACCATATAATTTCTAGGCTAAGCCTTTGAAACTTGGTGTATCTTACACTTAACAGCACATCTCATTTTGAGTGAGTCACATTTCAGGTGTTTGGTGTAGCTCCTTACTACCTACCTTCCTGGGCAGCCTAGCAGTCCAAGGTCACACCTAGCTTCATTCTTTCATTTAAATCTCTCAGCCGAGCGTGGTGGCGCACACCTGTAGTCCCAGTACTTGGGAGGCAGAGGCAGGTGGATCTCCGTGAGTTCAAGGCCAGCCTGGTCTACATAGTGAGTTTCAGGACAGCTGGGGCTACAGGGAGACCCTGCTTCAAAAAGCCGAAAAAAAAAAAAAAAAAAATCTCTCAAGAGAAGCTTTCTCAGTATTCTTGCCTCCCTAGAACCTGAAGCCACGTATTTGTGTCCTCTCTGCCATTTTTCCCTGGCACTCTAATTACAGGAAGACATTTGTGTAACCATAACTGCCAGTTCAGCAGTTTCCCTCTGTCTTGACAGCCAGTGAAACCAGCACACACTGCTTGGAAATGGTGGTACACGGAAAGCATCCTTTGCGTTCTCCACAGCAGTTTCCATGACCTTCTTTCTCTTAAAAGTAACTCAGTAGCATTTTTTTTCCAAAACCAGGTTGATCTTGTAATGTTTTTCTTCTTAAAGACCCTTCCTAATCAACAGATTCTTAAAGCATTTGTCAGTTAGCTGGTGCCTTTAATCCCAGCACTCAGAAGGCAGAAGCAGGCAGATCTCTATGAGATCCAGGCCAGTGTGGTCTACATAGGTCAGCTTGGGTTACAGGAAGACTGTATCTAAAAAATAAATAAATAAAAATTGTTAATTAGTAGTCTCTCAGTGACCTCACAGAACACGTAAACATTATATATATTTTTTTAAAAAAAAATTTTTTTATGTGTATTGCCTGAATGTAGGTAAGTGCACCCATGTCGTGCAATGCCCGCCGAGGACAGAAGAGGCTGTCGCATCCCCTGGGACTGGAGTTACAGATAGTTGTTAGCTGCCATGTGGGTGCTGGGATTTGAACCTGGGTCTTCTGGAACTGGAGTTATGGATGGTTGTTAGCTGCCATGTGGGTGCTAGGATTTGAACCTGGGTCTTCTGTAAGAACAACCAGTGTTCTTAACCGCTGAGCCATCTCTCTAGCCCCCAACATTATATATTCTTAAATGTTAGCTATGCCTCCTCTGAGGAGGGAGGTGATATTGGGGATTGAACTTGTACATCTAAGGCAAGAACTTTATCACTGAGCTATATTTCCAGCCCTTCCCCATCCCTACTTTTTGTTTTGAGATGGGTGTCACTAAGTTGCTCAGCCACACTAGTCTTGAACTTGCTATATAGCCCCTGAACTTGCAGTCCTGCCTCAACTTTCAGAGTAACTTGCACCGTAGACATGCACCTCCACATTCCGCTTAAGTCCCCTTTTTGATTAATGATCAGATTGGGTTGTGTTGTTTGTCTTACTTATGTATGTTGTATGCATGTGCTCCCTCATGTGTGCACATGTGGAGGTCAAAGGTCAGTGTCAGATGTCTTTCTTTATTACCCTCTACCTTAGATTTTTAGATACAGTCTCTCACTGAACCTGGAGCTCATTGTTTCATCTAGATCAGATGGATAGTGAGCTCCAGGATCTTCCTCTTTAACCCCCGTCCCAAGCTCTGGGGTTATAGATGCGTGCCAACACACTGAGCTTTTACATAATTTCTGGGATCTGAACTCAGGTCCTCATGCTTGCACACCAAAGCACTTTCCCATTGAGTTGTCTCCCCAGCCCCTTGTTTTGTTTTTGACAGGTCATTTTTCCCCAAAATGTCAGTACCATTTTGAACATTAGTGAAGGTCAGCCTCCATTTCCACCAAATGTTAAATCTCTGTCCATTGCCACCTGTTATGCAAATTATTAGATTACAATCACAATAGAGGGAGGGGCTTGGCAAAAGAATGGTGACCAAGAAGGCTAGAATTTGTACAGTGGACGTCACCCAAATACAAACTCTGATTTGTCAGAATTGAAGTTTGGATAGGGAAAAGGTTGTCCTATATTCTTTTTTTAAGACAAGGTCACACCGTGCAGTTCTGACTGGCTTGAAACTCACAGAGATCCACCTGCCTCTGCCTCCCAAGTGCTGAGATAAAAAGCAGCACCAGCATACCCAGCCCTGTCCCATCTTCTTAATTAGAGCCAAGATCCTACACCTCCCACAGCTCTCGGTGATATGGTAGAGCAACACCAGTGCACCTTTTCTGTTGTCTTGCAGAGATTAAAGGAAGGATGACCAGCCCCTCTCCTGCGAGATAGATGAGTTTTCCCTTATTTCTTCAGTGCATGTTCTTGAGGTTGTGACTTGGCATGGATCTTACTATTCACAGATTCTCTGAAATCTGCCATTTGCTTTGCTTTAGGTGTAAGGTGGGTTGAAATCAGAATAGTGTGACATGTTTCTCCTTCCACAACACTACCCTTTTGTCCATCTGATGGATTTGTTTCCTTGAGTGAAAATTTCATTTTTAATCTCACAATGGTTTTTGTGACTGTGTTTCTACTAAGTAGTCAGAAATTATCATTGACTGTAACCAAACATCTCAGTCCCTAGGTTTTTTTTTCCAAAGGTAGAAATGTTTTGGGTTTGTGTTTTATATTAATGGTTAGCTGAGAGAGATGACCCTGAATGAGGAGAGGAAAGGACGTAGCAAAGGCTAAGGACAAACAGGGGGCCTTAACCTGTGGGCTTTTATCAGAATCCTCTGAGGAGATAGAAAAAGTCTTGGTACCAGCCACTGTCCTGGGAACAGGGCCCAGGTAAGTGTGTAAGAACTGCCTGCTCAGGCTGGAGACATGGCTCAGTGGTTAAGAACACTGACTGTTCTTGCAGAAGACCCGGGTTCATATCCCAGCACCCACATAGCAGCTAACAACTGTCTGTAACGCCAGTTCCAGGGGATCCGGCAGCCTCTACTGTCCTCCATGGGCATTGCATGACATGGGTGCACTTACATGCAGGCATAATGCTCATACACATAAAATAAAAATAATAAAATATTTTTTTAAAAGAGGAACCGCCTGCTCTGATTCACTTGTATCCATTTGTCTTGGGAAGAATTTTGCTGTGGGGAACCTATACCTTGAAAAACTTGTCCTGAAATATGTTTATATACACAAATATCAACATTTTAAAAACTTTTTTTTTTTTGGTCTTTTTGAGACAGGGTCCCCTTGTAACACCAGCTGTCCTGGAACTCCCTATGTAGACCAGGCTGGCCTCGAACTCACAGAGATCACCTGTCTGCCTCCCGAGTGCTGGGACTAAAGGTGTGCGCCACCACGCCCAGAAACACCTGCTACCATGGAGAATATTTTGATTGTCAAACCCTCTGGAGTCTGCAAATACAGTGGGTGGTTGGAACAATTGTTCATTTACTGAAGAAAGTTAAAGAATAATGGTAGGCATGGTTCCTGCCCTGGAAAATCAGAGGGGCAGTGGGACGTGTGACATGGTAGAGGGGGATTTAGTTAATGGATAAGAACAATATCTAGCCATTACTTTGAGTGTGAAAAGTATAATGAGTGTACCTATAGAGAGAGCATAGTGGGGGCAGGAGACCCACTAAAACACATACATGCACATGCACATGCCCACTTCTGCACACGTTCCCACGTCTGTCCCTCCACAGAGGAAAGGTGGTTGGTGGCATCAAGAAATGTTCCCAAAGAAGCCATAGAGCCTCACTCTCAAGGCATGAACAGACAAGAAGATAAAGAAGAGACTACTTTTTATATTTTAGGAAATTAATTCTTATTTCTAACCTAATTTTTATTCTTCCTCATTCTTAATATATCTGAGATTTTAGAGGAACATCTGAGTAAAAAGATCAAATGATTACCCTATCTGCCATTCATTCAACACAGAAAACAGCATTGCATCAGTACAGATATTAGATGCTTGTGGTATAAATAAGGTTTTCCCCATGAAACTCATGTGGAAGCTTGGTCCCCAGTGTAATAATGCAAGGAAGCGGGGTGCTTAGGGAATGATGGTTCTTCAGATAGGTTAGTGCCTTTCTCACAAGAATGGGCCCATTCTCATGACAGGGCTGCTGCAAAGCAAGTTCGACTTCCTCAGCTTTCTCTTGCTTCTGTCACCATGTGATCTCTCTTTGCCTGTGCCAACCTGCCTTCCCACAGCAAGCTCCTCACAGAAGCCAAGTGGGTGCTGGTACCAGGCTGCTCTTGAGCCTCCAACTGTGAGACAAAATAAACCTCTTTTTTAAAAAGAATATTTTTATTATTCCAAAGAGAGGCAATTTTTAACACATTTTTCCAGAAATAACTTGAATCAGGTCACATAAAAATATATATACAATGAAGCTTAAGGGTGGAAAAGTAGGGAAATCCAAAGACCAAAGCCGGGCATGGTGGCACACACCCTCAACAGAGAGACCCTGTCTCAAAAATACCAAATAAATAAATAGACAGATAGATGATGATGATGAAGATAGATAGATAGATAGATAGATAGATAGATAGATAGATAGATAGATAGATAGATAATGCCAACACAGGGTCAACTGTGGTAGAATAATGGTTTCTATTCTCTCTCTCTCTCTCTCTCTCTCTCTCTCTCTCCCCGCCCCCTTTTTTTTGTAAATCCTAACTAGTTTGTTGGGCTTGCTAACAAAGCATAGGGTGAGGGTTTATTTACAGAAGAGTGGGCACACCCCCATTTACGGCTGCACTGGAAAGTCCACACTCAGATATAGATCCTGTGACTTCCCAACAGCTGCACAAAATGGCAAGAGAGGTACCTCATGGCATTCTCTGCTTATGTATCCTTAGCCCCTCCCTGACAGGCAGCTAAGTTGACTGATTGGGTTGGAGAGGTAACTGACTCCCCCCAGACTCCTTGATGACCATGGAAAGGAGGTGTGATTAGAGCTTGCTGGCATAGTGGTCAGGGGACATTTCCAGTTAACACTCCACCCCTTCCTCTGGCTCTTACATCTTCCTGCCAACCCATTCCACAAAAGTCCCTGAGCCTTGGAGGGGGTGGTAGGTGTGGGATTATCTTCCTCCCATTGTGGCAAGACACTGAATTTTCAGGTCTCTGCACCTTCTGTTTTCCATGGGCTGTTGGCCCATTTCAGTGGGATTCCATCTACTGTAAAAACACAAACAACAAGAAGCAAGACCATCTAAACAGTGCCTGTTATAACTTAACTTATGGGCCTAAACACAGATTGTTGTTGAGCAGAATTATAGGGGATGATTGTCCTCCAGTCAGCTGCATATCGCCTTCTGGCACCCTTAAAGCCACCCATCCAGTGGCAGGAAGTTTCCAGCTTAGTCCAAGCTTGATTTCTCCATCTCCTGCACTCACATTATGCAGTTGTCTTGAGCCATAGGGCTTTTCTGTCCACTTCTGGTGTTCAACCAGCACTATTGGCAATGGCCTTTATTGTTTTGGGGACCTCTAAGGCCCCTCAGGCCAACAGCTCTTAGGAGGGCAACACACCTCTAGCACTGGGATTTTCATTTAACAACCATATTGCTTCTGGAAGAAGTGGAAGAAGGGCTTTCTTCCATCCCAGTAGGGTTCCTTCTATGTTTAAGGCTTTTTTTCTTCTCTTTTCTTCTTCTTTTTTTTTAACTGTGTATCTGGAGAATTTTTCCCCTTTATTCCCATATTTCTTTGTATACCCCCATCCCCACTTAACTACCCCCATTTTACATATTTCTCCCTTAGTAATACCTTTATCCTACTGTTCTCTCTCGGGTTCCTTCTTTCCCTTTCCCTTCCATATTCCTGGTCCCTGCAGTTGCATCAGGATATGCACTCATTTATAATGATTTGGTGTCAGGATCCACAAATGAGGGAGAACACAGGTCTTCTGTTTCTCTTGAGTCTGTGTTACATTACTTAGTATAACAGTTTCTAGATCCATCCATTTACCTGCAGATTTTATTATTACATCTTCCTTTATTGCTGAATAGAATTCCATTGTGTAAATGTACCACATTTCCATTAACCACTTGTGAGTTGTGGGGCACTTAGTTTGCTTCCATCTCTTACCTATTGTGAAAAGAGCAGCAACAAACATGGTTGTACAAGTGTCTCTACAATAGGATGAGTCCTTTGGGTATATGCCAAGGAGTGGTATAACCGGGTCATATGGTAGGTTCATTTTTAGTTTTTGTAAGAGTTCTCCACAGTTTTCCATAGACGTTGCACGAGTTTGCAGTCCCACCAGCAATGAATGAGCGTTCCCCTTTCTCCACATCCTCACCAGCATTTGGTATCATTTGTTCTCTTGATCCTAGCCATGCTGACTGGGGTAAGGTGAAACCTTAAGGTGGTTTTAATTTGCATTTCCCTAATTACTAATGATGTTGCTCTGCTTTGATTTTTGTTATTTCTTCTCTTCCGCTAGGTTTGGGTTTTGTTTGTTCTTGTCTTTCCAGAGTCTTGAGTTGCAATGTTAAGTTGTTTATTTGTACTCTTTGTGATTTTTTTAATGTAGGCACTTGGAGCCATAAACTTCCCTCTTAGGACTGCTTTTAAAGTGTCCCAGAGGATAAACCTCTTCCAGTCTCAAGTATTCTGTTACTACCATAGAAACTAAGACAGAATTTGGGAAGTAAAGAGTATTTGAGAGTGCTTGTTAATACTGCACTGAAAATACGGTCAGAGTGGGACAGCTGCTCCCCCAGGCCAATACTTTCCTACACATTTTTGTAGCTGTCCAACTTACCATTGTTCTTTGGTCCTATGGGACATAATGAGAAATGTTTCAAGTTGACCCTTTCACTGTGTTGAAGAAAAGGACAGCAAGAACCAGCTCATATCTGCGTTGGGTGAAAGGCTGAATGGTATTTCTAGAGGTGGCCTGCACATTGAAAACCTTTGTGGTTAATTTTCCAGCTTGCCAACCCCAAAAGCAATGAGAATTGCAGATCTCATTCCTTAAAATAGCCATTCTGATTGGAAAGGAAGATGGTAAGGGCCTGAGAGCCAACTTGGTGACTTCAAACAGCACAATGGACAGGGCATTCATTCTGGTCTGACCAGCTGTGGGGTCTTGGGCAAGATACTTCCCCTCTAGAACTTCAATTTTCCCATGTCCAAAATGGCAATTGTTTTGAGGATTAAAGAAAATAAGGAATGTGGTAACATGCTCTCAGGTCTCTTTCTTTCCCTTTTCAGCCTGTATATCAACCTCGGCATTCTTTTGTTTCAAATCTTTTCAAGACTCCTCTGCATGGCCCCCCTCCAAGCCTAAGCACCATAGCCAGGCATTCTAGATCTACTGTGATCGCTGTCCAGCCTTCTTCTCCATCACCTCCAACTGTTTCTCTTTAAATTCAGTCCCATAGCAAAGCCAAACCAACCCTGTGCCCTCAGCAAGCTCAAAGTGCTCCCTTCCTCCTCTCAAGACTCCTTTCTCAGGACTGGGAAATGGCCCAGCCTTAAGAGTGCTTACTGCTCTTTAAGAGGACCTGGATTCTGTTCCCAGCACTGAGACTGGGTGACTCACAACTATCTGTAACTCCCATTCCAAGGGTTCCAAGGACACCTGCATGCAGACAAGTAGACATTCAGACAAGTGAGCACATACACAGAAATTAAAAATAAGTATAAAAGATTCCTTTTCCTATCTCATAGGTCCTAAATTCAATTGGTTGAAAGACTTTTTTTAAAGACAGCTCTCATGTTGATCCTCCAGCCTCTAGCTCCCTACTGGAGGAGATTGAAGGTGTGCACCCCCCACACCCAATTTTATGAAAGACATTTTAACTGTCACATTCTTCATGGTCCCTCGGGCTAGAAAATTCACCTCTGTGTCCAATGCTATGTCTTTTTCATTATAATGGCTTAAAACAATAGCTAAAGAAATGAGTTGAATATGTTCTAGAACCAATAGCACAAACCAGAAAAACAGATAAAGGAGAACTTTGGTAAATTAGTCAGTTCAGGGCACCATAATAAAATGCCTGAGACTGGGGAGCTTAAGCAAAAAAACGGTTTCTTGTGAGACCTGTTCCCTTGGCTGGTAGACAGCAGCCTTCTCCCTGAATTCACATATGACCTTTCTATAGGTGTGTACCAGGAATCACTTCTTATTTTGGTTTTACCTCTTAGTTTTGTTTGTGTGTTTTTATTGTGATTTTGTTTGTCTTACTGTGTAGCCCAGGCTGGCCTTGAACTTGCAACAATCATCCTGCCTCAGCCTCCAAAATGTTGGAATCTCAGGCGTACACCACCACATCAGGTTCTTCTTCCTCTTACTTGTTCACTTTCTTTAAATAGGAGTCTCTTGTTTCCCAGACCAGGCTTGAACTCACTCTGTAGCCCTGGATGTCATTGACTGATTATCCTGCTTCTACCTCCCAAATGCTGGAATTACAGGTGTGTACTAACATGTCCAGGTTTATGCACTGTTGGGAATTGATCCATGGCTTTGTGAGTAATAGCAAGTACTCTGCCAGTTGAGCTACAGTCCCAGTCTTCTGCCTCTTCTTTTAAGGGCTTTAGTCTTACTAAATTGGGACTTCAAACCCTGCAGTTTTATTTAATCTTAATTCTTTTGAAGTCCCTGTCTCCATAGGGGAGAGCCTAGTACTAGTTTTCTACTAAATGATTATCATATTAAACTAACTCCTAATGACTTATTGTTATACCCATAGATTGATGTATCTCCCAACTCTTACCAGAGAAGTTTCCTTAGGCAGCAGGTGGTGATGAACACAGAAATCCACACTGGCCAGTGTGCAGAGAACAAGAGACCGCACAGAGCTTAGCCCTGAATAGGACACCTGTATCAAACTTCTGCCTCCCATTGCAGAAGAGTTAGAGGAAAGATTATAAGAGCCAGAGGTGGTGGATGCCCACAAGGAAATGTTTTTCAGACCGCTGATTAGTTACTCATACGAACTCACAGCAGTGGTGACACCATGCACAAGTCCAATGCAAGCTCAAACCAGACAAAACCCCAGCATAGACATGGGGAAGTGGGTAAGAAACCACAACTCAACCTAAGGAAATTTTGGCAACTGATGGATGCTTGAGAGGGGCAGATGCCATCTGTTTCAAGGATGGGATTCTTTGTAGGTTAACCTGGCTCCAGTAGATAGACCCTACTAAAGAATATTTGGGTATACAAATATATATTAGAGTACATTAAATTGGGTGTGGGGCAATAAGGGGAGGTGCAGATAGGGGAGGGGATCAAATACCATCAAATTATAGTGTATGAAATCACAAAAATTCAATAAAATAAAAATAAATAATAAAGTTCCTGTCTCCAAATACAGTCATATTGAGAGTTAGGGCTTCAGCACAGGGGACTTCAGCACATGAATCCTAGAGGGACATAATTCAGTCCATCATCCACAGATACAAAACCTCTACCAGACTGGGTGGGGGGTATGCATGCACATGCACAACTGTGCACATGACTCCTACGTGCAGAGCTCCCTCTGTCAGGAGCTTTCTCTTTCTTCCCTGGTCTTATTCAGGCAAATGTTCCCTGTGGTGACCTGGCTAGACCCGCCCAATCATGCTGGCTTCACATAATCCCTCCCCACAAAGACTCTGCTCTAACCCCAAGAGAGGGCTCCTCTGCATACTGTCACATTGGCTCCATTACAGCCCCCTCCTTGCCTTCAGCTTTCAGTAAAGGGAGAGGAGAGAATGAACGTCAGCAGGGAAGAGAAAGAATTAGGGGCAGGATGGTGACACAGAAATGAAATCTTTCCTTCTGCTTCTGTTTAACATTGCCCACATGAGTTTTCCTCCAAATTTCCCCAGGTCCCTAGTTCTGAAAGCTGCTGAAGGGGCACCTTAGTTCTTCAAGTTTAGACAATTGATAAATGATGTAAGAGAATGCAGTCTAATTGGGTCCTTAGTTAATGCACCCTGACTTAACAGAGGGACGCTGTTCAGTTACAGTTTTTATTCTGTTATATCAGAGGCTTCTCATGCTGTGTCATCTGCCTGCAGATTAGCTGGAGGCACAAAGCTTTGCATTATGCAAAGTATTTATTCTCACAATTAATATGCTGGAAAGTGTGGTTTTCGCCTTTCTGCCAGCACAGGGGTTCTCACTCTGGAGTGAGCCAAATCACCTGGGGAGCTTTTACAAAATGCCCAAGCTCTGTCCTATCACCCCCTCCCCGCCAACACCCAATGAGTGAGACGATGCAGGCTCCCCAGTCCTAGACTGTTAACCCTAGCCTCACCACCTACCACTTCCTCTGAAGTTTCTCATTTAACCTTTCAAACAGGAAATATTGGACTCTTTCAAAAAGAAAAACCTTGACAAAATGTACTAAGCAATTTTTTCGGGGGGGGGGCTTTTTGAGACAGGGTCTCCCTGGAACTCACTGGCCTTGAACTCACAGAGATCCGCCTGTCTCTGCCTCCCAAATGCTGGGATTAAAGGCGGGCGCCACCACTCCCAGCTCTGAGCAATTTTTTAAAAAACATTTTGTTACAGAAACTTTCAAATTTACTGAAGTAAATGGTGTTACTGGGATCCTCACCAGCCCCAGCTGTGACCAGCACTTGGCCATTCTTGATTCATCTTGTCTGAATTACTCTGTTGGTTTTTAGCTGATTCAACTTTGTTCTTTAGGGAAGAGGGAGAGACTAGAAGTGGCCGCATGACCTGGCATGTGCTGAGTCAGCTGTGGACCATGTGCTTCTCATAACCTCACTGCCCCCCTTGGCAGCACCCATAGGCACATTTAATAAATGTAGAAACTGAAGCTCTAAGAAACCACATACCTGCCTACAGTCTAATTGCCCAAGCACATATTCATACCTCAAGGTCTCTGAAACTATATTTTCCCTAAAGACTAAAAACTATGACAAAAAGAATAATTGAGGGGCTGGAAAGATGGCTCAGCGGTTAGGAACACTGGTGGTTCTTGCAGAAGACCCGGGTTCGAATCCCAGCACCCACATGGCAGCTAACAACTGTCTGTAACTCCAGTTCAGGGTATCTGATGGCCTCTTCTGTCCTGTGCAGGCATAGCACGACACAGGTGCACTTACCTACATGCATGCAATATACTCATGCACATAAAATAAAAATAATAAGTAAAATATAAAAAAAATAATTGAAAGCTTTATAATACAGATAGATGGACAGCAAGTATAAAGCAAATGCGTTACAATAATATTGTTAATAGCTAAGTGGTAACAATATGGAACAATGTTCAAGGTAAAATTTTAGGAATGAAATTTTTCACAATAGAATGTTTGTCTTAACTGTCAAGCACTGAATGAGAGACACAAGTTATTTTCAGATATTTGCACCCATGAAACAAATTTGAGACTCACATAAGTTTTAACCTTAAATTTAGTAAGCCTGGGATGGAAGCTACAAGGAGATGTAAGTAATTAGAGCACTCTTCGAGAATGGGGTAGCCTGATGCAGAAGCAGAGCATCTCCCAGGATGCTCCCAGCAAGTTTCTTCACTGAGCTGCTCATGGAAGTCTGAAACAAACATAAAGATAATTCTCTCCAATTCAGGCCACTCCATGATGATTTCTTTTCATCATTTGTTCAAAAGAGTACTTTGTAAACATATGATATATGTATTGAAACTGTTCCTTCCTGTGCAAGGGCATAACCACCTTTTAAATAATTTTTTCTTTATTCTTGAGAATCCATACATTTATACAATGAAATATCATATTCTAACCCCTTTTCCTCCTTCAACTTTCCCTAAATGCCTCCCAACATAGCTCCCTCCCAACATCATGTTCTCTTTATTGTTGTTGAGTTGATCATCCAGGTAGTACTGCCCATATGTGTGTGAGTGTGGGGCCTTCCACTGGAACATGGGAAACCTTCCAATGGCCACACATTAAAAAAAGAAAGAAAGAAAAAAAGAATGATCTTCCAGCAGCTATCAACTGCCAGTAGCTTCCCAGAAAGGGATGGGGCCCCAGTGAGTACCTCCCCTATCAGAATTGTGGCTGGATTACTCTTGTGCACATAACCACAGCCAGTATAAGTTCATGAGTGTGGAAACCATGTTGAGTCGAGAAGTTTGTGTTTCATAGCACTCCTCCCTGCCATCCAGCTCTTACAGTCTTTCAGCCTCTTCTGCAGTGTTTCCTGAGCCTTGATGGTATTGGAGATTGGAGTTGGAAAACATGTCTCATTTAGGGCTGGGCACCTGGTCTCTCATCATCAGAACTTTGACTAGTTATGTATCTCAGCACTGACTGCTGTCCACTGCAAAAGGAAGCTTCTCTGACCAAGCTTGAAAGGAGCCCAGGTCTATAGATCTAAGCATAAATATTTAGAAGGCAATTTGACAACATGACCATTTAGCAAAACAATAATAGCAAGTTCTACCCTAGGGACTGTGACTTCCAGTCGTGGTCTTTTGACCAGGATTACCATTTTGGACATGAAATTCGTTCCTCTGGAGCAGGCCCCAAATCCAATCAGAATGTGTTTAGGTATCCATAACAGTCATGCCACGTTGCACATATCTTGCTCAGGAGATCCATATTGTAGTTCAGGGTCAGGCACTGGCTAAGACCATTGATGTCTTTTCTCTCCAGTATAACAGCTACCTTTTTTATATATATAACATAAGGGGAAAATAATTAAGCCACCCACCCCAAGGTAGTTGCAAGTCCTGCTTTGATGATGATCTGGCCTAGCCAGGAACTGCTACTCAGCTCTGTAGGCAGTGATAGTTGGAGCCAGATATGTGGAGATTTGTGAGAATGTTTTCGTGCTGAAGAAAACAGGAGACCCTGGGTAGACAACCTGTGAGCCCCTCTCGCTGCCCTGCAGAAGAGCTCTGTGTGTTCCCAAAGCCACTATTCTCCTTCCAAGCCTGGTAACCTCTGGCACTCTGCCCTGGTGCTTAAAACCATGTGCTCTGGTTCAAAGAAGGCTCTCCTCTTCGAGCTTCAGTCTACTGGGGAGAAGGGAGCCACTTGGAGATGCAAAAGCCACCTCTTCAGAATCCCCCAGTCCCACGAATTCCAAAATGATGATCATACCAGGACACCAAGTTTTAATAACAACCCTTCTCACTGACTTCCAGCTTCACCTTCCAAATTCCAGTTGAATCTTGAACCCACAAAACTCCAGTATTCATACCCTTATATTGATCTTCCATAATGCCAAGAGCACAATATAAAAGAGAAGCAGTACCAGTGCTTTGGAATCCCTAGGCAATAGGGCTAGCACGAAGAGCAAGCTTTGCAGTCAGTGAGTTCCAACATCATCCTTGTTGCCTTTGAGAGATGGAGAAAGTTGCGTAGGTTCTTTGGACCCTAGCTTATAGGTTAATTGTAAATTCTGAACTCAGAGAAAGTATGTGACTGCAGCTAGCCTAGTCTCTGGCTTACAGTAAGTGCCACTTTTTCTGTCTTAGGTGTGCTGTTATAGAATTGATACGAGGGAGGGTTCTGCCTTTGGGTTCTGGCCCTGCTATGAGCTGGTGGTGTGAACACACCTTCTCTTTGCAGTTTCACACCATAGCCACATCATGTGAAAATGAACAACTGTTCTCCAGCATGCTGTGTGTGTTATGGGTTTGGGGTTTTTTTCCCCTTTCAAAAATCACCTTCTACATAGTTACTCCTAGGAAAGTCTTGAACATGAGCAGTGAGCACCCAAGAAAGGTGAAGATCGGAGACTGGATTGTTGAGATTCATGTAGGAGAGACAGGATCAAAGTGAGACTGAAATCAAAAGGTTGGCATTTCTCAACACTGAGATTGCTGCTTGGAAACATTGCCAAGGGAGGCTTAGTTCCACCACACTGAAGAGCGTGGGTGTCTGTGTTTCCGGTCAGTTCCCCTCTAGAAGTTTAAGTGCAGCCTGGGCTCCATGTCCTCCCCAGTGGGGGAGGCTGGCAGGTCTCGTCAGATGAGTGGGCCACTGCAGCCTTCCTTTCCACAAAAGCTACTGCCACCTTCCTCCCAGAATGATTCCTGCTCTTGTTCTTTGTGGTCCCACTGCCAGAGAGCTTGTTTGCTCAGTTTGCATATCACACGTTGAATTTGTTGTTGGATATGCAGTTGAACCTTACTTGTGGATCTAACATCCTTCTTGTTGGTCCCTGCCTGCCATGCTAACCAGACACTTGGGACACATGTCCCTCTTCTCCACAGCTGCTAGGAGCCCAGTAGTTCGCTTTCCCTAAGTGTAAGCAGATGGAAGTGAGCCGGAAGAGTGTGGAGGCAATCAGAGGATTCATCCTCCAAGCAGTGCAGGTTTGCTCTCTCTGAGTGTGTGACTCTTCTTGCTCATTTTTATTTTCCATGTGGGTTTTGTCAGGCTGTCATCTTTTTTTTCTGGCTGTAGTTTGCTGCTGGTGGCAGGAGCTTGCAAAAAGAGGTGATTTGCTTGCTTACTGTTTGACTCAAACTTTTCATAGTGAGGGATGGGTGATACACATCAGGATGTTGGTGACACTTCATATTTAAAATGTTCTGCAACTTAAAAGAATGTTTTCATGTACATCACTGTCTTGTTTGCTCTGGACACAGGCTCAGAAAAAGAATGAAGGCTCCACTCACGCCGCTACAAGCAGATCTCCCTTGTCTGTCCCAGCAACTCTAGTCAGACCACACAGGAAATAAGAACGAGGAGAACCTGCAGCTTCTCCCTTGTTCTTCTCTCTTTCTCATTTCAGTCAGTCAGTTAAATATTCCCAACAGGTTCTGAGCACACTGCTAGATTTTCTGGAATACCCACATAATTGCAACAGACAGCCTTGACTCTAGGGAGCATCCAGTGAAGTGTGGGAAATGACATTAAGCTCTGAGGTTGTAGAAACAATGCCTGGCATTTGAGAGACAGTAAGTAACTGTTGAAAAGGAAGAGTGGAGGGTTAAGTGAATATATAACATATCCTATCAAAGTCCTGAAAAGCACGAACTAGGGAGCAGCAAAACCCTCCCCAGTTCTCAGTGGGACTAGGTATAGAGGATACGGCACCCTGGGTGCCTTGGGATGAGATGAGAGCATGAGGCACCTCATGAGTTGTCTGTATTCAGGATTTCATGTCCATTTACAAAGCTAAACAAGGAGTAAAAATCTCTCAGGTTGGAGTGAAAGGAGGGAAAATGTTGTTTTCTGCTTTTAAGGGTAAGCTAAATAGAAAAAAAGAAGGCAGACAGAGAGACTGACAGATAGGAAGGGAAACATTGATCATAAAACAGGAAAAAGTGCCAGGAAAATCTTCCCCCTCTAATAATACATCTCCTGGACTTAACTACTATATTGGGGCTGGAGAGATGGCTCAGCAGTTAAGAACACTGGCTGCTCTTGCAGAAGACCTGGGTTCAGTTCCCAATACCCACATGGCGACTAACAATTGTCCATAGCTCCAGTTCCAGGGGATCCAACACCCTCTTCTGACCTCCATGGGCATTGTACAACACAAGTGCACTTACATGCAGGCAATACACTCATACACATAAAATAAAAATTAAAAACTATATTGTGCAGCTGCCCACTCATGACCAATTGCTTGGGCATAAGCCAAGAGATGGGAGAGGGGGACTACCATGAGCCTGTGGAGCTGAGAGGGAGGTTTTCTAGAAGATAGGACTCCAGAGGGATCCCACAAGTAGAGAGTTGTAGACAGTATATTAGAGGTACTGGGCAGAGGGAGGGGTTGGGAAAGTTATGGAGGTAGGGGACAGAGGCTTTGAAGCTTCACTTCAGAGTCAGAGAAAGCTATTAAACAGGGAAGCATGATGGAGAAGGTACACAAAAGTGTTCAGCCCCGGAACTCCCCTGTATGTCCTGCTGCCCCGATCCTGGACTGGCCTCTGTGTCATCCCTGATGGTAGGAGAGTAAGCAAGGGAAGTAAGTACCTTCTCCGCATGGCCAGAATCCTTTCAGTGTCTCCTGGGGACACTGGTAGACCCAATGTGCTCGCTACTGAAGAGCAGAAATAAGGGTATCCTCTAGTCTAGGTGTCAGCAACGCATTTGAGTTTTGTTGGTGGTTTTGACTGCCTTGAAACTATTTCATCAGTGACTATTTCAGAGACCTAAAGTTCTTGCTGTACAAACTCACGGTACTATCGTGATGGTGGAATAATACATTAATGCACACCCCCAGTGCTGAATACGTAGAAATAGAGAAAAACACAGAAGAAAAACTACTTCTTATTTCACCATATAGAGATAATCACACATATTGGTAGTATTTTGCTCAATGTTCTTTCCTGCTACAAATTGAGATATTTTTACTGAATTATTTTAAATTTTACCAGGTTTTATATAACCTACTTTTTAAAACTTTACAGTGTACCATGAATATTTTCCTGTATCAGTAAATTACTTCACAGTGTTTTGTGCCATATATATATGTGTATATATATGTATATAATATATATATATACCCATTATAAAAATACACCATTGTCTCTTGTTTTATTTGTATTTTTCCCAGTGAACTAAGTTTTAAAAGCGACCTTATCACATATTATTTTCAGATAACCTTGTTTCACTAAGCCAAGTGAATACAGAAAATTCAATATTATCTCATTTGTATTCTCAGTCAAAAACTATATAGAACCAACCCCTTGTTGAAGACCATTGTGTGCTTTCCCAAGGCATGTAATGAGACTTGGAAGATCTGGCTCCATACTGATAAATATACCTCAATATGGAATAAGAGTCTTGAATCTGGATCCGGTAGTTCTTACAACTTAAATGTTATCTGGTACCTGATTGTAGTAAAATTTCAACAGATTCTCTCAAAGTTCCTTTAACATTTTCATGTAAATGAAGAAACCAAGTGTTCAAGAGCTTTCTTAACACTCTCAGCCCACTTAGTTACCAATGATCCCTTTATGACACCTGTCTCCCTCCCATTGTGGGTGCCACTGTGAAGGCTCAGTTTCCACTGGCTTTGTAAAAGAAAGGTGTCAGCCTTGTTTTTCTGTTTTCTTTTGCTCCTGTGTGTGTGTGTGTGTGTGTGTGTGTGTGTGTGTGTGTGTGTATTGGGGAATAAGTTTCAATGTTGAGTGTCTTCTGCGATCTCTTTCCGTCTTAGTTTTTGAGACAGAGTCTCTAAGTAAACCTGGAGCTGACCAATTCCACCTACAATGACTGGTCAGCAAGCTCCAGGGATCCACTCTCTCCACCCCCTCAGCACCAGGGTTATAGACACTAGCCACCACACCCAGTTTTTATGTGGGTACTGGGGACCTCATGCTTGCATGACAGACATTTTACCATCTACACCATCTCAGTCTTGTTTTTCATTTAAGGCAGAGCTAGAGGTGCAGAAGCCTGGAACTTCTCCATGTGCCTCTAGTAATAAGTATCATTCACCACAGTTCAAGGGAAATCTATCTACAATGCCTTGGGTTTTTGTTTTTGTTTTTGTTTTTAAGGGGTAAGGTTTGTTTTGGTTTTTTTGATGTGGAAATCTTTTCCATGGGCACCATAGACTAGATTGAAATCCTGTAAGGTGTGCATGAGATTATGGTCCCTGTCTCTTAGAGTTTTGCAACATAATTGGGTTACTTATTTTTCTTAATTATTTTAACATTCTGTGCTTATCTGGGTGAGGTGTCTGGTGAAGAGCTGGCGATGAAGGTCAAGAAAAAGAAGCCAGTGTTCTCTTTTTAAAATTGCTTTCTATCATCATTGCTAGTGCGTAGGAAAACAGTTTTTCATATTGAATTAATTGACAGTTTAAATGAAGCCTCTTATCAAAACTGTTTCTGTGCTTCTCTTAGGTTTTCTTATTCCAAAACTGTATCTGTGTTTTTCTTAGGTTTTCTGTCACCAGTCATACCATCTACATAAATAACTGAAACCTGTAGTTTTTCCTTTTCAATTTTTTATTTTCTCTTGTCCTAACACCCTGACAACAACAAGGACTGTATAGTATTCAAAAGAAGTATGGCCAGCTGCCAGTATTTCATCTTCGGTGAGATACTTGCTGTTAAGCTTTGATAAATATTTCTTGCTTAGGTTAAGAGAGATGGTTCAGCACTTAGGAGTGCTACTCTTGCACAGGACCTGAGTTTGGTTCCCAGCATCCACACTGGGCAGTTCATAACTACCTGGAGCTCTAGCTCCAGGAGGATCCAGCATGTCTGGCCTTTTCAGAAAACTACACTCAAGCACACGCGCGTGCGCGCGCACACACACACACACACACACACAATTTTTAAAATATTTTATTTATTTTTTATGTGTATGAATGAATTGCCTGCACGTGTGTTAGTGCACCTATGTTGTGTGTGCCCGCAGAGGTCAGAAGATGGCATCAGATTCCTCTGGAACTGGAATTACGGACCATTGTTAGCCATCATGTGGGTTCTGGGAATCAAACCTAGCTCCTCTACAAGAGCACCTGGCGCTCTTAACTCTTAAGCCTTCTCTCCAGCCCCCCAACACACAATTTAAAAACTAAAGTATGATAATAACAAGATAATTTTTTAAAAAGAAAGTTCCCCTTAGATCCTACTTTGAAAACAACAAAGTGCTAAAATTATTGAATGCTTTTCAGCATCTTTTGGTAAGATAACACTGGTTTTTTATCTTTTAATCTAATAAAAGGTGTGGTTATTGTCATCAGTTTTCTAAAATTAAGCCATTTGTGGGTTGGGAATGTAACTCAAGGTGGAGTCAATATATCTGTGAGAACCCGGTTTCTGTCCCCAACACAAGAAAAAAAAGTGCATTAATGGACTAAGACGATGGCTCAGAGGGTAAAGCACTTGCTATGCAAGTGTGAGAGCCTGAATTAAAACCCCTAGAATGTACATAAAGCAGAGTGTGGTGGCCGGATAAACATAAAGCAGAGCCTGGCAGCCGGATGTACTGTACATAAAGCAGAGCGTGGGTGGTGCACATTTATAACTGCACTGCTGCCTCTGAGAGAGGTGAGGTGACGATGGGAGGTGGAGATGGGAGGTAGAAACAGAGTCCCCAGAAATTCTTGGGCCAGCCGGCCTGGTGTACATAGCCGGGAACAGAAGACCCTGTCTCCAGCAAGGTGGAGCCAAGGAACTACACCCAAGATTGTCTTGCCATTTGCACACTGTGACATGTGAGCATCCCCACTCACATGCACACCACAGGAAAATGAATAAAATAACAGTTGCATTATTGTTATGACCCAGATTAGTCATGATATAGTTTACACACTGCTGGATTCAGTTTACAAAGGTTTTGTGAAGGAATTTTACATTTGTTAAAAATCACCTGTTTTAGGGCTGGAGAGATGGCTCAGAAGTTAAGAACACCTTTCTTGCAAAAGACCTGGGTTTGAATCCCAGCACCACATGGCAGCTGACAACTGTCTGTAACTCCAGTTCCAGGGGATCTGACAGCCTCTTCTGTCCTCTGCAGGCATTGCGCGATATGGGTGCACTTACCTACATGCAGGCAATACACACATATACATAAAATAAAAATAATAAAATATTTTTTAAAAATCACTTGTTTTGAGATGAGAGTAAGTAGTTGTGCATTATTTTGCTTTGGTTTTTAGTGTTTTATGGGGTTTTTTCTTAAAAGTTATATTCTTATTTCTTTTTCCTCTATACCTACCTGAGCCTGGTGTCTTTGGGTTTGGTTTTTCTGGTGAAGGATTAGTAGATTTTTAACCAGTAAGTCATTTTCTTTAACAGTACAAAACAGCTCAGTTTTCTCTCCTTTTTTCACTAATATTTGAAATTCTTGGTTTCAAATTCTTGTTGGTTTTCAAGTGTCATGGCATACAGTTTTCATGGTGTGCTCTTATTTTTCATCTCTACTGAGTCTTTCACTCCTATTTTTACATGTACCCGTTTTGTGGTTTTCTTGATCAGTTTTGGGAATTTCGTATATTTTGCTAAGCTTTTCAGATAAATATTTTTTCCTTTGTTAATCTTCTCTAGTATGTTTTTGTTTTCTTATTTTGTTGATTTCTGTCCTTTTGTACATCCCCCTTCCACTTATATTGAATTTACTCTAGTATTTTCTTTTAAGTACTACTTTAGTGGGATCTGCCACATTTTAATGTGGAATACTTTTGCCACAGTTATAAAAGTGTTTTTATAACTGTTTCATTCATGAGTTACTAGCAGTATCATTTTAAAATTCCCAAATGAGCCATTTTTAATAATCATTAAGAGTTTCTTTTTTTCTTTTTCTTTTTTTCTTTTTTTTTTTTTTTTTTGGAGTGGGGGATCTTTTTGAGACAGAGTTTCTTTGTAGCCCCAGGTAACCTGGAGCTCATATGTAGACCAGGCTGGCCTTGAACTCAGAGAGATCTGCATGTCTCGGCCTCCCAAGTGCTGGGATTAAAGGCGTGTGCTACCACGCCCAGCTCCATTAAGAGTTTCTAACAACAACAAAAATAAAACATGTTGTGGTCCCAATAAAACATGTTGTGGTCCCAAAATGTTTATATGATACTAGTTTCACAAAATTTATTCTGTAGTGGGGCCAAGGAGACAAAGTTCTAAATATGCTCATTAGATTAAACTTCTTAATTGTGTCTAATCTTTTCTATTCTTATTAATTCACTGGTCTCTAAAAGAGGTGTTTTTTAAACCTCTTGCAGCATTGCTGTTTTGCCCGTCTGTTTCTGCTGATTTGCTTTACACGTGGGTATACCCATTGCCTCTTCCCCTCAGAACATGGATCTCTTATTTTGGCTTCTAAGCAACTAGAAATCTAGTTTCTCAAAAGCCCTGGTCTCAAAGCATTTATTTTTCTTGTTATTTTGTTGACTTCAACACTATAGGCTATTTTAGAAAAGAAAAACTGTCCAACCAGTATCCATCGATTTATCTACCCATCCATCCACACTCCACCAGAATGATTTAGTGTCTAGATATTCTCTTATCACCTTTGGGTCGTTAGAAATGAGTCATAAGAAAACAATTCTGAACTGGGCCTGATGGCGAAGGCCCTATAATTTTAACTGCTTGAGTGGCTAGGGCAGGAAGATCATAGGTTCTGCCTTCGTAGACTATAGAGAAGTCAAGGCCAGGCAACTTAGTGAGATCCTGTCTTAAAATTTAAAAATAGGGTCTGGAGAGATGGCTCAGCAATTAAGAACACTGGTGGTCCTTGTAGAAGACCTGGGTTTGAATCCCAGCACCCATGTGGCAGCTAACAACTGTCAGTAATTCCAGTCCCAGGGGATCCAACAGCCTCTTCTGACCTCCATAGTCATTGCACAATACAGGTGCACTTACCTACATGCAGGCAATACACACATAAAATAAAAATAATAAATAATTTTTTTAATTTAAAAAAAGGAAAAAAAAAAAAAAAGGCTGGGGATAGGGAATATAGCTCAGTAGCAGGATGAGCATGTGCAAGGCCCTGGCTTCAATCCCTCTCACTGAAGGAAGGGAGGATATTATTCTGTATAATAACCCATCAGTTTGTTTTCTTCTTTAAGATAGCTTTAAATGTCTTCTTCTAAGTGAAATAAATTTCAAGCTTTCTGATGGTTTTACTGACATAGTCCTAAGTCTTTAAAGCATGATTACTCTTTCATGAACAAGTTCTAGATTCTATATAGTTAAGACTTGAGGGACTACTAAATTTTTCATGAATCTCACATACATATATGGAGGTGAGTTGTGTATGTATATACATTTGTATTTATATATTTTTTATATATTTTTAATTTTTATTTTATGAGTATGAGTGTATTGCCTGCATACAGTGCCCACGGCAGTCAGAAGAGAGCGTCAGATCCCCTGGAACTGGAGTTATGGATGGTTGTTAGCTGTCGTGTGAGTGCTGGGAATCAAACCTGGGTCTTCTGCAAGAGTAGCCAGTGCTCTTAACCACTGAATCATCTCTCTAGGTCCCACTTATATATATTTTAAGAAGTGTTTTATTGGATAAATATTAAGGCAGCCTCTCAGGAAATTGAGAGGCTGTATTGAAAGGCTGTATTGAGGCTGAAACCAATTGATACCATTGTATACTTTAGGGAACACTGTTGTATGACTCAAAGAAAGCAAGTGAGAATGGGAAGCTGTGACTTTGTTATTGTTCTTAAGTATTCACACCAGGATCCATGGGATCTTAGCTAGGGATACACAACACCCTGCTCAAGGGAGGAAAACAGCACACAGCAACAAATTTCCTGTTTTAAAAAAGTAATCCAGACAGGCTGACTAGACCTCAGTGGATGGGCTTGCACAAGGGAACTTCTGGGGACACTGACTTGCCACATTGGGCCTTAATATGGATGACAGAGTATATGAGTTCCAGTGGCAGGGCAGCTGGGGAAGTGTGCCAGTGGGGACGGGGATATAAAGGTGATTAAGATTGTTTGAGATACTCTGCATAAAATACACAAAACTTCAGTAAAACAAATTTGTATTTGTTTTCATTGTAATCCAACTACATTTAGAAATTATGCTGGCTTGCTTTCTGCGTTTCTCACAGAGGAGATACTGGCCTTTGTTTGCCAGCATGAGGTAAGTGTTATGTTTGGAGTAGCAATTCCACAATTTATACACTGAGAAAATATAGTAAGAGTGTCAGAGAGCCCCCTCCCCATGGAACAGTACCCTGCTGTGCTGGGAAGGAATTGACTATAGGTCATGATCCACATAACCTCACCCTCAGGATCCTCTCCAGCTGTCAAGAAAGCACACCCAGATAGTGGTTCAGAGCTCTTCAGATGCCTGAAGAGCCTCATCTTCAGACACAGCAAATATAATATCTTTATATTGCTTAGCATTGTATTAGATGAGGAATAGAAGGGCAGTACTGGCCTTTGGACAGGTCTGTCTCCTGGTACCTAAAATTGCATTTTCATTGCAGTTTAAAGAATCACAGTTCAGGCTTGCTAAGAATAGGCACATGGAGCTTCTAGTTTGCAGATTACTAATTGTCCTTATTGTTAACCTCACTGCCCAGAAGAGGTGGGATTGGCAGGCAGAGGGAAGCATGATGCCTAGCAAAACCTCTCTGGGTTAAGTGTAGCTAGGTATATTAAGCAACTTTGCCCAACATGTTTATATTAAAAGTGCCCACATTTCTCAGTGTTTTTGGAACTCCAACTTCGGTGGAGGCTAGTGTTAATGCTTTATTTCAGAAAGTACCACATTAAAGCATGCAGTTAAGCACTATGTTAAACAACTGACTCAACTTGAAATTACTTCCAGCTAGTACCCCGCCATCTTTCTCACACTTACTGCTGTGAAACCACATGTCCCCCGTCCTGTATTTGGGTAACATTTTTTTGTTGTTTGAGCCCTCACATTTTCCTTTACTAATTTATCATCTCAGTTGTAGTCCATTACTCCAGCCTATCAAGGTATTTCTCTGTCTTGAGGTTGTCACAACATTCTCTCTCCCCAAAAGTCTATTCACATCTGAATGCTTTCCCAAGCTAGTTTTCTATTTCTTCAACTAAGATATGGCAAGGTTGTCAGAGAATTCAGGGCCCTGTTATGTGCTGCTGTCCAGGGGGACAGAGACTCCTCCTTCAGTGTTCTTAAATCTTATTGCTTACTTCTGCCCAAGTCCAGGCTGTATTTCCTGTGTTGTTTCCACATGTATCATGAGAGGCTTTTCCTGATGGTGTATGGCTGGAGTCCCTAAATGTCCACATTTCTGCTCTGTCAAAACAGAAACTGGAACAAAATCCTTCTTGCATAATGGATCAGACCAAATACTAAGCCACTAAAGCAGGATTTCTTTCTTCTCACTTCTTTTACTATCCCACTTTGATTTATTGATTTGGGCAAATTTGATGATAATACAATCAATTGTCTAATTTTTTGTAGTATGTGAATTTATTCATTTTTAACAAATATTAGAGTATCTTTTGTGACAGTCACAGTTCTAGATACTTCAAATATATTTGTTAACAACCAGAAAAAACTCTGTTATTGTTGGGTTTAACATTTTATCAATGAGGGTAGTGAACAAGGAAGAACAATAAATACAAGAAGTAAATGATGTATTAGGTATTGTCAAGACTAGAACAAGGCTCTAGTGGGACTTTGGAAATTGGAGGTTGGGAGAATTTGTGTCAAGCAGGATTTCTTTTTTAATATTATATTTATTTTATGTGAATAAGTATAATGCCTGCATGTAGATAGGTGTACCCATGTCATGCAGTGCCTATGGAGGTCAGAAGAAGGCATCAGATCTCCTGGAACTTGAGTTTCAGATAATTGTTAGCTGCCATTTGGGTGCTGGAAATCAAACCCAGGACTTCTGCAAGAGCAGTCAGTGATCTTAACCACTGAGCCATCTCTTCAACCCCCAATAAAGCAGAATTTCTTAAACAGAGCTTTTTGTTCATATGTCACAGCTTTAAACTTTTTTCCATAAGCCCATTTTCCCATAAAATCAACTATTGTTTAGATTTTGAATACAGAAATAGGACTGAATTTCACCCAATGCTGTTTCTACCCATTCTATGGATTTCCTTCCATTATGCTAAATTATCGTATGACTGTGTGTCAACTCAAATGTTAGAGATACACTCAGTTCCCAGTCCATGCTCCATTCCACTGTTGATTGCCTGTCTGTCCTTCCATCTTGTTCTCACCATCACTTTCTGAAATCAAGACCAACTTGAACTGCTAAAACCTCTTCCTAGTCACATACCCCTTTTCCAGGTGTTCTCCTAGCTGAGCCATCTGGCATGGGGCTGCTAGAACATGTCAGCCTTGCTAGTACTCTTTAGAGCTCCCCTCTGAGCTCCCCAAATTCAGTTCCCTCCTCTTTGCTCTTGATCTACACAGAGCAGCAGTTGCCTCAGTTCTTCAGACCACCTCACTCTTACCTGTCTCCCAAATCCCCTGACATCCATGCTTGCGCTAGCTTTTTCTGTGGCCAGCAATGTCCCAGTGTACCTCCAGATCTAGGAGTCTTGTTCCTTAGCAGTAAACTAAATGTTTCTCCTCGACGCAACCTTAACTCGTGTATTCACTGGAAGATATTTCTTTCTTCACTAAGCTCCCCATAACATCATATAGCTTCCAAGAGACCATTGTTGTGTATAAAACTATTTGTATACTCCTTTTATCAAAAGCTGATGGGGAGGGATAGAAAGATGGCTCAGTGGTTAAGAGCACTCACTGCGCTTGCAGAGGACCTGGGTTTGGTTCCCAGCACCCACGTGGTGGCAAACAGCTATCCATAACTCCAGTTCCAAGAGATCTGATGCCCTCTTCTGACCTCCACAGGCATTGCATGACATGGGTGCACTTACATACATGTAGGCAGTATACTCATACACATAAAAATAAAGATAAATAAATAATTTTTTAAAAGCTGCTATGGGGCAGAATGACTATTTATTCTTCTTTTTGACTGACCAATATCCTGTTACTTTGTAGATATTGGATGGATGAGTAGGTGGGTCGATAAATGGGTAGAGGGTAAATAGGTGGGTAGGTACGTTGGTGATAGGTAGGTGGATGGGTGAATAGACGGATGGCTGAATGAGATTAATCCAAAAGAGAGTAAATAACCAACTAATAGCAGGAAGTTTGACTAACAGAATTAATAATAAAAATAGTTCTCAAATGCCACTTCACAGTCTCCTCCATGGTTTTGATCTTTTTGTAGACATCCCAGTAATATATGGCTTTATAAGTCTCACTTTTATTCACCTCATTATAAATATATCACTAGTTTTTCATGCTTAAAAATACACATTTGGGAAGAAGGTATCATGATTGGGCTTTCCTGCAACATTATTCATATTTCAGAAATAATTTGAAAAGACTTTGCTACTTTTGAAAGATTGCACTACCATGGGGCTAAAGAGATGGCTCAGAGGTTAAGAGCAGTGACTACTCTTGCAGAGGACCCAGGTTCGATTCCCAACACCCACATGGTGACTGACAACCTGTCTGTAACTCCAGTTCCAGGGGAATCCGACGTTCTCTTCTGATCTCTGCAGCATTGCACAACACAGGTGCCCTTACATACATGCAGACAATATACTCATAGACATAAAAATAATAAACAAAATATTAAAAATAAAGATTGCACTGCAATTTTAAAGCATCTGTGAATATATTGGAAATACTTTTTCAACACCAAAATCAAGATTCTCTTAAAAGAGTAATATATTTTTGTTATTCCAGTGTTTTTTGTTCTTTGTTGTTTGATGGTTGTTTTAGAGCAGTGTGATCTAGAAATCTGATGTACAAATTAAGCCCCAGGATGAAATAATCGTCCTACCTGAGAGTGGTTCTGAGGTTCTCTGGCTACTGTGAAACCAAGTATGATGTTATCATCATCGGAGCCAGGGCCCATTTGCCTCATTTGAATCTGAAAAGGAGCCACATCCTTCCTGTTGCTATACAAAGATGCTGAAAGAATTCACAAAGAAAACAGATTAATACATGTTTTAGTTCCCAAACGTCCTGTATTCCTGCCCCAGGTTGAAGAAGAACAGTAAAGAAATAAAATCATAGGATGCTGGCAGAAAGCCAGTAGAAATTATGATTTTTGGTAAGCTTCTCTTGGTGTTTTGTCAAATGTGGTTCTGTAGATAAGGGCAAGCAGAAAGAAATGCAGGGTCATTTTTTCCATTTGCAAGTAAAACTGATTTTGCACAGTAGCTCTACTGAGGCTCGCTGTCAGTCATGAGTTGACCATCCAGCACGCACTGGCCTAGAAAGTGAACCGTAGAGGTTTATCCTGTTTGAAGCCCTTTCTTGCTGTCTGAAATAAATTCTCCAAGATCAGAATGGTTAAAGCATGTGCCATTTGTTTCAGCAGTTCAGTCAAAATTTCCAACTTGACTTTGAAGTTAACAACGTGAGACATCCTGATGTGATACATAATAGGTGAAAGAAAGGAAGGGAGAGAAGAAAAGGAAAAGAGCCTCACCCTCGAGTCTCTTTTCTCATCAGATGTTTCTTTAATTATGTTTAGTACAGGCAAGGACTGTCATTAGGACTGATATTCTGGCCATGCTGCAGAAAGTCACAATAGAAGGACTCTGAAGCCAAGCAGATAATGGCAAAGGCTGCTTCCCTAGGACCTGGTGTTAGTAGCACTTGAACACACTTTAGTTTGGTCACAGGTTAAACATGTCCAGTGGACCAGATATGAGAGGAGGATTCAACAGAAATGGAGATAAAAATGGTGCAGTTTCTTCCACAGGCAGTTGCCCAGTATTTCTGGGGATCTTCATCTACACACATTTCCATCTTGTAGGTCATTTATCACTGCACTTTCTTAATTCTACATTTGTTTGCCTACATGTAGATTTTTGAGTCTATGTCTATTTAAAATATTTATAGGGCATGAAGGCTGTTTATCTGATATTGTGCTGAAAACTTTAATTAGTATTTAAGTTATCTAAATTCATTTATTTTTTTACATTTTCAGGAAAAAAAAAGAGAGAAACTCCAGAATCATTTAAAAAATAGAATCTATATCATATGCCTGGAAGATGTAGAATGACTTCCCACAAATAATAAAATATTTTTACAAATGAAACAGGATAGAACCTTAATTAAAGGAATTAGTGGTTTATTTCCTCTCCCCAGGGAAGGATGCTTTGACTTTATCTTTTGGCAGGATTTTGTTTGTTATTAAAGAGCTCTTGAATTTTTCTGTGCTACTATCTTCTTATATAAAAGTTTGGTACATAAACAGTATCACCATTTCTTTAGGGGTGGCCCTGTCTGTGTTGTTATTAAATTTTAGCTTATTGCTCCAGAATTCTTAGTCAAAGGTATATCACATACAAAAGAGAAGCTGGGGACATATGGTACTTCCGATATCAAGTGACTGTTAGTAGGGGGTGTGTGTGTTTAATTCACCTTCACCCATGAGTTATCAACTTTTAAGAATTTGCCAAGGACTGAAAATATCATCACTAAAATAAGTTCTTGTATTATTTGGATCAACCATTTGGTGATTAAAGCCTAGGAGTAGTAGTAAGTGGCTTAGCTGATGCCACCAGCAGGCCAGGGCAGATCAGTCGTGTGCTGCCTGTTGTCAAATCATGTTGTTCCCCTCCCAGGGAACAAACTTCACTATCAGTGGTTAGCTAGTTTTTATTAATGGCACCAGACTTGCAGCTTAGGCTGATCTCTTCTACTGCTAAGTCTCTAAAATAAACCACTGCTGTCCCAGGGATTCAGTACAAACTACAAGCACAGGTAGATTCATTATTTTTCTCATTGCTCTGGCAAAATACCTGACCAGCAAATTAAGAAAGGGTTTCTTTTGTCTCACAGTTTGAGGGTAGAGTTCATGATGGGGGGAAGCCCAATGGCGAGAGTAGGAGGCAGCTGTTTACATTGTGTCCACAGTTAGGAAGCAGAGAGCCATGACGCTGTATCTGGCTGCTTGCTTTCTCTTTTTCATTCAATTGAGGACCCCAGCCCATGGGGATGATGTCACCTATCCACATTCAGGTTGAGTTCTCCTTCAGTTATGCCTTTTCTGAAAAACCTTCATTGACACACCAAGAGGTGTGTTTCCATGGTAATTTTAAATTCAGTCAAATTGACAGTGAAGTTTAACCTTCGTAACAGGATAGTCTTTAATTTCCCAGTAGTCACATTGAAAAAGAAAAAAGAGGGCCTGGAGAGATGACTCACTGGTTAAGAGCACTGATTGCTCTTTCAGAGGACCCAACTTCAGTTCCCAGCACATAAATGACAGCTAACAACCATCCATAATTTCAGTTCCAGGGAAATCCGATGCCCTCTTCTGACTTCTGCAGGCACTGCATGATACAGGTGCACTTACATAGATGCAGACAAGACACTCACACACACAAAATTTAAAATGATATCATCCCAGCACTCGGGAGGCAGAGGTAGGCTGATCTCTGTGAGTTCAAGGCCAGCCTGGTCTCCATAGTGAAACCAGGACAGCTGGGGCTACAGGGAGACCCTGTCTCAAAAAGACCTAATAATAATTAATAATAATAATAATAAATATTTTTTAAAAGAATAAAAGAAAAAGTTAGTTGGGCATGGTGGCGCATGCCTTTAATCCCAGCACTTGGTAGGCAGAGGCAGGTGGATCTCTGAGTTGAAATCCAGCCTGGTCTACATAATGAGTTCCTGGCCAGCTGAGGCTACAGGGAGACCCTGTCTCAAAAAGACCAAAAAAAAGGCAAAAAGAAACCAGTGATAGTAATATTTTGTTTAAGTGGGTACACCCCAAATACCATTTCTATAAGTCATCATATTTTAAGTTGTATTGAGGTAATTTATGTCCCATTCTCATAGTAAGGCTTTGGAATCTGTGCTTCATACTTACCACCCTTTCCAAGTTGTTTCAGCCATGTGTGTTTAGTGCTCACTTGCAGTATTCAACAGTGCAGGCCTATACAGCTGATCAGAACCAGGCTGTGCTCCAGACATAGGCCTTATCTTTTGAAAACATAAATGTCTCTGAGTACCAGTCCATGTTTTTTTGAGTTTTTATTCTTAATATGTCGTGCCTGTATCCTGAAAGCCAAGACAGATAAGCCAAACATGAATACTATAAAATTGAGTGTATCTCCTGGAAACATGGTCCAGTTCTTGCTCAGATGTCTTACTATCTGATACATGAGTCCTACCTTCCTCAATTCCTTGAAGTTCTGTGCTTCCTTAATGTCAGATGTTCCCTTACCAGCTGCAGCTGTTTCATGTAAGGAGAGATGAAAGAGGGACGTCATTTTGCTTTCTGTTTGTTCAAGCACCATCTTTCCCATCTCCGTATTTCCCATCCCCCAACCTCTGTCTCCATCCCACTAAGGAAAAGCAGTACAGAGAATAGCAGTAAGTGTGAAGTGAGGTTGTTCATTTTGCCCATCTTTGAAACTGGAATAATAATAGTGCTGCTCCAGAGACTTGCAAGAATGAAACTTAAAACCACAATGTCTGACCTATAATTCAACAAATGCTAAATTACTTCTGAGCAACTAGTAAGTGTATCTACTCTGAGAAGTGGAAAGGAAGCCTACGAGGTTTTCTGTAGGCTGCTATTTGCATGATTCTCGGAATCAAATCAGGCTCCAATCAGCTCAGAGCTGTTTGCTATATGTCCTCAGCATGGCAGTGTGAACTAGCATCATTCCCAAGGGCAGGGAGGATGCTGGAGTCAAAATGATTGCTCATTTTAAAAGGCAAGCAATGTGCAATGTCAGAGAGGAGCTGACCCAAGTAAGTACTCTAAGCCATCAGAACACATCTATGTCTAGTTCTCATAGTAAACTGGCAGCTGTGCAGAAGACAGGAAGCTTCAGGATGTCACTGGGGACCTTTGATTGTGCTTCTTTTAAATATAGAGTAAGAAAATTATCTCTAGAATGTAAGACTTTCAGTTTCTACTGCCTTTTCTCCCTGCTTTTGTCCTGGCTCTTGCCCTTCCATGAGTACTTTCTGGCTGGAACTCATGGGCTTTCTTGAGGCTTCTATATATTATCTGTTGGCTTGACATAACTGAAATCACCAAGTGGTTACTTGGCATGAGTGTGGTGCTCTTAAAGGAAACCTACAAATTCTCTAGCATTTTTCTCTGCTGGACTGTCTTGGTCTGCTCCCACAGTGTTACTTAAATAAGAGATTGACAATGAAGAGGGTATGGGAACAAGCCTCTGTGGGCACATTTTAACTTTTTAAAAAATTATTTTAGTTATCTAAATTATTTATCTGATCCTGATACCCAAATTCTCAGTAAATTGACATCTTTCTTTTGAGGACCATTTTCCATCTGCTTCTGTGATCCAAGCATACAGCACTAAGATAAAGGGTGTTGTCTTTCTTGTTTGTCCTGATTTACCTGAAGTTTTAGCCCCTTCTGCCTTTAGAGGATTCTGAAGATGAGAACATGGAGAACAGTCAGTGACTTCATCTGAACTGACACCTGCTGATGCCTGTTCTCTTGCCATGACTCGGTGGTTACATATTTGCTGTAGCAAAAGAGACAAGTATTAAAAACCTACTAAATAATAGTGGATTCATGCCATGGAATACTGCTAAGCAATAAAAATTACTATAATGAATAAAGTAATGAAAACTACCACAGCACTCAGTGATAATAAACTACTGAATGTCAAGAATGTTGTGCTGAATAAAATAGACACACAATGTGTTCACATTTACATGAAAATCTGAGCCAGAGAAAACTCATCTGTGATAGAATCACAGCCTTGCTTGTCTGAGATGAGAATAGCTGCAAAGGGGCACCAGTGAAACTTTCTAGGGTGAGGTTCTGTATCTTGATGGAGGCGTGTGTTACCCAGTAATAATCTGTTTAAAGTTTACACTAAACTGTACACTTTAGGTCTACATATTACACTCTACATAAATTATACCTGAACTTGGAAGATGAGGTAGGTGGAGAAGGGAAGGAGAGGGGAGAAGACAGAAGTTAGAAAAACAGGAGGAGGGAAAAAGAACAGTGAAGCAGCTGAAGGGGAGGAGAGACTAACAGGGAGAGGAAGCGAAAGCCCACATACCCTGTTAAACCTGCCTGGATCATTGCGTTCTCTTTCGTTTATGAAATACATTCTTCAAGATAGCTACAAGGACACTCATGCCTGAGAAACCTCGCCTTCCTGCTCACAGGCAATTTTCCTCGATTGTGTGAGAAATCGATGTTTTCATGAATAATACAAGGGAAACAAAAATTCACATGAAATCTATTAAGGGACAACATATGTTCACTCCCAACTTACTTATTTGTATTTATATTTTTATTTTATGTGTGTAATGTGTGGGCACACATGGGATAGTACACATGTGAAAGTCAGAGGACAGCTTGCAGGAGTTGGTTGTCTATTTCCAACATGTGGGTCCCAGGGATTGAACTCAAATTATCAGGTTTAGCAGTAAGCATCTTAACCTGCTGAACCATCTCACTGCTGAACCATCTCACCGTCTCCTAAGCTCCTGTGTGTCACGGTAGGTGGGCATATATAAAACGCTAAAGCACAAAAATCTCTGCCTGTGGCCACTATCTCTTGTATTGACCCACTTCAACAGTATGGACAGCATCTCACATCTGTGTATCCCATACACTGTTTCCATGCATAGTGTGTCTCATGAGCAGTGGATGGATGCATATGTTTTATTTTATTCATTCAACACTACAGCGGTAGCCTTCTTTGGGATTTCTGAAGCAGATACAAATAAAAACTAAAATGCTCCATGGCCCTAGCAAAAGCAAACTTTCTAAGATGATTCAGAGGACTCCCTCTCTCCTTGTTTTATTTTTTCAAGTGAGAACTGGAGGGTATTCTTTTCCTGGTTTATAATCTCTACCCTTCCTTCTCTGCATGAGGAATTCCTACTCGATCTAAGAAGAAAATGAAAACATGCCACCAATAATGTAAACCAGGGGCAGGGGTGGGAATCTGTTTCTTACATTTTCCAAACACCTCATATGCCACCTTGTTTCTTCATCACAAAAATCCCATGAACCTAGCGGGAGAGAGGTTTGTCCCTATCAGAGAGGACTGTGGCAAGATAAAAGCCGGGTGATTTTTCCAAATTCACATGTCTGTTTAGTGATAATGCTGGGGACAGCTGAGGTAGAAGCCATGTGCTCCCAGTAGCCTGGGAGAGGGTTCAAAAGAGTGAGTTCCCAGGAAAGATCAAATAATTGCTGGAAAAGCACTTCCGAACTCCAAGGAAAACAAATATTTCCAGCTGAGTGCCCTCCCTAAGGCCTGAAGAACATCATCTGCCAAGTAGCTATTCTTTTGTCTTCAGCATAAACCACCCCAGGCTTCAGGCCACTGTGAAATCTGTGAGAAGCAGAGCAGCCATCCACTGCTGAAATGTATTTGAAACTTAAGGAGCAAGTGACTGTTCACAGAGCAATAGGGCTGCCTTTCTTAAACTCCTCCAGGGACACAGGTATGGGCACTAGTGCAGAGCTGGGGTGGGTAGAACAAGAAAGTTATTTCTGCCAGGCTTTGGGAATATGTAAAAGCAAACATTTAACAGTAGGATGCTGGCTGCTGAAGCCGCGTTTGCAGCTGCAACTGCATCATTCTCTGGGGAGGGCAAGATGGCTCTTCTCCAGCTCCTCAGAAAGGGCAGGAATCAGGAGCAGCGAGAACTGGCTCGTGCCTCATACTCATCAGTCCTGTAGTCCACATTAGATAAACAGCGCAGAAGCTGACTGGGGAGGTGGTTTCAACCCAAGCTTCATTCCACACACACAAAAAAAGATCTCTTGGACGTTCATTTTTCTGTAATAAATAAAATCACACTTGTCCTGGGATCAAGGGAGGTAGATCTTTTCAGTGTTAACAAGAAGTAAGGGGCTGAATTTTGCCTGTAATTTTGTGTCGAGCAAAGTTGCCATTGAAATCTAATTTTAATAGCTTTCGGGGACCCATCTCTGGGGACCTCTGTCTGTTTTTCCATACACTCTGCCCTGTTCCTTCTTTTCACTTACCTTCCTTTTAGGGTTTGCACTGTTGTCTTTCAGGACAGACTGTCACAATGAGAAAACGAGCTTTCTGGAAAGGAGACACAAAGGCCTTTAGTAGAGGGCACAGGAAGGGGCTGATCACCTGAGCCCTGGCCTATCTCTAAGGCCCTTGTTCCTCTGCTATGATAGCCAGAATTACTCAGAAAGTATTTCCTCTAACCCTATTTATTCAGCTGTTGCAGGAATCTTAGACTAACACGTGTGAAGGAAAATCCTGAAGGGAAGTAAAAAGTACAGGAAGACCAGTACAGAAAACCACGGTTTGGTTTTGTTATTCCTCAAATAACCCACAAATATTTAACCTGTGGCTTAATTTGGAACTCCTGTCAAAAGTAGTATTAGACAGCATCACCGTGCCTCTTTAATATTTACAGAGCTTTCTAAAATTTGGAGTCATGCCTGACCCATACAATGTAGGACAAATTGTAACCCCTTGCTTATGTTAACAGGTGTGGGACATTGTCAGCCAGACATCTTGTCTCTTGTTCGTTTTTTCAGTGAGTGGGGAGGAAGCAATAATGAGTTTCTACTTTATTTTTCCCTAATATAGTAACTGACACATTCCTATCTTGTCTGCGTAGTGTGTGTGTGTGTATGTGTGTGTGTGAACATGCATGAGGAGTACATGTTTTATGCACAGATGTGTGAGGGTACACATGTATGTGTATGGAGGCCAGAGGTAGACATCAGATGTCTTTCCTCTCTTGCTTTACCTTATTTTTTAAGACAAAGTATCTCACTGAACTTGGAGCTCACCACTTGGCTAGACTGACTGGCCAATGAGCTCTGGGGATCCCCTACCCCCCAGCTCTAGACTTAGATGCACCACACCACTCCTAGTTTTGACATGGGTGCTGGGGATCTCGGTCTTTATGCTTGTGCACTGACACTTCACCCACTGCACCATTTCCCCAGCCCTTCATTCTCAGCTTTATGCTTGGCTTCTAAGCCTTTCAGTTCCAGTTTTCTCTGTGTGGAGTAGTTGAGTTCTGTGACAGAGCCTCTTAGGGTCTTCCCACAGGTTATGTGTGAATTCTTCCTATGCCACAAGCTGAGATCTGTCTCCCACTTGTCTCAGTCTTGTAATAAGCCAGGCATCGATTCAGCACATCTTCACCCTAGGGTGCAAGTTGCTGAATACTTCTTCATTATTGTTACTCTCACTGTATTGCCCAAACACAGTCCACATTCTTAAAATCCAGTCCTCCCTCTGCCTCCCAGCAGCTGGGATCGCAGGCATGCCCACCACACCCAGCTTGCGTGACATCATATTAAAATTTCTTAGGAATGTCTGTTTCTACATTAGGGGAATTGATTCAACACTCTGAATACTCCTAGTGCAGCTTTCATTCTGAAGGTTGGAGAGGAAGCATGGGCTTCAGAGTCCTATGGCTGTGGCTTTGAAATCTTACTCTGCCACTTCCTAGCTCACTATCTCCTCTGAGTTCCTTAATCTGTCTGGATATACGCTGGTTTGGTTTGGTTTTGACTTTGGAGTACAACACATTAAACAAACAAAATGTAGAGCATCCAAGCACAATATCTGGGGTAAAGTAAGCTCTTGAAAATTGTTTCCTGTTCCCTTTCCTCCTTTTCACCAGGTACTTCTGGGAGAGGGCCTAACTGGGCTTTCTGTGAATTCTTTGACTCAAGCTGTTGTTTTTATTAGTACTATTTCTGCAAAAAGAATCAGATATATTGAAGGGATCCCTAAGGGGCAGTGTGGCCTAGTCCAATGGATTCAAAGTGTGGCCTCAGACAATAGCAGCTGTAACACGTGGAACCTTGTCTAAATGCAGCTTTTGGGCCCCTCCTTGGACCTTCTGAATCAGAAGTTTCTATAGGGCCCAGCAGTGTATTTTCACAAGTGATCCAGGTAATCTTTATGTGCATAAAGTTTGAGAACCACCAGTGTAGAGAAAAGCCCACTAGATGAGTTTCTTCTATGTTCAAAAGTAGCAGGCATTTTTTTCGACAATGGGCCTCAGCCCCCTCACCTCTGAAAAAGGAAGGTGGCATTGAATCAAACAACCTCTAAATTCTTTCCCGCTCATGCCATCTAGTCTTCAGCCAGCTGTGTGTTTCCCTAGTATGAGTACACATTCAAAAATAAATGCTTACTTCCAAAAGTAAGCATTAGCTCAAGCCAGACAAAAAACATGGAGAAGTGGGTAAGAAACCCCAACCGCACCTGAAGCACTATTGGCAGCCAGTGACTGCTGGGAAGGGGAGATTCAGCCTTGTTTAGGAATGAGACTCTTAGTAGGTTGACTAGGCTTCAGTGGATGAACCCACACTGAAGGGCATTTGGGGACACAAACCTAACTACACACACACACACGCGCGCATGTGTGTACATTCGTGTGTGCATATATATACTAGCATACAGAAATTTGGTGGAAGGTTTGTAAGGGGCTGCAGATATAGGAAAGGATCTAAATATGACTGAAATATATCATATGAAAATTATAAATTTTAAAAAATATTTTATTTTTATTTTATGTGTATGTGTGTATTGCCTGCATGTAGGTAACTATAGCCATGTCATGCAGTGCCCACAGAGGTCAGAAGAGGCTGTTGGATCCCCTGGAACTGGAGTTATGGATGGTTGTTAGCTGCCATGTGGGTGCTGGGATTTGAACTGGGTCTTCTGCAAGAACAGTCAGTGTTCTTAACCGCTGAGCCATCTCTCCAGCCCCGAAAATTACAAAATTTTCTCCTTGTTGCCCCAGCTGGCCTGGAACTCACTGTGTAGGCCAGGCTGGCCTCAAAATCACAGAGATCCACCTACCTCTGCCTCCCAAGTGCTGGGATTAAAGGCCATGTGCCTTTAAGTAAGAATTAATGGCTCAGCAGTTAATGCTGCTCTTCCAGAGGACCTGAGTTCGGGTCCCAGCACCCACATTGGGCAGCTCATAACTTCTTGTAACTCTAGCTCCAGGGGATCCAGCATCCTCTGGTCTCCAGGGATACCTGCACATATGTGACAGACATACAGATACACACCATACACATAAGTAAGAATAAATCATTTTTAAGAAAGCATTATTGTTGTAGAAAATGAACATAAGAGAAAAAGAAGAAACTTAGACCCATCCGGAATTTTCAGTATGCAATATCTTCCTGTACCCCTTCTTTGTGTGTATATGGGAGGTACATCACATTTGTACATGTGCATGTGGAGGTCAGCATTAGGTATCTTCCATAATTAGCTATCTTCCATACCTTCCTTCATCTCTCTCCACCTTTTTTATGTGTGTGGTACTGGGAATTGAACTTAAGGTCTCATAACATGCTAGGCAAGCACTCTCCACTGAATTGCATTTCCAGCCCTCTGGTTCAGCTAGATTGGCTAGCCTTGCAGGCTAGGGATCCTTGCAGCCCCAGGGATCCTCATGCCTCCACTTCCCCAGAGCTAGGATTATAGGCATGCCCCTCTGTGCCCAGCTTTCCCCTCTTTTGTTTTGTTTTGGGGTTTGTTTTGTTTTGTTTTGTTTTGTTTTTTTGTCGTTTTGAGACAGGACTTCCCTGTAGCTGGCCTGGAATTCACTATGTAGACCAGATCAGGCTGACCTTGAACTCACAAATATCCACCTGCCTCTGCCTCCCAAGTCCTGGAAATAAAGGTGTGTGCCACCATGCCCGGCATCCCCTCCTTTTTTTAACACAAAGGTACATCCACATATCAATCTGCCTCTCTATAAGAGATATCTCACTCTGCTCACAACATCAATCCACTCTGTACCAGGTCTAGTTTAGGACACTGAGGGCAGACAGTAAGTCAGAGCTTCTGTCTCTTGGAACTTTCATTCTTATGCAGAAAGGTAGACAGTAGTAAGAAATAAATGAATAAGCTTACTTCTGAAGGCTTCAGGTGCCGTGGAGCACATAAAATGGAGGGACAAGTTAGAGAAATGGGCAGTGGCCATTTGAGACTTCATACCTCTTTCTGAGGAGGTGGTTTTGGAGCTGAGAACTGAGAAGGAGCCAACTGTGTGTATATTTAGAGGAAGAACATTTCAGGCAAAGGAAAATACTGCCATAGACTCCCTAAGTTCAAGGAGTGTGTCTTCAAAGAACAGAAAGGCACCCAGTGTGACTGGAGAGGTAGCACAAAAGAGAGAGTTAGGATGATTCAGGAGACATAAGTAGGGGCCAGAGCAGAATTGCCAAATGGTTTAGATTTATTTCAAGTACAGTAGGAAAGCATTTTAAGCCTGGGAGTAAAATTGAAAATGGTCAACTGACTATCATGTAGCAGGTGAGTTATAGAGGAGGAAGGGTAAACAAGAGTCACAGTTCCATCTAGTGTTTTGTAGCTTGCATATTTCCCTTAACCATATAATGAACATCTTAATAATCTACTATGTTATTTTTAATAGCTGCATGGGAATCTGTTTGATATATTTTGCTGATCCCATGTGGATGAGTATCTAGATTATTTCCGATTTTTCATTATCATGAATCATACCAAAGTGAGTATTGTTAAATATTTGCGCACATTTTTGTTCTTAGGATAATGTCTAACAGGGGAAGTCCTTGGCCAAGAATAGCATACATTTGGAGACTGTTTCCTGGCTCTGTTAGTTCATTTCATCTGTGATTGTTTAGCTGGCTATTTTCCAATCATTTAACACCTTTAGCTAGTAACATTTCCCGGGCTGAACCCAGAGTGTGGCAAGTAAGTCTAGAGACCCATGATATCAGGAAACACCAAAATAGTCACCAAGATAAATACTATCTTTTAAATTTTTATTTATTTTTACTTTTGTGTGTATGTGTTTTGCCTACATGTATATAAGTGTACCTGTGAATGTAGTCCCCATGGAGGCCAGAAAAGGGCATTGGAGTCCCTGGAATTGGAGTTATAGATGGTTGTTTGCAGCCATGTGGATGCTGGGAACTGAACCCAGGTCTTCTGCAAGAGCAGTCAGTGCTCTTACCCAATAAACCATATCTTTGGCCCCAAGATAAATATTATTTTAATACAACATTCTTTTAATTTTAATCCCAGGCCAAGTGTCACCCTCACCTCATCTTAGTCCTTCCCCTGACGCTCATATAGAAAAAACATAAGAAAGTAACGATTAGTTTGTAGGTTTGAGTCTGGCTTTTTTCTTATTCCTAGTGCAGAATTATACCAGTAACTTAGCTATGAGTTATATATTATCATTGCATACTTCCATTATCTTCTTCATCCTCAAGTATTGAATCTAAATATGCAACAGACCTGTGTCTTAGGTCCTTGTTCATCATTGACAAGTGTGTCTTCTCTTTTGATAACCTTATGAATGGCCACATGATATGTGTGTTCCCTGGTGTGGCTTTCTTGGTCTGTGGATCATAAATAGGAAGTCCATGTGGCCCCTCTGTAGGGTCCAGCTTGAGACTACCAGGTATGTCAGTAGCCGAATCCTTTAACCCCAACAATGACAGCTGTTTTATTTTTCCATTCTACTCAGGATTGAGGGGCTGGAGAGATGGTTCAGTGGTTAAGAACACTTCTTTTAGAGGACTCGGGTTTGAATCCCAGCACCCACATGGCAGCTAACAACTGTCCATAACTCCAGTTCCAGGGGATCCGATAGCCTCTTCTGTCCTCCACAGGCATTGTACAACACGGGTGCACTTACCTACATGCAGGCATAATACTCATACACATAAAAAATAAAATAATAATAAATAAATATTTAAAACTAGAGGATTGAAAGTTACAATTGGAGCTGTTTTAATTTAACAAACAAGAAAAATTAGCCACAATCCAAAAGCGAAAACTCTACAAGTGTCCAGTCGGTTTTCAGGTCTCTATTTTGTTTCCTTCTCTGATTGCCATTCCCAGTATTTAGCATCCACATAGAAATTGGGCCTTTTAGACTTTTTTTCAGCAGATACTTGAAGACAAAAACAGAATCTATGTTTTAGGTGCTATTGCCCCACCTCTAAAGTCTAGAGCTTATATTGTATGATACATTCACCTGGAATACACAGGCTGTTCTTCATGGCTGGGTGTCAGACTCTTTGGACTGGGCAGCCTATCATACCACAGAACCAGGATCACCACTGACACTGCAGATTCTCCAGTGACTTCTAAAGAAATTGAGCTTTTCTGTCACTCCCTCCTTCTCATCACTACATTGGTGAGCCTCTCTGCAGCAACACAATAGGTTGATAATTAGCAAGAACTCCTACCTCAAAAAAATCCACAGTCCGAACTCCATTGACCCAGAAAATTGGAGAGCCATGTCCCTCTGGTAGTCCAGTGTAATCTGGCTGGCAGAGGTCCTTGCTTTCATCACGTAGATAAGGAAGACCCAGCTAACATTGTATAGATGATTGAGATTGTAGCCCATCTACAGCACATCTACCTACTGATTGGGTTCAACAGCACCAGTCTGTGAAGGTCTCTGGAGCCTCTTCTCCCAAAACATAGTGGAGAAGTCAGGTTGGAGTTAGGTGACCCCAGCCTTGGGGAACACAGCATGGGAGAGAGGCTGAGGACCATTCAAGGAACCACAGAAATGATCCCTGAAGAATCTGAATGTGGCTGCTGCAAACCCACACATTCCTGATTCCCCTTGACTTTCTGATTGAGCATCATCCCAGACCAGAAGGACTTTTCCTAACATTTGAGGGATTTCAGAATTCTGTTTGTGGCTTTAAGAAGTAGTTGAGCTAAATGTAGCCCTTCTGCTCTTAGATCTATCCACTTCTTTCTGCTGCCAATCATTAGAGTGGGTGTTTTGAAAATTCTATGCTTGAGCATTAATATTTAGGTGAAATTAACTTATTACCTGCAGAAATGCTATCTGTCCTGGTACCTCTATTTTTGTGACCTTTGAATCTGGTCCTTTGATGATGTGATTCAAACTGAGATTTTTTTAACACAACCATTACTAAAGGATAAGCAATCCTCTACTACCACCTGCCATCTAATACCTTAAAAATGTGAGTTTTAAGAGCCCATTGCGTTGGTGCACACCTGTAATCCCAGCTCTGGGAAGGCAGAGGCATGAGAATCACCATAAGTTCAAGACCGTCCAGGGCTGCACCCTATCTCAGAAAAGCAAAAATAACAGCAATGAAGTAAGTCTTAGCAGAGTGTGATAGTTCATGCCTGTAATCCCAACACACAGAAGGCTGAGATTAGATTGCCATGAGTTTCCAGGCCAGCCTGGATTACAGAGTTAGATGCTATTAAAAAAAAAAAAAAAAAAAAAAAAAAAAACAGTCTTGTAGGACAATAGTCCCACAATAGTGGTACCTTTTGCAAAAAATAGATTCTTTGCTGAATTAAAATCAGATATTTTAGGTAGAGATGCAGTATCCCCTTCTTTATTTTCTTATTTCTTTTAGTTTTTATCACAATAATCAATGTTGTTATCTATTCAGTTAACTCATTCCTTGTAATTGATAAACACAGTGATTAAATTGGGGTGGGGGCTATCCTGGGTGTGTGTAGTGACAGTGTCTGCCTGTAACCAAATAGCCAGGAGGTTTCTGGGTCTCATTTGGACCTGGGGTAGAAAGGTTAGCCTTGCCATGAAGAAAACACCCAGAGCCAAGTATGGTGGTGCATCCCTTTAATCTCAGCACTTGGGAGGCAGAGGCAGGTAAATATCTGTGAGATGGAGGCCAGCTGGGGCTACAGGGAGACCGTGTCTCAAAAAGGCAAAAAAAAAAAAAAGAAGGAAGGAAGGAAGGAAGGAAGGAAGGAAGGAAGGAAGGAAGGAAGGAAGGAAGGAAGGAAGGAACGAAGGAAGGCACCCAGGCTCCAACTCAAACCTGTCCTCACGTATGTTCACTAATGCCCATGGTTTACCAAGCACCTTCTACATGATCAGATAGCATTCTAGATGCTTTCTATTCATTTGAACCCCGCAAAGTTGTTCTCCACTTCCCAGTACTAAGAATCAAACACAGGTCCTTGCCACATTCTGGGCAAACTTCTACCACTGAACTGTATCTCCACTCTTTTATTTTTGTTTGGTTTTTTAGACAAGCTCTTACTAAGTTGCCCAGCTGGCCTTGAATTCACTTTGTGGTCCAGGCAAGGCATGAACTTGTGACCCTCCTGCCTCAACTTCCGAGGAGCTGGGATTACAGGTCTGTGCTACCAGGTCCAGCCACTCTTTTCCTTTTTAAAAAAAAAAAAAAAAAAAAATTTTTAAATCAAAAATGGTCAAGTACCAGTAGCCTCCTACCGGTAATTGATTATAGACCTTTCTTAATCCACATTTTATGGTGAAGAAACCAGAAATGCTTCAGCCGTCTACACTCACTCATGGCTTTCTGCCCTTTTGACAACCCCAGAGAACGAAAAAGAGAGGATGGAAGGAAACCTCTCTTAAAACCGAGGGAGTGGAATTGAGAAATCATTCTTTTCCCTGTCCTGCCTGCAGCCTCACATAATATAATGTCTGACAGGGACCTCTCTGGAAACACAGGCTAAGCAGGGCCCCAGCATCCCCACATGGAAGGAGAGTGCTGACAGGCTGTGGGACAGAGACCAAGGTGTTCGGAGACTGTCCTCCCTGAAACTCATCCCAGACTGCATTTGTATTTCCATCATCTCAGCACCTCAGTTTCCTCTTCCCATAACTCTAGTATCTCCCACATCTTGCCAGAAGCATGCACTTAGTTAATAATTTAAACATAGGTCCATACCCTCCACTTATTACTGATGCTGAATGACTGGACAGGTCTTAGGTGCCCAGTGGAACTTGTACAGCTTTTGACACCGCAGTGATATTTTTAACCTGGAAGTACAAAAGCCTCATGGTGGCCGGCTCTTTGCCTTGAGGGTATTTCAGTTCCAAAGGATTATGGGAATGGACAAAACAGCCAGTGAGGCTGTCTGGCCAGTCTGTGAACTTCCCCACTTGTTCACTCAGAGATGGGGATGGTGGGAGGGTGGAAGCTGTTCTTGACAGGAGAAAGAGTGAGGATGATAAGGAGCCACTGTCACACAATTAACCTGCACAAGAACGGACTGAGCAGTGAGGGAGGGGCAGTTTCACACCAAAGTCAGGAAGTACTTGATCTGGTCTTTGGGAAGTGTCTGTTGAAGGGCAGGCAGTGGCAGAACACCACAGCAGCCCCCAGCCATGCTGGCACTTCAGGCCTGTGTGAGGATGGTGCCCACTAGCTCCGAGCCCATCCCAGTGAGGAGCTCGCTCAAGTGGGAAAACACTAAGCCAAGCTTCCCCAAGCAGCCAGCACTGAGAAGAAAGAGAAGCCTCTTGACCAAGGACCAGCAGCCTGTAGGAAAGGGATTGTTGGCCTCCTTGACTCATCCCTATGTGCTTTCTTGGGGCTGCAACATGGCCTTGAGGGCACCCCACTCCACAGAGAGATCCCAGACCTTCCCTCTCCCAACAGTGGAAAGAAGCCCAGCATCACCTGTGGGCCATGAAAAGGAGCGCTCCTCAGACTCCTGAGCCTCACCATAGAGAAAGCATGCGTCCCTGGCCCATTCTCCTTTCGGGTGTATGTCAGGGAAGAGAATGTCTGTTTGTAGGATAGGAGATCTCCATCTTCACTAGACATGAAGCTGCTTTTTCAAAGTTGTAGTACTAGTTTACAGACTGCTAGCACAGTACATGAATTTCCTTGTTCTACATATTCACCAGTACTTGCCACTGACAGACTGAAAATGCCAGTAGCATGGCTTTTTTTTTTTTTTTTTTTTTTTGGTCTTTTTGAGACAGGGTCTCCCTGTAGCCCCAGCTGTCCTGGTACTTGCTGTGTAGACCAGGCTGGCGTCGAACTCACAGAGATCCACCTGCCTCTGCCTCCCAAGTGCTGGGATTAAAGGCGTGCACCGAATTTCAGCATTAAATGAAAGATAATGGTGGTAGGTGTGCATTCTGTTTAGGTTGAAAGTCAAGTGATAGTTTTGTCAGTTTTGTCACCTGGCCTTCACAGGAAACCCAAAGTGCTCTAGGAGAGAGAGAGAGAGAGAGAGAGAGAGAGAGAGAGAGAGAGAGACTGACTTTGTGTTAACTTTTGTCATACACTAAATTTCTTTTTAAATTTTAAAAAGAGTGAAAAGATCCACTGTTTTTTCAAAAATGTTTTATTTACTCTTTTTATTTTATGTGTATGAGTGTGTTACCTGAATGTATGTAAGTGCACCCATGTCATGCAAAGCCTGCAGAAGTCGTAAGAGGGCATCAGATCTCCTGGAACTGGTGTTACAGATGGTTGTTAGCCACAAAGTGGGTGCTGGGAATTGAACCCAGGGCCTCTGCAAGAGCAATCAGTGCTCTTAACCACTAAGCCATATCTCCAGCCCTGGAGATATTTTTGACAACATTTTTATTTTCCCATGAAACCTATGGAGAAAATGCAGATCTTTGGAGAAGGAAAATGGCTAAGAATGGAAGAGTCCAGAATGGGTGTATGTGGGGACTGGGCATCCAGATGAAGGATGAAGCCTGGGGAGATAGGACACACCAAAAGAATCTTAATGTTGTAGACAGGACCACTTTTTTCCCACCTAGACTGATAATCAGCATGTCTCATACCAGCCTTTGTCAGAAGGAATTATAGCAGCATTGTCACCTGGCTTATTGCAAGTGTGCACCATTATTACTAAGTCCATCTGGGTTGTACTGAGCCAGGTCATCATCACCTGGAATCTTACAAGGCCTGTCCCAAGAGCAAACTGGTTCTTCTTTTTGCTAGCACAAAGTGCTTCTGCCTGAGCTACCAACTGATGATTCTTGCTAGTAGATGAGCAAGAATTTCCAGCCTCTAACTGATCCTGTGTGTGTGAGCGGAGCTACCATGAAAACAAGCTGCATATTTCATGTAGAGCTGAGGTGTAACTACCATTGCATACTGTGATAAGGATGTTCCTGTTTGACCTGACAGAGCAAACTCTGCAGATGTAGAAGGGCGGTGGACCTCATCCACCTCTGACCCAGCCGCTCCTTCAGGCTCTTCTTGTGATAGCAAACTGTTGTTGGATATTAGCTGTTACATGTTTTTGTAGTGGGCATTGTTGTCTGTCCAGCATCCTGCATTGCAGGTGTCTATCTGTGCTATTATCTATCCATGTCATGTTTACCCTACCATCTACACAGCTGCACAACAAGCTTCCGTCTCCCATTTCTTTCAGCCCCAAAAGATGATGAGGTCCTTTTTGTTCAGGGCTCTCTGATAATGGAACTTATATAATCCCACAGTAGTCACCTCTGCAGTCATCTGTGGTTTCAGGCCTTTATTCTCACATTCCACAGAAGCTACCACTTTGCTGTCATTGGGCATGATTTATGAACTATAAATTATATATACCCAGGTAGCTAGACTGGATAGTTTTCCAGCTGAGAAAGTCATGTCTTACGTATCTGCCCCTCCATCCTGCTGCCTACATGCAATCCTCCCACTCTTGGCCTTTTGTTTTGCTCCCCCATTCTCTCTCCAGTTTAATGTGAGCCATCTCTCCAGCCCTGCCACTTGCCTTTTAATCACTGACCTGGTGAATTAAAGCTTCCTCTGTGCTCACTTCCCCAACCTGAGGCCATTGATGTGTTCCTCTGTCTCCCTCCAATCTTTTGAGGGCAAGGACTTTGCTTATTTGACTACATCCATGGCCTTTGCATAGTGCCTGTCACAGAGAAGGGATCAAAATATGTTTACTGAATAAATGCTAGATGCAGAGTTGAAGTATAAATATAAGGATATGTGCAGAAAGACAAAAACTACAAGGGAAACAGGGTTGAACAGTGGTGATTTGTTACTATGGTGATTTCCGAGTAACTTTTGTTTGAGGGATAGGGGAAGTCTGTATTCTTGTTACTGTTTTCTTATTTCCCATCTCCTGAGCTCAGAAGAACAACTGTACCTAGCACCCTCTCCAGTAGAGCTGGAGAGCGAGAGTGCCCAGAGCCTCCCTGTGATGAGGGACGAAGTGGGTGAAGACCATAGCTCCTCACAGCTTAAGCTGCTGACCTGGTTAAGTTTTTCATATTAGCAACAAGGGAATGTGGAGGACATGGTTGGGTCCTCTGAATATTGCAGGAAGACAAAGAACACCTTAAACCTAGGGCAAGCAAAATGGCAAAAACAGAAGTGCAGGACTGAAAAGATGGCTCAGCAATTAAGACCGCTGACTGCTCTTGCAGAGGACCCGGGTTCGATTCCCAGCACCCACATGGTGACCAACAGCTATTCGTAACTCCAGCTCCAGAGGATCCAACACCCTCTTCTGACCTCCCCAGGCACTGTACGACACGGGTGCACTTAAACATATGCAGGCAATGTGCTCACATAAAATAAAAAATAATAAATAAGTATTTTTTTTTAAAACGAAGTGCAATTGCATAGTGATGCTCAGCTCTTCAGACAGGGCTCTGACGATAGCAGGGGGTGTATAAGCATTTGTAGCAAAGGTCCTTATCCAGGTCCCTGCATGAGTCCTCATGATTCCTAAGGTTCAGCTTAGGGACAAGAGCTATGCCATGCTGGTCTTTGGGCTCAGTGGTTCTGCTTGAATTTGTGAAGAAAAGCTCTGGCTCCTTCAGGAATATTGGCATCAGCACAAACCTTTGCAAGCTGTTGGTTGAAGATCCATTGATCACTGATGTGGACACTAGACTCCAGAGTGTTGAAGGGACACAATCCAGGCTATGCAATTACTCAGCAGTCTTGACAGTGGCTGATACCACTGCTTCCAGTCCTTCTCTAAAGCAAGAGTCTGATACTGAGGAAGATGATGCAGAGACCTGAGAAAGAACCTGCTACCTATAAAGCAGCTGAAAGCACAACCTGCCTCTCAGTAGACATGGCATAGTGTATAGAAGATATGACTGCAGTAATGTGGTCTCAGATCTAAGTCCTACTGACTGGCTAACGCCAGGTAAGTGCTTCAGTTCTGTGAGCCCAAGGTTTCCTAACTGTGAAATTCACTGGCAAGGTTGCTCCGAGGAGTAAATGAAACCATATTTGAAGTGCCAAGCAAAAAATTAGTTCTCTAAATTAAATGTTGTTGTAATTCATTATGGTTATAGTTGTCCAACCAATCTCCTTAATGCAAATTTAATTCTTGATGTCAAAAGAGCTTGGTGGCCAGTGATGGAAGGACACATGTCTAACAGATCCAGCCTTTGATTTCTGTGTTACACTCCCTTCTTCCTTATGTCCAGATACAGGCTCCCTGTCATAACAGAAAGACCCTATTGCACACAGGCTTCCTAACTCTGCCGCCCCCCAAGTACAAAGGTTCACATAAGACATATGTTCATGCGTCCAAGCTGGAGATTTAGGTAAAAGAGGCCATCTGGGGTTTTTACTGTCCTGAGGCTGAGCCATTCTTTACCAGGTTGTCATCCTCTCTCTGTTGAAGCTGGTTTCCCAGCATCACATACACCTCTCAGGCCACAGGAAGTAAGGAAAAGAGAAGGTACCTATTTCTACTTGGAGAATGAAGGACTTGGATTTGTCACGGCTGTTCACAGTCGGCTGATCAGATGAAGGGACACGGCCACAGCTAGCTGGAAAAATGTCAGGAAGCATGGCTTTCAATTGTATGGCGATAGGCCTACCTCAGACTGCTCCTGTGGAGGGGCAAGGGTGGATCTGCTGGGATGGTGGGTATTTTGCCATGTCCCTCACCTGTCTGTGTCCTCTGTCACTCATTTTTGTCAGAGATAGATTTGGGCTTCGGGATTGTTGAAGCTGTATTCTTTTAGGCACTGAGCAACCTGTCTCATGCCAGAATCCTACAAGCTCAGGGAGGGTAGAGGGTAGACTGTTGTGCTATTGCTAAGGACGTAACAGTTATACTACAAGACAACACTGAAAAAAAAAAAAGTACATATGACAAGTAAAAGGCACTATTGAATTGCCTTCTCATACTTATAAGCAATAAATAGTGTATATAAATGTATGCTGGCTCATTAAACATTTGTTTCTTCTCTTTTGGATTTGTTTAAATAAATTCTAAAAACAGACAGGATTTATGTCAGGTTTCAAGTATGTCATCAAGTGGTCTAACCTAGGCAGCTTGGGTTCGTCCCACACAGAGTAGCCAAATGCTGTTTTCTAAGGGCCGCTGGGAACCAGCACTGGCTGCCTACAGGTGGCTCCTTGTTCTTTATCTTCCTCCTTTAATTTCCTCTGTGACTTTATGGTCCTCAGCTTAGCAATGAGTGCAGAGCTCTTATGAAATACAGAAAGACTGCATAGTCCACCAGCCTGGGCTTCCCAGCAGGATGGAAACTAAACTCAAGGAAAACTAGAGACCAGCCTGCTTTCCTCTAGGCCTCTGTGCCATGAAGAGGAGAGAGGAAGCTGGCTGGAGTCTGCCTCTCTTCTATCCCTTTGTCTCCGCTGTTCTGACTCTTAAGTCTTAGTAGAAGCCATGCAATTACAGCAGAGTGTGTTTTCTGACTGCCTGATTTATCATCCTTCACACCAGAACAGCTGCCGCAAAGCTTTGAAATTCTAAACCACTGCATAAGCAACAGAAGTTATCGATGCTGGTGTTGCTGATTTCCTTATAGCTTCTGGAAAGTGCCCACATAAAGACCCAGGGGCTGTGAAACTGGGCTCCATGGCATTTCTTCAAAGAAAAGATGCCTGCCTCAGGTCCAAACACGTAATACAGATGGCACTTGCATTCACAGCCCAAGTCTTATCAGGTAGATTTTGCTCTGACTCTGACTCCATAACCGGGTAAACTCAGAGCAAAGGGAAGATGTGGAATGCACAGCCACTGTCTGTGAGCTCGTGCCATCTGCTACTTTTTATTTTTTATTACATTTTTATTCATTTGTATGTGTGAGCTATGGCATGTGTGTGGAGGTCAGAGGACAGCTGGCCTCATTCCACCATGAGGGATCGAACTCAGGGATCGAACTCAGATCTCTAGACTTGGCAACAGTCATCTTTACTTACTGAGTCATCTCACTAGCCCTCCATCTGCTTCCTTAAAGAAAGGATCTTCTTGATGAAAACTAGTGAATTAAAGAAAAAGAATCAACCATTTTCTGAATGGCTGAGGTCTCATGCGCAGTCATCTGGCAAGAGGCCTCTCTAGAGACTGGAAAGATCTGCAGAGCAGGTTTTTGTTCTTCCTAAGAGGGAACCTCCTGGGCTTTTATTATCCATCTTCCCAGGGAGGGGACATTGGTGATACCTGTTCAGACAACTGCTTTGTGCTAATGTATTTGCTTGTGTCTATGCCGGGTGACACCATGACCCATGGCTCTCAGCCAATCCTGCTACAACTCTTCCTGAAACAGACACAGCCCAGAGAGCCAGGCTCTGCCACTGAGGCCCAGATGTGCCACTCTGTTTCCTGTTTCCCTTTTCTAGTTCATGAATAGAAGCCCACGTTTTTTGTTTCTGTTTTCCTGTGGCTGTTTCCACTGAGCACAGGGCAAGGAAGATGGAAACATGGTTGGCTGGATAGCAGCAGTAGGAAACAATGTCTCTGGTGGACTGTTGATGTTTCAGGAAAGTTCCAAGTTGCATAAACCAGAATTGCTTACTATCCTGTGCCCTGCCAGGATTAATGGAGAGAGGCTCAAAAGTCAAAGCCTCACACCATGCTCAGTGTGCCAGCAGGAAAGGGTGAATACAACAAGCATGAGCACAAATTCCCCTGCCTCCACCACCAGCCAGCATCCAGAGAGCAAGATCACTGGTTCCTCCTCCCCTCCTTCCTAGAGCTGACGGGTACACAGAACTCAGCTCTTCACTCTAAACCCCCAGTCCCAGAAGTTGCCTGCTTCTGAGTTTGGTGGGTTTTCCGAATGCCTAGGACTTAGGGCCCAAAGCTCCTTCAATACCCATTCACTCGGTCATCACATTCTTGGCTCTGTTATCCCAGGTGTATCCTTGTCACCCAGAGTCCTCTGAAGATGGTACATGGCTTCGCTTCACCTGTGTCCTTACTTGAGTTACTGCATTCATCTGTGTACACTCACTACCTGATCCCTGCACAGCCCTTTGTTACCCACTGAGGATTGGAAAGCATACTTAAGAATCCTACTGTTCTTAGGTACCATTTACCTTTTGTGCCTTCCAGTAGAAGTTACCCCTTAACATGCTTTGGAATTAGTGTCTGTCTCTGTCTCTGTCTCTCTCGCTCTCTGTCTCTCTCTCATTTTCAGCTTGCAAAGTATCGTCAAGGTATGGTTGTTTCAATTATATACAAATTCAATCAGGAACTGAAAGGATCTTTCTGACGAAAAAATAAAGACTTTGCATTATAAAAATGGTGCATTCTCAGTATAGACAATCTAAGGACTAAAAATCAGAAAGCAAAGAAAGCACAGTCTCCCATAATAACACTGCCTCCCGTGATTTTAGCACATTTCCTCCAGAAGTGTTTTCTAGGCGTCCATTTCACAGCTGAAATCATACAGTGCTCCTTCATATATAGTGAACTGTTCTATATTACTGATTATTTCTGGAAATACAAGTTTTACTCTCTACTTAACTCCTTTATGGGCATACATTATGTACTATGCAACCACCCTCTCATTAAGTAATTATAAATTTTTGAATCTCCTCAGTGATAAATAACACTTCATAGACTATCTCTTAGCACAAATTCCCAAGCCAGAAAGCATGCCTGTTTTTAAGGCTTTTTGTTGGCATTACCAGGATTTTTTTTTTACAGCTTCCCATTCTCTACTAGCAGTATAAAAGTATATTCATTTCAAAGAAGCTGCATCACTATTGGGTAGACTTTTAATGTATTTTTATTGAATTTTTGTGCATTTCATACAAAACATCTTAATTATCTTTATACCCTTCCCCCATCTGTACCCCCCGCCCCCATAACCTTCTCACCAGATTTCAGGCATTCTGTCGTATATGTTAAGGCCTATTGAGTTAAGTTAGTGTTCCCAGATGTCCCTCAGTGCAAGTTCATTCACTAGGGTCTAGTCAGCCTGTCTAGAATCTCTCCCTTAAAGAAAACTAGCTCTACCTCAGCCAGTAGTAATCAGCTGCCAATAGTTCTTTGACTAAGGCTGGGACCTGCTGCCCATTTCCCCAGTTCTATGCCGAGTTTTATCTAACTGAGTTTGCGTGGATCTTGTGTATGCTGACACCATTGCTTTAGGTTCATATGAGAACATTATAGGCCAGGAGCCTGTGACTGTTTCCATATGATCATGTACCTCCTCCTCTGACTCTTACAATCTCTGTAGTGATCCCTGAGCCCTGTATGGGTGAAGTTTAATATAGGAGTCCTGTCCAGGGACCTACACTCTGTAGACTCTTATTCTCTACACTTTGGCCATTTGTGGCCTTTTGTGTTCCTGGCCCTCTGTTGCATGAGGGAGCTTTGTTGATGAGAGTTGAGAGATGCATTAGTATTCTCTCTACCCCTTGTTCTACTATGTTCCATGAGCATTATTAGGTGTAGAGGTTCCATTGTAGATATGTCACTTAGAGTTGGGCATCTCACAGACTCTTATTCTCTGTGTGTGATAAGTTGTGGAACTCTGTGATAGACTCTGTCTGTAACAAAAGAAACTTTTTTGATGAGTGGCAACTGGCATACTTGTCTGTAAATATAAGGATCCATATTTAGCATGTAGTAAAAAATTACATTTGCCATGGAATGTGACAGGCTTGGAGTTTTCACTAAGATCTATGACCTTTCCAGCCATGTCTGTTTGGCTCTGTTTACAGTTCCACGCATGTGTTCCCTCTCATTGAGTGGGCTTTAAGTCCAATTAGGTAGCTGTTGATTATCCCCCAAATCCAAGAGCCAATACTGCTAATATAGTTTTCTGTGCTGGTCATTGTTATGGTACTGGGTAGACTTTTAATTTGTGAGTTTAGAAAGATGTTATCTCACTAATCTAAATTGTGTTTCTCTGATTACTCCTGAAAATAGTATTTTCCTATTAGTTTCAGATTTTCGTGTGTTTGTATTGCCAATTACATTTTCCCATTTTCCTAGTCTTAGTTTGTTGTATCTTTACAAATTAATTATATATTAAGATTCTAACCCAAGAAATTTGAAAATATATACCCACAAAAACAAACTTGTACATGAGTGTTTATAACAGAATCACTCAAAAGAGGAAACAGCCCAAATACCCATTAATTGATGAATGGATAAGCTCCGTGTGATATAGTCATACAGTGACATATTTTTCAGTCATAAAAAGGAATGATACACTAATACGTGCTACATTGTGAATGAATCTTGAAAGATTACACCAGGTTAAAAAAGAGTCACCAAAGACCACATATTATATCATTATATTCATATTAAATATCCAGAATAGGCAAATCCATAGAAACTTAAGGTGGAGTATTAGTTGTCAGAGGCTGGGAAGATGAGGAAGTGGTTGCTTGGTGAGCATGGGTTTCTTTGGGGTATGTTGAAAATGTTCTGGAATTAAATAGTAGTGATTGTTCCTTTACAAATATCCTAAAAACCATTGTCCTATACCTTAAAGAGCTATATTTTATGGTTTGTGAAATATTTCGCAAAACAAAATGTAGAAGTATAGCCAAAGGGACTTCTCTGTGGTCTGGAAGGATTGGGGTGAGGCAGGTGGAAACTGAAGAACTTCACAATCCATGTCCCAGTTCCTCCTAAACCTTTTGATATAGACGGGGTTAAACATACCATCCTTATTTGCATCACCTCTTAACTCTGAAATCCAAAGCAAACGAGTTCTTACCCTCCTTTTGGAGCCTTTCCATGGTTTGGTGTTAAAACTTAATTTGGCTATTTAGGTTTGGGACCTGTTCAGCTGCAGTGCTAATTCTCACCCACAGGGTCTCCTGCTTCTGTCTCCCTGTCATTAAGTGCTTTCACATCTCCAGGCACTGGAGAGTGGAAAGCTGTACAGGAGGGACAGGAACTGCGCTTCTCAGCCTAGGGGTTACCTACATAGGCAATGACAAAGATGGGAAGCCACAGAAGATTCCAGGTGCTAGGAATGTGGCTTTTTCTTAATGTACCATGATGTTCCATGAGTGATTTATCCCAGTTCATCCCTTTGCTTTGCAGGGTAGGAACAAGATCCATCTTCACCCTCCTGAGAGCCTTTGCAAAAGTCACACATCAATGATCAGATAGGTCTGACTCTATTTCTGAAGCAAAGCTTTGATTTGATGTTTAAATCAGCTCTGTTTTCTGGTCACCACATGTGGCTGGAATCTGCATCATGGGTATTCCCACCTTTGCACTGTCTTCTTGCCTCAGAGACTGCACTAGTTTAGGATGTGTGTTTGGTGGGGGTCTTCTTCACAGGAATCTACTGTGAGTAGGTATTTGTTATTTTGTGTTTGGTCAGGAGTATAGGGGGATTATATGAACATTTCAGTTTGTGAAGTAATTTGTCTGCAAAAAAGTGAATCATATTTAAGTGCAGTAAGAGAGATCATTTTCATACCAAGGAAAGTGATGCTGCCGCCCTCGTGGTGTATATAAATACCCTTGCCATGACTGGGAAAGATCAGGAAATTGAAGGCTGCTTTAGTGTTGTTGGCTCAAACAGTCATTAAGCTGCCAAGCCACACCAAGGAAGAGGTGACTCATTACACATACTGTGGTCCCAGAACCTCCACAAAATGCACTTTCTGCAGTATAGAATGTGGATGAGACAGAGGCCCCATCCCTGAAATCAGGGACTCTGTTATTCATCTGGAGGTGAGTTCAGTGGAGGCAGGGCTCCTTCCCTCCATGCCTCTTTCCACAACCTTGTGTAGACTGGCTAGGGTTCTAGGGCACAAGAGGAAGCTCTGCTGCAAAGGTTCTTTGTGCTGGCCATGGACTCCAGCTGTTTGGCTTCATCTTTCTCATCCTTACCCTGGGCTTAACTGTGAACACATTCCCCAACCTCTTTGTTCTCCCTCATGAAGGATGGGAAAATAACAACACCCATGATTGGGGAGTTAAGAGAATTTGGTGTAGTTGCATATTCCATTTCCTGGCCTACAGTGAGCACTCACTGGTATTGGCTCTCACTATCAAGATTGGAGCCTTCCTCCACAGTGCCCCATCCCACATAAATAATGTATTCATTTTCTACAGGCCTCAAATACCATCCATTTATAAGCTCACCGTTCTATGGGGCATAAGCCCACACATAGTGTATCTGGGTTCTTTGTTCAGCAAGGCTGAAATCAGGATGCCAGCTGATTGTGTTGTTATACTGAAGCTTCACTAGGAAAGAATCCATTCCCTGGCTCATGCAGGTTCTTGAGCAAACTCCCTCCTATGGTTGTGGGACTGATATACTATTCCCTTGCTATCTGCCAATTATGAGCATTTCTCATCTCCTAGAGCCCCCCACCTATCTGGCCGCATGGCCCCTCTATCATTAAGGCCACAGTGGAGATTCTTATATTGAATGCCCCTCTTTGATTCTGCATGTCCAAGGAAGAGCCATCCCTTTTCAGGGCTCACTTGAGGAGGTGAACCGAACTGGGATAACGTCCTTTAAAGTTAGCTATGCCAGGTCACACAGCCTATCAGGAGTGACTGTCCAGTTTTCACTCTCCCAGGGATTATACAGGGCTTGTTCAAGAGGGGTAGGAATCTTGGGAGACAACTCCAAATCCTACCCACCACAACATAACCTTAGCAAGGTACATCTTCTTATGCCTTCCCTCCAGCTGGCAGCAATTAGGTTTTCTTACATGGGCAGAGCACTACATGCTGTGCTGAGGCTGGGTGGACCCTGCCCCAATGCTATATGTGGCTCAGCCCCCATGATTTTATGATTGTGCAGTACAAACATAGCTGGGCCTTAAAAAAAAAAAAAACCTCAGGCCCCCCAGGAGTACTTGTGTACTAAAGTGTCTGAGACAATCCTGCTTTATCTCCACCCTCCAAGTTCCTGGGGCCTGGCTGGCTGAACCCAGAGGTAGCACTGCCTGTCTACCCATAGTCTGTCAGGGTCATCTGGTTTTGTGTACTGCAAAGGGCTGAAAGATGCCAGTGAATCAGGATATTTGGGTGGCAGACCATGTGACCCAACCCCCACTGCTTCCAGCCAAATTTTAGTTGTCTAAATACCTGACTCCAGCAGTTACAGAGGGAAAACTCATAATCACCTTCCCTGAGCACCCGAGAGATTCACTTTCTCCATCAAGAATGTAGTAAAAGGGACTGGAGAAATGGCTCAGTGGTTAAAAATACTGGCTGCTCTTTCAGAGGACCCAGGTGGGGTTCTCAACACCCACATGTGGCTAACAATCATATACATAAAACTCCAGTTCCAGGGGAACTGATGCCCCCTTCTGGTCTTATACAGGCATTGTATGCACCTGGTGCACTTAGATGCATGCAGCCAAAACACTCATACATATGCAATAAAAATAAACAGGTAAATGAGTTTTTAAATTTTTATTTATTATTTTTATTTTTTTATGTGTATGTGTGTATTGCCTGTTGATACGTAAGTGCACCCATGTCGTACAATGACCACAAAGGTCAGAAGAGGGTGTTAGATTCCCCTGAAACTGTAGTTATGGATAGTTGTTACCCACCATGTGGGTGCTGGGAATCGAACCCAGGTCCTCTGTAAAAGCAGCCAGTGCTCTTAACCACTGAGCCATCCCTCCAGCCCAATCAATTAAATTTTTAAAAAGGAATTTAGTAAAATACCTCAGGTCAATCTTGATGGGTGTTCCTAATTTTACAAGTGTTTTGATTTTTACTGGAGCCCTCTGCCATGATTATCCCCTCCTGAAGTCAGCTCATTTCTCCTGTGCCTCTGCCACATCTTACCCTTTTGCACATGCTGGTGCTGTTGATTACAAGGAATGTTTGCTCAGGAAGCTGCCAGCTTTTGCCTTTCCCCTGGCAAAGCGCATGAAGCTGCAGTTGATCTACAGCTCTACTTGGAATTCTTTTAGCATTGCTTACCTCAGTTGCTTATGTGCCATTTCTGGGCTCTTAGTCCCGTTCCCATCTTGTTCCTTCCATCATGAGACTTGCCTAGGAAAAGGGGAGATCAGAGCCAAAAGGACAGTGTATGGAGATACCAGGAAGCAAGTCATGTTAGAATACTGGCTGACCTGGCTTCACCCGTCCTGCTCCAAGGCCAGGCTTTCCCTCTTGGCTCTCAAGAACAGGGGTGGCAAGTGACACCTAAAGACTGTCACTTCTCCACACCCTCCTAAGTTAGTTCCAGAGCAAAAGTGCCTATGTTGCTGAAATGACAGTTTCTTGTCGTGGATTTTACATCTCCTCCTGCTGCCATTCCTCCTCTGCCTGCACCAGTGTGTCACAAGAGAGAGGAATTTGCTAGTACAGGATACTGCCAGTATTCTCTTGCCAGTTTTAGTACCCAGCTCAGCACACTCCTGAAGTTTTTACCAATCCTGCAACAGTGGAACTTGCACATACTGGTATTGCTCTTGGACTGGCAGCTGAGGAAATATGAGTGTAGTCTGTGCCCACAGACTGGTATGCACTTACTCAGGTCAGAGCACTCTGTGCCTGTAGTAGCTGAGAGGCCCAATACTCCAAGTCACTTTCAATCACTGGCACGCTATGTGAAGGATTTGAGACCACACTGTGACATAGCAGCATAAAGTAATCATATCTGCCTTCCTCATGGGAGCAGGGTGTGACCATGCTTCATTTCAGTGTCTGGCAGCTCTCCCTGAGTTGTGTAATGCTGCTGGCACATTTGAAAATATACACAGGACTAAGAAAATGTCAGATAAATTGGGTCTTATTTGCATAGTAAAAGCAGGCCCCTCAATTTCCAAAAGGATTGAAGAACAGGGGCCTCATTGCTGTAATCCAGACACTTTGACCATTTGCACAGGATCCTGTTGATCAAAATGCTCTTCCTCCAGCTTTTGTAGACATGACAGATGGCAGAGGGGTAGAGAGAGCCGTGAGTTCATGCTGTGTGATGTCTTCCAATCAGAGGAACTACAGGGTCCCACTTTTTTTCAGGGTGACATTAACAGTGTTTCCTAGTGACCCACAGATCATGAGCAAGTGGATTGGTGTACTCCATGTTAGTGATCCTGCAACATTAGACATAGAAGCCCCAATACAAAACTATATGTAATCGGGATATTTTTATTTTAGCTTAAATGTCTAGAAGTTCGCCTGTGGCAAGAAACCTGCTGGTGTTGAGTACAGCTCTTATCGAATCTTCTGACTATATCAGGAAATGGTTAGTCTGTCTGAGCCACTCTCCCTCATTGAGCTAAGTGGGAAGACCACAAATTCTTACACAGATATTTTCATTGTGTTTAACTTTTAATGGAACTTGCATTATTTCTGGGTTTTGGGTTTTTTTTTTTTCCATGTGTCTGTTTCTGTTCTTATTTCTGTTTCTTTACATGGATTACTAAGAGAAAAGAAGCAAGATCCATGCAGAAGCATTACTCAAAATTTCGGATGTGTGCAGTGCTAGTCCCTCTATAAAAGATGGCTATCCTACCCAAAATAATTTTAATTGCTTTAATTTATTCACTTAACAAACCTTTACAGAATGCTTCTTTGTGCTTAGCAGTGTTCTGGGTACTTGAAGATACAGAAACAGAGGATCAAAAGCTAATCCCTACCTTCAAAGAATTTATGCCTTCCCCTTCCACTGTTTCATAAAATTTTATCTATGCTATTAGTTGTTTATTACACTGTAGGACTTGTTTTCAGTGATTTGGAAGATTGTCTTTTCTTGGCTTGGTGAAATGTGATGTCCTGTTTTCTGCAAAGATTCAGATTTTTTTTTTTTTTTTGTATTTTGTTAGAAGGATAGTTTCAAATGAAAGTTCTTGTTGGTTTTAGGTTTTAAAGATACAAGTATAAATCTTTTCTGTGTGTATATCAGGATTTTTCCATGATGACACCAATAATATTGGGGCCAGGGAATTACTTATTGCAGGAGGTTGTTCAGTGCTATGTATGATGCTTAGCAACATCCCTGACCTGTTCCTGCTAGATGAGAAAGTACCCCTCTTCCCTGAGTTTTGGCAGCTGAAAATGTCTTCAGATATTTCCCAATATGTCTCTTGGTAGATAGGGGCTGGCAAAGTTGCCCCCAGCTGGGAGCCACTGATGAAACTGTGATCCTAGGCTCACACCCTCTGCTTAAGCAGGTCAGTGCAGTTCCCAAGAAAAAAAGCACTTGGAGAGCTAGAGAGATGGCTCAGGGGTTTAAGAGTACTGGCTGCTCTTGCAAGAGGATCCAGATTTGGCTCTTAGCATCCACATGGTGGCTAACAACCATTGGTAAAACACCAGTTCCAGGAGACCCAGGGCTCTCTCCTGACCTTTTTGGGCAGTTCCAAGGAATCCTATGCCCTCTCCTGGCCTTTGCAGGCACTGCATTGCACATGGTGCACTTAGATGCATGCAAGCAAAACATTCATACACATAAATATGTTTTTCCAGTTTTATAATGTTGAGTCTCAGAAGTCAGTTCTCATCCACATTGACTGTCTGTAGATTTTTGAATGTGGTGACAGGGACACAGGAGACCAAGGTGTACAGCGTGTTTGGAGAATCCTCATCCTCATTACGTTTTCTGGACACATGAACTAGGATACGATACGGAGCGTTCCTTATTCCTTGGCCCAGACAGCTTGGTTGAGCCCAGTATCAATGCGCACATCTGGAGTACTCATCTCCCTCAGGGCAAATATCTGGCTTTCTTTGAGTGCCCAAAGGGCACGTTTCTTGAAGCCCACACCATGGATGAGCTTGTGAATGTTGATGGTGAATTCCTGGGTCATCACCTTGTTGATGGCAGAACAGCCCTTCTTCTCGCCACCCTTCTTTGCAGGAGCCATCCTGCCAGCCCCAAGTTGGAAAGCATAAAAAAAAAAATTTTAAGTACTTGGAGCAAGTGTTTCTGTCTGGCTTCTGCAGAAACTCAAAGCTACTTCCTACCTTGGAAGAGTTAATATAAAGTAAATAAGATATTTATCAGTGCAGTGAAGCAATATCAGCAACAAATGATGAAACCCTCTCAGTAAATCATGCCTTGGAGATACTTTATATTTCCTGTTGGAAAGTTGTTAAAATCATTCATTTACCGTAAGCTGGAGAGCATGTTGGACACGGTATTCTGTAAATTAATCTCGAGTGATTTATGAGGAAATGGATTCCAGACTTGATGATCTCAAGTAGTAGGCGGCTCTTCTTATGAACATTCTCATTCTGAAGAACACACATTCAATTCAGTAAGTATTGAACTGTGCAATGGGAATGAACTTTAGAATGTCTGACCCTGCTTCCTGGCCCAGGGGACCACAGTGCTGAGAGTGTCTCTGGGACTCTCCCCTGCCACATGTGGCAGCTCTGACCTTGGTGTACAAGATAAAATAGAAACACAGGCATTGCACTTCATGACCTCAGATTTCTTCCTGTCCTATGCCAGCACTGCCCTCCCCAGTGAGTACATGTTATTACACATGATGTCATCTGTTTCTTATTTGACTCTTTGGTCCCAAATGAGCTGCTTTTCAGAGTTTTGGCAGGGATCCTTACCGCAAGTTATACCTACCCCCATCCACTTGTGGTCCAAAATGGGGACATTTAACTACCTTACTGTGTGTTTCTGAGTCTTTACTTCTCATATACATGCCAGTGAATTAGAAAGTACAGGGGGCGCTACTAATAAAAGTCACCGGGAAAAGAGTTGGGCTTGGTGCATAGAAAAAAAGAGAGAAACAATGGGCTACAGAATTTTCACTCATTCAGTTGTTGAGCAACTGTTATGTGCTAGGCACTGGCCATAGAGCTGTGAGGAAATGGACTTGAGTCCACTGGGCAATGGGGCAAGTGTACAAGCCACGTTTCAGTATGGCACAGAGGGAACATGATGAAGGAACACAGATGCTGTGGGAGAGAATAAGAAAGGCACCATCCCAGCTTGTGGGAAGTGGGGTCTGAGAAGGCTTTGCAAAAGAAGTGGTATCTCAATTGGGACATGAGGATTCATTACATGCCAAGGCTAGATCTCCCAGCTTGAAGGCAAGCAGCTGAAAAGTTGGGCCTGTGTGAAGCGGGAAGAGTGGAACGAAGACAGGGAGCCCCAGTAATGTGTCTTGGGATCATGAACAGCTGGGCTTTTGGGGATTCACTGTGACGCAGAGCCTGGTGAGAAGTAGGCTTGAGGAGGCTGGAGTAACAGTGACTCAACTTCTTCCACCACTAACTCCAGAGCAGAGGAATGCTTTTTCAGCATGATTTTAAGGCTGTCAAGTGCTGCTGGAAATTGAAATGTTAATTAGCAGCTTTAAATGCTGTTGTTTCTGGAGGCTATCATGACATCCTGCAGATACATTCAGGCCTCTTTGCTTCTGCTAGTTTTTCATTTCATAACTTTTCTTCATTTTAATATTTATCATCATTTTTGTGTCTGAAGCATGAGTACTCATGAGTGGAGACACGTGGTGAGGAGTTTAGGGTCTATATCTCGGCTTTTCCAGCTCTCTGGGTCCTCCTTATGAGATTTCCTTTGCCATAGTGGAAACTTTTGCTCTAGTGTTGCATATACTCACTCTATAGCACACATACTAGTTTTGAAAAGCATAAGATGTACTGGTGATCTGTCTTTCAGAAGGTGTGTGATAATGTAGAATTGTATGGCGCGCAGGCCTCATTTGAGAAAACTGCACCTGATGGTCACTGTTCTATGTGATCATGCCATCGTCCAGAGTATGTGAGAACCTGAGACGCCTCCTAACCCTCAGACCATACCACTGCTTCACGTTACCTGTCAGCCTGATAGAGTGCTCTTCTTTAGTAGTGACGCAACTAGGAAGCATCCCAGTTCATGTACCTCTTTTTCTGTTTCTGGCAGGAATTTAGATAATGGGCTGTGTGCAATGTAAGGATAAAGAAGCAACGAAACTCACAGAGGAGAGGGATGGCAGCCTGAACCAGAGCTCCGGGTACCGCTATGGCACAGATCCCACTCCTCAGCACTACCCCAGCTTTGGTGTGACCTCCATCCCAAACTACAACAACTTCCACGCAGCCGGAGGCCAGGGGCTCACAGTCTTTGGGGGTGTGAACTCTTCTTCTCACACTGGGACCTTGCGTACAAGAGGAGGAACAGGTAAGCCACCAATAGTTAAGAGTGCTGAGGGTGAAGCTGTGTTCTTTTAAAATTATTGAACGTGTGAATGGTGTGTGTGTGTGTGTGTGTGTGTGTGTGTGTGTGTGTGTGTATACCGCAGCAGGTGTGTATGTCTGTAGAGGTCATAGGACATCTTTGGGGAGTCAGTTTTCTCCTTCCATTATGGGTTACAGGGATCGAACTTATTTTATCAGGCTTACACAAGTCCCTTTACCCACTGAGCCATCTTGTTGGTGCTGCAGCTGTGCTCTTAATTATTTTGGCAATTGAACATTTGTGTTCCAGATGACTCACGTTGACTGAGTTGAAGTTTCTAGTCAGCTTCACCTATCATCTACCAGATGAAGGGCCATTCAAAACAAAAAGCCCAAGTTGGATGTCCAAATAAAAATGATTGGCTTTGGGGTTGTAGTTGCTGCACTTTGAGAATTCTGCATGGGCTAGCACACTACAGCATTCTGCCAGGCACTGTAAGACAAGGGCTCCCAACTCTGGCTGACCGCACCAATAACTAGGGCAGCTTCTTCACAACACAACTGCCAGAGCTCCAGGGCTCGCTCTGAAGCTGTGCACTTTGAACTATCTAATGCCCTCGTTCCCTCCCTCACTTCTAGGGGTAACTGCTCTCCCCTTTTCTCCTGCTCTTCAGCCTCTCAATTACTTCCTGGCAAGTGGGGTCATTTGGTAGCATCCTATCTTGACCATTATCTCTAGTTCTGTGGTATTTCTGTTGTCAACCATATTGGTTGACTTTTTTATCCCAAAACCTTTTCATGTATTTTTCTATTTTCCTCTTTTCTATTCTCTGTGTGTGTTTGTTTTCCTTCCATTTTTGTGTGTGCTTTTATTCTGAGACAGGATCTCACTATGTAGCCCACACCGACCTCAAACTATTGAGAATCATCCTGCCTTAGCCTTCTGAGTGCTGGGATTATAGGCATGAGATATCATACCCAGCTGAGTGCTATACTCAGTTTTAAAATTGAGTTTTATATAGGCTGGGTGCAATGGTGTACACCTTTAATCCCAGTACTAGGGAGACAGAGGCATGCGGATCTCTGTGAGTTCAAGGCCAGCCTGGTCTAAATAGTGAGTTCCAGGCCAGCTGGGGCTACAGGGAGACCCTGTCTCAAAAAAAAAAAAAAAAAACTCCCCCTAAAATATTGAGTTTTATGTACCAAGACCATTTTTTTTTTAGCTTTTACAAAACTTTATTGAGAATTTCATACATGCATATAAGGTGTTTTGATCAAATCCATGCCCAATCCTTCCCCACCAACACTCCCCCCTCTGAAGAGGTAACCCTAAAATCTTTTAAGGATTAGA
>NW_008355279.1:731232-747685 GCF_000622305.1 Nannospalax galili
TACATTTCTTTGGGGTCTTTTTACCCTAACTGCCTAGCCAATTCCTACCTCCTATTCTTATGCCATCCTTTGAAGGGGTTGCCCAAATTGCCAATAGGGAATAGGGACACAGATCGCTCTGGCTTCTTCCATGCTGAACAGGGACACAGGGTGAGGCAATTGGAGTACCCCTTCAGTGGGTCTATCTAAAAGACTCACAAATTGCATAACTCTTATCTGTAGGAGGAAAAGAAAGTCTTTGACTGGTGAATAGATGTGAAGGAGAAGTAAAGTCGAGAGTAATTAGCATTACAAGTTCTAGACAGGGAACTAGAAAAAAGTCAGAATGGAAAATTTCAAATGAGAGTCCATTGGAATTTCTTGATGAGAGCTTCCAAAAGCATCCCTCTATTGGGTGCTTCCTCATTTTTCTTTTGTCTTCCAAGGCTGGACTCTAGAGTGATGGATTCAGGATTTGATTTCAGATATTTTGATAGCTGTTGGAGTAGTTAGAGTCAGTGTCAGCTCCCTCTCAAAGGCTTTGAGCTAACTGAGGGGTCGCTGAGGTGTATGTATGACCTGAGGGTATGCACACATGACCCAGCATGGGTCATGCCTTCTCTTCCCAGCCTTCTTCAGATTGTATACTTTAGCCCTCCCCAAATCCAGGAGGCCATGTGTGATTAGAGTCAAACCTTACGTACAGTTGGCTGGGAAGAGTGGCTGGATACTCATGTGAGAGTCCAGTGACCTTGCTTGGCACTCCTTTAATGAAGGAGCACAGCTGTCAACAAGCCCAATTGTGACTATGTTTAGCGATTAGGCTCAGCCAAAGTCGTGATGATGGTAGTTATTTAATGCAGAAGGGACTTCTGTATAGCATCATCTTATTAAAAAGGACCTGGAATTTAAAAGGATTTGGTGCTAGGAGCCACATATGAGGGAGAACATATGTCATTTGTTTTCCAAGACCATTTTCATATTCATTCTCTCTCTTCCTCCCTTTCTTCTTCCCCCTCTCTCTTCTCTCTCTCCCTCTCTGTTTCCTAGTCTTTCACCCCACAGGGTTACATTTCACTGCCATGTATATTTGCTGACTTTGCTAATACTTTATAAAATATCTGGCATACATTCTTAGACATATGTTTCCAAAATACTTGTAAGTTATCTCATGTATCCCAAGTCTTCCAAATCCGCTCCCAATATGTGAACCATGGTAACTGGATACTTGACATTATTTGTTCCAAAATTATTTTATTACAAAAGTTTAAAAGAATGTAGCATCTCTCAGCTCATGTAGGAACAGATGCCTTGTGTCTCCCTTGACAACTTATTGGGTCTTTTTCCCAGAAGAGCCAAGGCTGTTGTGGTAGTAGGACTTTTCCTCTGCACCCAGCATGTGGCAGTGGTGCTGAAGCAAGGCACTTGGCCCAAAGCTTTGAACAGTGTCTTCTCCTGCACTAGCACTGCCACGTAGAACAAAACATCTATGCTCATTCCTATGCCATGGTGACCCTAGCTTTCCCTTAAATCCAAGCTTAGATGAAACCCTCACCCACCCTCCTGTTCTCTGGGGTTGCCTGGGAAGGAGAGAAGAAGGAAGCAGTCAGGCAGTTTAGGGTCCTTTGTCTTTAGAAGATACAGAAGAAAAAAGAAACCCAAAAGTGCGCCCAGCACACACATAGACACACATACACACACATGCACACACACACACACACACACACACACGCACGCACGCACACATCTCCACTCTGAAGGGCATAAGTGTTTTACAGCTCAGACTCTTAATTCTGGTGACATGGACACTATCCCTGTTCATTCATTCATGAAGGTTCAATGTGAATCCCTGAGTTTGCAGGTGTTACTCATTAAGGCCACTGGCATGGGCTCCTTGGTCAAATATGTGGGTATATACCACAAACAGGATAGTGTTAGTGAAAGAAGCCATCTGATTCCTTATAAGAGATGACTCAGTGGTTAAGAGCACTTGCTTCTCTTGTAGAGGACCCAGATTCAGCTCCCAGCACCCACATCAGGTAACTCATAACCATCTTCAACTCCAGCTCCAGGGGATCTGATGCCCTCTTCTGGCTTCTGTGGGCACTGGCACACATGTGGTGCACATGTATACATGCAGTCACAAACACATACATATAAAATAAAAATAATTGCTTAAGTGCTCTTAGATGCTGGCAGGTTTTCCTGCATTGGCTCTTTCAGTTTTGTTGTATTTGTTCATTCCCTTATGGCCAAGAAAAGTTGACTGCATTTCTCTCTAACCTCCTTTGATTCCTGACTCAGTACCCAGAACATAAAAAGCCTCAGTGAGGGTGTTACCTGAAATGGGAGAGTGGAAAGGTCTGTTTCATGTAACTCTACCACATACCGAAATGGCTTGGTTCTGGTTTTACATTATAGAAGGAAACGAATCTGTTAATAAAATATTAAATAAGAGACCACAGAGCCACCTACGTAGGAAACCTGGAAAAGGAAAACAGTAGTAAATGAGCCCTGCTCCTATAGTCAGGCCACATAAAGGCCAGATGTCCTGCAGGAGGGCCCACCGGAGGTAGGTAGAAACATAGGCTGTGCTGACTCTCAGGCTCTTTTAATGTTTATTTATTCATTTATTTTTATTTTTTATGTGTATGAGTGTAGATGTATGTAAGTGCACCCATGTAATGCAATCCCTGAGGAGGACAGAAGAGGGCATCGGAACCCCTCGAATTGGAGTTACAGATAGTTATTAGCCACCATGTGGGTGCTGGGATTCAAACCCAGGTTCTCTGCAAGAGCAGCTAGGTCTCTTAACCACTGAGCCATCTCTCTAGCCCCTCAGCCTTAGGCTCTTGTCAGTCCTATGGACACATCTCCCTGAATCCAGCAAACTCTACAGCATCGTGACATGTGGTAGAGAGCAGACCACATGCTGTTAGGCACTTTGAAATGTGTAGAGAGCAAAATGAGAAGCCAGGTTGCAGAGAAATGAAATGTTTCAGTTATCAATTCCTGTATAACAACCACGAAACTTGCAGCTTAAGACCATATACATTTATGCTGTCATGTTTATTATCTGTATTTCTGTGGGTCAGAATCCGGGAGTGACCTAACTTAGTCCTCCACTCCTCCGTATTATTCACAGGCTACAGACAAGATGTGCTGGCCACATGGTTTAATTGAAAATGGAACTGTTTCCCAGCTCATGTGGTATGAGCAGATTCCAGTTGATAGTAAGGTATTGGCCAGTTTGTCATGAGGGCCTTCCCAGCATGGTTCCCCACTTCATCAAAGTGTATAAGGTGACTGAGAATATAGAGAGACTGCTAGAAAGACAGAAGTCTCTATCTTCTGAAACCTAATCACATAGGGGACATGCTGTCACCTTTGTCTATTTCATTACTTAGAATCAGGTCATCATTACATTCATAAGGGAAGGGAGCTACCCAAGGGCATGAAAACTGAGGATGGGAGGAGTCATTGTACACAGTTTTAGAATTCTGCCTGTCACAGGAAATAAGTCCTGGACTGAATGGGATGCTAGATATGTTTTTGCTCTTGATAGTAAACTTCAACAATGCAGAAAGGGTCTCTGGAGGGGGGCAGCTAGATGAGAGGACATAGGATGGGTTTGTGGAGTGAGTTCAAGATAACATGAGGAAAGGTGAGTTCAAGGTAGGAGGAGTACAGGGTGGACAGGAAGTGTGAGCAGTAGAGCCTCGCAGCTAGAAACCGCAATAGCAACTGGAGGTGCCAAGGGCAGTGCATTTTCCTCTTGGGGTGAACATCAGAGACTTCCCTAAATCTCCCCGGGGTACAGAGGGAGCCCCCTGTTGCATTCAACATTTTGTTATGCCAGAGTTGAAAGGACGATCATTTTACCCAGCTCCTAACATGAGCTTCCAAGGAGAATGTGGTAGACAAAGGCTGTCAGTATTTGTTGCTGATCCATGCAAATCTCAGCCCTGCTGCTGCTGTGGCTGTGGAGTTCTGGACACAATGTTAATATCTGACAAAGTTGTACAAAGAGAAGTCTCTTAACTCCAGGTTTTTGTCAGATCAAATAGTGTCTATCCATTCCACAAAGACCATGGCATCAATCCAGCCCTATATTAATTACAATGCCTCATTGTGTTTATCAATGCTTACTTAACATAAATTTTAAGAATGAGACTTTAGCAAAGATGCAATTTCTTAGAATTAATTTCCCCTGTGTAATAACACTGTTCCTTGTTTTGGCAGGAGTGACACTATTTGTGGCTCTTTATGACTATGAAGCACGGACAGAAGATGACCTGAGTTTTCACAAAGGAGAAAAGTTTCAAATATTGAACAGCTCGTAAGTTGGGGAGGTGGGGAACTGAAGCTCACATGCCTTTTGGTTTGGGAAAGTTTTCTTGTGGCAACCTCACAACCTCACCAGATATTTGCAGTTGTAAAAAAAAGCCTAAGCCAGGTGTGGTTGCACACGCCTATAATCCCAGCACTAGGGAGGCAGAGGCAGGCCGATCTCTGTGAGTTCAGGGCCACCCTGGTCTACAAAGTGAGTTCCAGGCCAGCTGGGGCTACAGGGAGACCTTGTCTCCAAAAGACCAAAAAAAAAAAAAAAAAAAAAGTCTGCAAAACTAACTGACTAGCTCACAGAGTTGATGATATAATATGGTATTATATGGGGCAGAATGCTAAGAGAATCTTTAGATCAGAGTAGCAGAGTCTGTTATGGGTTGTTGTTGTTTTTTTTTTTTTTTGTCTTTTAGAAACTACTTTTCTGATTCTTTTTGTGTGCATACATGTATGAGATAGGTATATGTGTGTGGCATTTGCACACATATGTGCCGATGCATGTGCCAAGGCCAGAGGAAGGCACCAGGCATAGTCCTGTATCATTCTCTACCTTATGTCTTTGAAGCAGGGGTGCTTCCAGAATCTGGAGCTCCTGTTTTATTAGCTAGGCTGGCAGCCAACAAGCCCCAGAAATCCTCCTGTCTCTACCTCCCACCTCTATAGCTCTGGGGTTATAGGTTCCTGGATGCTGGGATCCAAACTCAGACACACATGATTATGTAACAAACACTTGACCATTGAGCCATCTTTCCACCCCTGTGATTTTTGACTTGCAGTTTAGTAAAAGTCTTACAAGTACCAGCTTCCAGAACCTCCACTGTCCCCACCGTTTCCACAAATCTATATTCTCAAATAACTGGCACATGGTTTGGCTACACATGTCACATGCTCTCTGCCTTGAGAGTTTCTTTACATTTCAGCTCTTGCACTAGCTGAGCCCTCACACTTCAGGCAGCAAGAAGTTCCTTCTGTTTTCACAACCGCTGAGCATTCCAGTGAGAGAAATGTGGAGATGGTTCCCTGCAGTGGAAATCAGGAGTATCGTGTCTTTGTAAGAAGCAAAGCAGTTTACCCTTTGAGAGTGGCTACAATGTGTGCATTTTAAATGTGACCACTAGCTAACCAGAATATCCCTTCCCAGCTTTGATACCACCAGAAGAAGGTCAAGTGAGGAGCAGATTTCTCTATGGTTCAAAATTATCACCTTTCAGCCGGGCATGGTGACACACGCCTTTAGTCCCAGAACTCGGGAGGCAGAGGCAGGTAGATCTCTGTGAGTTCAAGGCCAGCCTGGTCTACATAAGTGAGTTCCAGGAAAGCTGGGGCTACAGGGAGACCCTGTCTCAAAAAGACCAAAAAATCACCTTTCTTAGGCAGTGTGCATGGATGAGGAAAGTCTGCTCCTAAGAAATGTAGCGTCCTGCCTCAGCAAGCCAGGCACCTCAAGTGTTCCCATGTGTACTCGCCAGTCCTTGGGAAAGCCTGCCACCTGGGGCTGAGGGGCACATCCAGAGGTTCTGTCATGCCACAGAGTCTGATTACTTCTTCTCCAACTTGGTGTAATAGTAGTAGAAGGACTTGAAGTTTGGCTCTTGAGCCCCCTTTGGAAAGATGAGCCTGGGGTAAGAGGTAACTCCACTCACTGCATACATTCAGGAAAGAGGAGGGGATAGCAACAGTGAGCTCCCTGGGATCTGAAAACCATCTCCATGGAAAGCCCTCCCTTCCCTGGGGTGCCCCTGGCTCTCAATATTCAAAAACAAGCCCCCAGTACCTCCCTAAGACACTGGTAACTGCCCTCTAGATGTCAGCAGACACTATATAGCCTTAGGATATTTTTTAAATTAGTAGTATTGTCATCATTAACAGAGGTCTGAGTATTTTTTAATTTATTGAAATACATGCAGAAAGTGCATCAACTGCACCTAGGGATGATTAGACAACAGTGTGATTATTAGCTTACTGTCGTGCAACTTTACACTCAAAAATGATAAAAATGATTCATTCTGTGCTGCATGTATTTTACCACAGTTTTTCAAAAACATAAAATTTGCTGAATTCTCTGAGCATGTCTGTGCAACCAGCACCCAAGTGGGTAACATTATTTACCCCTCCTCAACTAGAGACCTCCTGTAGCCACAAGGGTTTTTTTTTTTTTAAATAGTAAACAGCTGCCATTTATTGAAAGCCCCTTTTGCTGTGGCCATGTGCTAAGTTATAATTGCTTTCATTTGTGCTTCACACCAACTGTCTGAGGTATGAATCACAGTCATCATTTGACATCTGAGGAGCTGGAGGCCCAGGTTAGGGAACTGCCCAAATGCAGAGAGCTAGCAGGTGGCAGAGCCCAGGGCGAGATGGAGGGATCAGAATCCTGAGTATAGTGTCTAGTATGACCTTGCAAAGTTCCAAATGCCACCATCAAAGGCAGCTGAACTAGCTAAGCAACAGTAAAAGGTTTAAAACGTTGGCTTGGAAGTTGGGGGGAGGGAATTTGGCTTTGGTCTTTTCTAATTTATGATTGCTTATTGTTATTTTGATTCTCAGATGAATGCTTCTTGTCAGAGTCTGTTAACTTTGGGTTTTGTATAAACCTCCCCAGTTCATACAGCATTCCCTAATGGCAAAGTTGATTAGAAATCTGAAAGTATTTGAAAGTTCTAGAAGGTAAGAAGTAGGAGCAGGAAGGGAAGAAGTATGTGCAGTTCTTGGCATCTCTGCATACTCACTGGTGCAGGCCAGTTGTCTACTCATTAGGTTGCAGGGCACTGGCCAAGTTAGTCAATGGCAGAGTCAAATTCACAGCGTCTTCCTTTGTTGATCTGGAAAGGATCTACAGTGCCAACAGATTTTAAAGAAACATTTAGAGGGAGGATCCAGTCTGTTCCAATCTATATTTTGATTTGCATGCATGGCTTTCAATGTTTACAGAGGCCTGTGATCCTCTGACCTTGTTGTCCTAGAAGAGCACATTACAAAGGATTTTCCCCTTTAATGTTCTTCCTCCTTACCAATGGAATTCTTCATCCTACATGTCATTTAAGTGCCCCTTTTCAAGGTTATGGAAAAGAAAAATAAGGTTTTTATAGCAAAACGATATCCTGGAGTCAAGGGTAATAACAGGGAAGGGAAACCTGTGAAGGAAAAACAAAGCATCAACCCAGAAGCAGATGGCATATGGCTCCTCCCCTCTTCCCACAGCCACAGCCAGGCTCTCAGGCTGAGAGGAGAGAGAAGGAGCTCTGTTCTTCCAGGGCAACTGCCACACCTACTAGTATGTCCTCTCCCAGCCCCTCATCAAGAGGCAGGAACAAGCCCACAGGGATTTTGTTTAGAAATGCAGCATCTACCATAGTGTGCATATGGGCAAATGTACCCAGAAGTGCGGTTACCCAGCAAAGACAGAGGCTGAGGTTCTTATTGACCTGTTGTTAGTTCTCAGTACAGCGGATCAGGACTTTATTAGATCTAAGCCTACTCTGCACAGTATTTAAGTATATCCACTTTATTCTCTATATTCACACTTTATAACTAGTGACTTAACCATCTTAAAACAACATCTCCTTAAAATGTAAAAAACATTCTACACAGAGTGGAATAGTGGCCATTGCCTGTTTTCTGTCATAAGCAGAAAAAAAAAAAAATGTTTGATCACCCAAATATTTGGTCAAGTTCTTACAGATAGGCTCTCTCAAAGTAAGGACAGTGACCAAAAGCAGAAAGAGTCCAGCGTTTATAACAAAAACTTTCCGGAGCTGGGCACATCAAGACTGGCTGCTCTCTGCAATGCTATTTTCTGCCTCTATCTGGGCTCCAGGGTACCTGGATTCCCACAACCTGGAGCCACAGCCTTCTGAGGGACTTTTGAGAATTAGAGATAGGAACAAGCCTTTAAGTCAGAGGAACAGGAGGCTGTTATAAGAACTTAAAAGCCATTCTCAACCAGTGCCAGAGATTAAGGCATGCATTCGACTTTGACCAATATGGCAGTATCTCACCAAGTGTGAGTTACTGGAAAATCTGAACTGTAAGACTAGTTTAAAGAAATGCAGCTTTATGGGCTAGGATGATGGCTCCATTGGTAAAGCATAAGGACCTGAGTTCAAAACCCAGTGACCACATAAAAAGCTGAGTTGGTAGTACCACTTGTAATCCCAGTGCTGGGGAAGTAGAGACAGAAGGCTCACTGGGCTTGCTGGCCAACCAGTCTAGCAGAATCAGCTAGCTTCAGGCTTAATGAGAGACCCTGTCTCAGAAAATAGGTGGAGAGTAATTGAGGAAGATACCAATGACTTCTTACCTCCATGTGCATGCACACACACTGGCATGCATACCCCAACACACATGCATACACACAGGAACATGTACAAATACCACACACACACACATATACACATACACACACGTACACATACACACACACACACACACACACACACACTGCTGCTGTTGCTTTACTAATGCTAATATGCTACAACAGTTCAAATAAAGAAGTAAAAGGGCATATTAGAGGTCCTGTTCTCTTAAGTCAACATGATATGTAGACGGTATTATTTCTTTGTAGGTAAACTGGTGCTTCTGGTCTGTTGAGTATGCATACATACACACAGCAAAAAAAAAACACACACACACACACACACTGCTGCTGTTGCTTTACTAATGCTAATTAGCTACAACAGTTCAAATAAAGAAGTAAAAGGGCATATTAGAGGTCCTGTTCTCTTAAGTCAACATGATATGTAGACGGTATTATTTCTTTGTAGGTAAACTGGTGCTTCTGGTCTGTTAAAAGGTGATTTATTCACTTGTCTAACAACTCCTAATACATGTTTTGAGGCTTTCCAGACTGTCTAGGCCCAATGTGAATAAAATGTGAGGGAAATGCAGGGAAATATAAGGTTCACTGCATAGTACATTAAGTTTTTATGGCTTGTGTCCCCTTTGATGGAAAAAGTGACCCTGTCTAGCCTAGAAACAAACCCAGGATGATACCTTTCTTGTGAATAACCACAAACTTGTGAGATTAATGGGGTCACATAAGAAAGTCATAAACCCTTGAATAATGACTTTAGAAGGAGCCCATAGTTGGATTCTACTCTGTGTTAAGCTATTTAGGTGCCTAAACCAAAATGAGACAGTTAATACTAATTTGAATTGAAAATTACTTCATTAATGCCAAATCACCTGAAGAGACCGGGCTTGTCCCAACTTGCAATAGACCATATTGGCTTCCTGCCCCTGTTGACATCCCCTAAAATTGATGCTAGCCTTTCTTTTTCTTAATTTAATTCAATTAGAACTAACTTGATGAAGGTTATCATGTATTTAAAAAAAAATAATAAGTCTGGCTGCAAGCACTTAATTTTTTCTTCACCCTTTTGGAGCATTTCCCAGGTTGTGGAGGTTGCTAGGAGATGATAGCTATTAGTTTTTATGATGAAATGTCTCCATCTAGTGGAATTTCAGGGCAGTAAACATTGTCACAACATGAAGGTAGTTTCCAAAGCCTTTTCCTTACACACACATAATGCTTAGCATAATTTCCACATATGTGTTTAGCTGCTAGACTTAAAACTGCGTGTATTTCTTGCCCGGGGTCGGGCGGGGGGAGTGAGGTTTGGAAATGGAAGCAATACCAACTTAAAATGTTATTTCTTTGTTTCCTGTAGTGCTAGAGATGGAACCCAGGGCCTTTTGCTTGCTAGGCAGGCACTCTGCCACATCCCCAGCCCCTAACTCATGAGTTGTTCTACAAGGCAGAGGGACGCATGGGCAGAATGTAGCTGGGGTAGATTTCCATATGCTTGGTAATGGCATAGCTCTTATATTCTGAAGGTGGTTTATCTATGTAAATTATTTGATATGTATGAATATTTCAAATAAAAATCTGAACATGAGCCAAATTTAAGGTTATGATTAGAGGATTTTCTTGTTTGGGGAACTATAGTTTCCCTCTTGTGAATGATCTGTTTGTTGAGTATGGTTAAAAAAGAGAGATTAAGAACTAAGGCATAAGTTTTCAAACCCTTGCCTGCATCCTAGTTTTCTGTGAATTATTCTGTCATTCATGCCATCTGGTGGCTTCCTAAAGTCCCATCTGAGGTCATTGCTCCTTGGTCCCCTTGCTTGGAGGGTTGTGGGGTCTCTCCCTCCCCTCATGGGTTGTTGGCCACCGGTCTACGAGGACAAAGGGAGCAGAAGCAACGAGCAGGGTCAGGACGGCCAGTGAGCACTGACGGAAGAAAGCCCTTCCGGGGAGGCAGGTTCAACAATGCAAACAGCTCCAGACTCAGTGAGACAGCTCCATTTATTCAGTGGGGGCTAGGGAAAATATAGTGTGGAGGCAGTAGCCAATGCTTTAGCTGATAGGTGCTCATAGTATGCTTTATTTACTTGTGGCAGTAGGCTCCTATCATCCGACTATCAACTATCGGGCAATGCCTAATTATCATATAGAAGAAACCTGGGGGTAGTTTTTACTCCAGGTAACTATGCCAAAGGTCATGTTCCAAATAAGGTCCAGGTAAGTCAGGCAGAGAGCCGAGGCCTCCTGCTGAGAAGGGGAGTCCTTCCATTTAGTGGCCGAGCCCCTTAGAGCTATCCAGACATGGAGGACTACAACCCTAGCAGCAGGGTTCCCCAGCAGAGGGTTCCTCTGTATGAAGCCTGAAGGATGGTCTCTACCTAATTTAGTTAGACTGAAGAGGATCTTCCCCAGGCCCAAGGCCAACACATTTTCTTCCCTAGCAGAGAGCTTTAACAAAGCCTAGCCAAAAATTAATATTTTTAAAAAGCATAAGGTTTCTCTTGCTGACTTCAAGGACCAAAAAAGGAAGGAAAGAAGGTTCTGGGACTCTGGTGGTCAGAGACTGAGAGGTCTGATGTACTAGAGGGCAGCTCTGTCCTCTCCTGCCTGACCTCATACTCCTGACCTCACTGGTGGAGGAACAGTCAACCCAAATCATGGCTGTACTCCACACATAGGGCCTACGGCCTACCCATTGTTATGGGAAGAAGCACATGCCCTATCCCTGCTCTTCCTCACACATAAACCTGTGTGAATATAAGCATATGGACACCTGTCTCTTGTCCTTAGTGACTTTAGATGTTATAAGTTCCCCCTTCCCACATCCGCTGAGAGCTTAACTGGTATAGCTAAAAGTTGCACTGCCTTTTGAGTTTTTGTACATGTGTACATGCCCTCCAGCTGCATCCCCATCCATTCAACCATCAGATTCAGGTAGGCCAGAGCTGTGAATGTCTGATAGACTATCCAATTAAAGGTGCCTGAGGAAGCTGGGCATGATGGCCCACACCTTTAATATTTGTGAGATTGAGGCCAGTCTGGTCTACATAGCAAGTTCCAGGCCAGCTGGGACTACAGGGAGACCCTGTCTCGATTCCCCCTCCCCCACCCCCAATAAAAGTGCCTGAGGGAAAGCCTGTTCTATGGTATTTTTGATGGTTCTACCTGCAGAATGTCATATCTTCCCACTTTCTTAAGAGCAAGCAAGGTGGGTACTCTTAAGCATGTATCCATCCCTCATGGAGCCTCCTAACAGGCTTCCCTCCCTACACAATCTGCAGATTGCCCAATGTAAGCTGAGGCTGATGTGTGCACCCCCCACCATCACCCCATCCAAGTTTTCCTCTTATCCAGCAGAATGCCTCTGCCACAAGAGCATCTTCTCCTGGCTGGAACCCTACATGTTTATTTGTTTCAGGATCTCTAACCCAGGCTGTCCTTGAACTCCCCACAAAGTCAAGGATGACCTTGAACTCTTTACCTCCCCCTCTTACTGGGATTGCAGGTGTGTATCACTACCCAGCCTATGTGGTACTAGATATTGAACCTAGGGCCCTCATGCAGGTTAGGAAAGTTCTCTCTAAGATGAGCTGCATAATTCCCCCAGAAGGCAAAAGAGAGCCCTAGGTTCTGTTCCTGCCTGATTTGGATTGTAAAGCATTTGGCCTTCGCAGGGGCTGTGTTGGAGTTTAAAGAAGAGGAACAAGGCTACGGCTAGTGCATGGCAGGACAGGGAACAGTCATACTTCCTGCACTGAGGTAGCTGCAGAATGCTGAAACAGACAACTCAGTTATATCTCTTTTTCTTTGTCTCCAGGGAAGGCGATTGGTGGGAAGCCCGCTCCCTGACAACTGGAGAAACGGGTTATATTCCTAGCAATTATGTGGCTCCAGTCGACTCTATCCAAGCAGAAGAGTATGTTTTATTTTATTGTTCTCACTTAACTAGCTACCTTTAAAAGTTACTTGTCACAATAAAATGCCAATGACATGGCATAAGAGGGAGAAAAAATTTACCAGTGATTAAAGGTTGAGAGAATATAATGCTGCTGGGTTGCTCTGATTTTTGTCATATCTATGTAATACACTGTTATTAACTTAATATTTTCCTTTAGGCCTGTCCATTTTCTTTTTAAAATTTTTTTTATTTATTATATTTTTATGTGTATGAGTATCTTGCCTGCATGTGTGTAAGTGCACCCATGTCATGAAGTACCCATGGAGGACAGAAGAGGGTGCTAGATCCCCTGGAACTGGAGTTATGGACGGTTGTTAGCCGCCATGTGGGTGCTGGGAACCGAACCTGGGTCCTCTGCAAGAGCAGCCAGTGCTCTTAACCATCTCTCTACATTTATTTATTTATGTGCATGAGTGTATTGTCTGCATGTATGTAAGTGCACCCATGTCACGCAATGCCTGTGGAGGTCAGAAGAGGGTGTTAGATTCCCTGGAACTAGAATTATGGATGGTTGTTAGCCGCCATGTGGGTGCTAGGAACCCTGCGTATTTAACCTGGGTCCTCTGCAAGAGCAGCCAGTGCTCTTAACCACAGAGACATCTCTCCAGCCCCAGGCCTGTCCATTTTCATAACTTATTTAGAAGCTTTGTATCAGTGCCCTAGATGAAAACCCGGTAACTTCCTCTAGTTTAAAAATAATATGATGAAATTCTAACTACAGCGTGTATTAGTGAGAATCCAAGGTCTGCTCCCTGGACAGTGGAGAGGCAAATAATTATTAAAGATTAAACCAGGGTTTTTCTCTTTGATACAATCAGTAATATTAAGAATTCTGAAAAGACATACCTTTTGTGCCCCAGGTAAAAGTATTTCGTATATACACTGAGTCCCACAACTTGGAAAATATTGTGGGTTTCCAATGTTCTTTTCCTTTGATTGAGGTCTTAGTGGTTTTTCATGGCTGATAAACAGTGACTAGCAGCTATCTGACCCCAATATTTTACTGGGGGCAGTTTAAGGAAATGACAGGAGGCCGTGGGGTCCTAGAGGGATGACCACCATTGTTCCTTCTTGTTCAGAGAAACTTGTACCAATTCTAGCCAAAGGAGGGGCAGCAATTTCCCATATGGGAGAACTTGGTCTCCTCTCCAGCCCTTGGGGACTTGCCTCACCAGAAAGGGAATAGAGAAAAATCAGTGGCTGAGCCCAGCCTTTGGCTGTGGTATTTAATTTTACTCTAGATTTGTCAAGGCACTGCCAGGAGGATTAGACTCTCCACCCTAGCCAAATCCCCAGTTGGATCAGTCTCTCACCTTTAATTCCTTGTATTTCCCCTCCACTAAGATCTGTTTCCATTCTCCAGTACTCAGTGGTTTTGAGCTGGGTTTTCTCCCCTTTCCTTGTTAATGTGCTTCACTATCAATATATAAAGGCATTTGTACCAAATTTATATTTTAGAGATTTGTAGACATCTTTTTGTTGTTTCTGAACCACAAAGTAGCATTATTTTTATTTAACTGAGAACCTACCACCTGCATATTTAAATTATATTTATAATGATCGTTTCTTTAATATTTTGCTCTTTTAAAGAATAAGATTAAAAAAGAATAAGATGGTTTTTAAAATAATGCCTATGATTTATACATATGGAGTCAATCAGCATTTGTTAAAATACTAGTTAGGGGGCTGGAGAAATGGCTCAGCGGTTGAGAACACTGGTTGTTCTTGCAGAAGACCCAGGTTCGAATCCCAGCACCCACATGGCTTCTAACAACTGTATGTAACTCCAGTCCCAGCGGATCCGACAGCCTCTTCCGACCTCTGAGGGCATTGCACAACATGGGTACACTTACCTACATGCAGGCAATACACGCATACACATAAAATAAAAATAAATTTTTAAAAAAATACTAGTTAGATATTCTAGCAAATTTCTCTAACATAGTTCTAGCAAACCCCTCTCACCACATTTTGCACAACATTTTCACTAAGTTATTAATACACACCAAGAAAGACACTTCACACAAGCAATTGATGTAATAGCCTTTACACCAACTATTCCTAGATTGGGATTGTTGCACATTTTGATACTTCTGAAATGGCTGCGGAGCTAATGTGATGGAGTTTGTTCTTCAGTGAAATGCTTTCATTCACAAAAGGATCCGACAGTGAACATAATAGCTGTGTTCACTAAATGTGCTGAAACTTCATTTTAGAAACTGAAAGCTTTCATAGCTGAGTATTCTAAAAGTTGTACCTACACACAGATTCCAATGGAATGCTCCAGAATTCTCCATTAGGTTCTTGGCACATCTGCTACTCATACAGCACCTAGTGCTGAAATGTAAACCCACTGCCAGGCATTCGTTAGGGCGCAAGAGTACAGTGAGGAGACAGAAGACAAGATCCTGAGGTGGCTTGTGCTGCTTCCTACCATGGCACGGAAGTGTCATCAATTTGTTGCAAGGGAATCTTAAAATGTCTACACCACTGACTCAATTTTAAGGACATGCTTATTAATTGTGCATAGATCTTAAATGTGCAGGAAGCGGTCCCTGCAGCTGTGTCAGAGAGGAGCCATGCAGCAGTCACAGGCCAGGTGCTTGGTAAATGCTTTTCGCTTGTATGAGTCCTCACACCTGCTGGATAGGAAGAGAAAATCAAAACAAGCATCCAAGGACCAGCAGTCATCTCAAATCAGTAGGAGATTTGACAGTTTTTTTCAGAATCCCTATAGCTAGAAATCGACTGGAAATGTCATCCATCTTCTCCTTTATCTGTTCTGAGTTTCTATTTTTAAAACGCTTGATTGATGATCTCTATACCATGACTGTGTTTTGGTATTTCCCAGGGATTGTAATTATGCTCAGAAATCCAGGGTCTTATAGCTGGGTGTGGGAGGCATGTCCTGAAGTTGCCATTTGAAAACAAGGTGGTAGATTTCTCTTTCTTGCATGCACGTGGCACTTTTAACATGAACGAGTTCCTGTCATCCTAGAGGAAGGAAAACAATCCACAATTCAAATCTGTTTTTTTATTAGAATGAAAGAGATGGAGAAAGGATGAATTAAAAAGGAACTAATTAAAAAACCAATTGGGAAGGACTGAGAGCATTAGGGGCAAGGGGATTCCGGGAGGGGGAGGCATCACTGCTCTTTTTACGTAAAGAGGACGTTTGAGTATTTCCTTTCCTCTGTCTCTCTCAAAGGTGGTACTTTGGAAAACTTGGTCGCAAAGATGCTGAGAGACAGCTTCTGTCCTTTGGAAACCCAAGAGGTACCTTTCTTATCCGCGAGAGTGAAACCACCAAAGGTAAGATGACAGAAGGAAGAAGTTGACCTGTCACTCAAATCTGGATCAGTCCTTGGGGATGAAAGGTTTCACTGTAATGTACAAGGACCTTAACTGACACAGTCCCTTGGGCCTTCTGGAGTCCCACTCTCCAGTTCTCAGATTCTAGAATTGCAGGTAGCTCCAAAAGAAATTCAGGGCCCAGGTGGAGACTCCTCCAGAGGCAGGGACCAGACAGTATCCCTGTCCCAGACTCACAGATGGCAGTTTCAGAGATCTTGTAGCGGCAGGTACCAATCACACAGGGTGCCTTGCATTCCATTTGGTGTTTTCTGTTTGTTTTTTAATGGAGGACTTCACTTCTCTTCCCTTTGTTCAGTGATTCATTAGAGTCCACGGGAGGAGATAAATCAAAGGGAGAAGGAATGGTGGTCTGGTCTTCTAGCTTGATGTATAGACACTGGTTCCCTGACCCTGTGAAGTGCTGGGAAGTGGAATTTTGGAGCTCCCTTCTAGAGGAACAACCCTTCATTTTGCACCCAGTACCTGTTCCTCCACCACTGGTGCCTCCACCA
>NW_008355279.1:747841-749458 GCF_000622305.1 Nannospalax galili
ACCATCCCTGCCCCCCATCATCTCTGCCTCCACCATCCCTGCCTCTCACATGCCTCATGGGAAAGGAGACCAGCAGGTAAACGCATTTGGAGCCCCTGTACTTCTCTTAATCTTACCCAGTAGGATTTGGTCTGTGCAGTGTTAGACAACATAAGAAACTAAAAGTAAAAAATAGCCACAAAGCTTTCAGTCTTTTTAAAATCATTTTTATCGCTAACATCTTCTGATACTCGAAGGACAGTAAGAGTTGTCTTCATCCTGTTACTGAGCAGAGATGGTGTGTGTGTGTGTGTGTGTGTGTGTGTGTGTATGTGTGTACATACATGTGTCCCTTTGATAATTATTAATGAGAGTAGTCAAGTAAATGAGACATACAAAAGAAGCTAGTACTACAGATTCGTGGCACTGCTAATGTTTTGCATATTTACCAGGTGCCTATTCACTTTCCATCCGTGATTGGGATGATATGAAAGGAGACCATGTCAAACATTATAAAATTCGTAAACTTGACAATGGTGGATACTATATCACCACCCGGGCCCAGTTTGAAACCCTTCAGCAGCTTGTACAGCATTACTCAGGTAACCTTAATTCTTACTGTTAACCATATGGACACTGGAGGGAGTGGATGGGCACAGAGCTAGAAACAGGAGGAGGAGATGAGGTAACAATTACATAGGAAGTCACTAGTAAAATAGTTTCCTGTACCAGCCCCTCCCTGGCAGTGGGGTTTGGATTAGTGGTCTCATTGTTGCTGTACCACAGATAACTACTTTTTTAAAGAGGTTCTACGACATTCTAGTTCCCTGAGTGGAAAGCAGTAGTCTGTGTATGTATCTTCATAATAAAATCCTTGCAAGTTCTTTTCCTGTTCCCTTCATTATGAGACTTAGAACCATGAAAGGAAGAAGGGAGCAGTGGTGGCTGGGCAGGCACTCCCACATGCGGACCTGCAGGCACATCACTTGACACTTAGCTGTAGGGCTGTACACACATTCTTGCATTTCCTGATCATCATTTCCCTAGTGCTGCTTCCTAATCAGGCTTACCTGCATGTGACCCACAGCTCTCACAGCTTAGACTCTGTCCCAACAGTCAGATAGTACCATTCTTCATTGTTCTTGGCAACTTTATTAGGTGTATTGGAGTACAAGCTGTGCATTCTATTTAAAAATGTGTCTTTATGTGCACTTGTTTAAATGCTTGCTTCCTTTCCTTGGTTAACAAGTATGTCCCATTATATCCTGCATATATACATGGGGACATAGACACAGGTACAGATGCAGGCAGCCTAAGAGGTTTTATGTGACATATGCATTTTGTATTACTCTTCACAACAGTGAATAACTCCTAATGTGATTTGACCTCTTTTGTTTGTTTGCTTTTGAAACAGGGTCTCAATTGTAGTCCTAGGTGGCCTGGTATTTACTGTGTAGCCCAAGGTGGCCTCTCAGTTTTTCAGTAATCCCCATGGGCCAGCCTCCTGAGTGCTGGGATTACAGATAGGAGCCACCATCCCCAGCTCTTGACCTCTATTGTTCCATGCACATCCATTGAAAAATATTTATATACTATTTTTAGAACAAAAAAAAAATGTAATCTTTTGAAAATGACAGT
>NW_008355279.1:749562-749700 GCF_000622305.1 Nannospalax galili
AGTTGATCTGACTCTCAGTTTATATGGATTCTGGTGAAATATTTGAGAGAAATGGAGCGGAACATCTCCCTGAGCCTAAGTGATACACACAAATGCCTGCATGTTGTAAGGATTTTTCGAAGGCTAAAATCTAAAATA
>NW_008355279.1:752104-772741 GCF_000622305.1 Nannospalax galili
ACAGCAAACAGTTATCTCCATCTCTAGTTCCAGGGGATCTGAGACCCTTTTCTGACCTCTGCAGGCATTGTACAACATGAGTGCACTTACATACATGCAGGCAAAACACTCATACACATAAAATAAAAATAAATCAAAAAAAATTTAGGCTTATAGAATCTCCCTTCCTTAGAATCTAAAAATATATAAACAGGTACCTGTGGTCTTTAGATTTGATCCACATTAAAAGAGTTAATGCAATTAAAATGCTTAAAATATGACAAATAGTGAGTACCATCTGATACATAGATGGATGCACAAACAGAGGTACTCTCAGACATACATGTATATGTGTGTATTATCTGTTATAATAAGATCTCCCTTCCTTAGAATCTAAAAATATATAAACAGGTACCTGTGGTCTTTAGATTTGATCCACATTAAAAGAGTTAATGCAATTAAAATGCTTAAAATATGACAAATAGTGAGTACCATCTGATACATAGATGGATGCACAAACAGAGGTACTCTCAGACATACATGTATATGTGTGTATTATCTGTTATAATAAGGAATCCACATTAATGCACTCATCACTGTCTAGACCTTATATACTTGAATACCATAAAATCTGTTTATATAATCGTATTTCCCCTTATCTACCCACCTTATAATTGAAGTTGTAGATCTTATGGATTTTTTGTTTTTGTTTTGTCTTGTTTCTTTGTTTGTAGCCCTGGCTGACCTGGAACTCACTATGTAGACCAGGCCTCAATCTCACAGAGGTCCACCTTCCTTTGCCTCCCAAGTGCTGGGATTAAAGGTGTCACCACACCTGGCAGTCCTAAGGATTTCAATCAATTACACAATCAGAAAATTGGACTCTATAAAATATTTTATCTTCAAACTTTGTAATTATTGACTTTGAATTATTACACAGGCCACTAAGATATGGTTTCCCATGAAACATAAGAATCAGGATAGAAACCTGTGCAGTTACCCAAGCTGGTCTTAGAGAGAAACATCTCACTGTGTTTAAATTTGGGGAATGCTAACAGTTAAACCATAAAGATCACTTACAAGTTCTCAAAGTTCCCATTTACCCTAAGCGGCAGATACCTTATAAGATTTAAGCTACTGGTTTTTTTCATTGTTTATATTTTTGTAGGTTGCATGTTGTAATTATATGCGCCATTTTTAACAGAATAACAAAAATTACTTTGATACACAGAATCCTTAGATCCTAATCTTGATTTAAACCTGTCTTTCAAATTATAAACAGTATAATATCAGTTAGCAGATTTTTCTTTCCCCCTTATAAAATTACCCTTAAAGTCATAAGCCAGAATAGTATAAGCCAGAGTTTTGTCTTTTGAGAGCCAAAATAGACTGAAAGATAATCCAGTTCCAGTCCTGTATTTTACAGATGAGGTAACTGATAGTGACAATAAACTGGGTCACCTGGATTTTTAAAGATGTATTTAAACATTGGAAGTTTAAATACTTCTGTTCCCCCCTAACTGCTATCTGATTTCCCAGTTCGCCTGATCGAAGCCATTGTTGTTATGGCTGACTGTCAGGAAGCCTGAGGAATTTGCTTTAACCTGGGGAAGTATGGGCAAGGAGACCATGTGCTCTTGCTCCTGCTTGTGGCACGCTTTGCTTGACTGTTGAAGGACTCAGTCAAGTAACTTGTCATTGAGACAGTTGAAGGCCTAGAACCAATTTCCAAGCATCCACAGTGAGTGACTATATTGTTTTTAGTGACACACCCTATACAACGGAACTTAGTCCAATTTCTTCCCAGCTTTCCCAAACCTAAGGGACAGCTATTGGGTAGTCAGGCCAGTCCTAAACCCCAGATTTTCATCACTATAAACAAGAACTCAGAGCTTTTGGCATAAATTTGTAATCATATGGATCATATGGATGAGCCATAAAAAGGGTGATATATATATAAAATAGAAAAAAGTTAAATGAATAACTAAACGTACTACGAGTAAGCTTGTTTTTCTTGTTGACATACTTGACAGAGTCCTTGCAGTTAATTGTGTTTATTCATAAAACCGTTGTAAGGTTTTTAAAACCTAATTTTGTGCAAATAATTATTGGTCAAATTTTTTTCCTTGGAAAGAGTATCTTTTGTTTGACTTAATATTGTGGGATACTTGTAGGTACCTGGAATGGAAATACAAAAGTAGCCATAAAGACCCTTAAGCCAGGCACAATGTCTCCTGAGTCATTCCTAGAGGAAGCACAGATCATGAAGAAGTTGAAGCATGACAAGCTGGTACAGCTCTACGCTGTGGTATCAGAGGAGCCCATCTACATTGTCACCGAATACATGAATAAAGGTTGGCCAATACTTCCCCCTCCCCTCACAGCCATGTTCAGGGACTGTTTCAGAGAGAGAAATGGTGCTGCGTGCTTGCCTTTTCCCCTAGTTTTTGCATGAGTCAGGGATTCCCATCAGGAAGTATCCAGTGTGTACTCGTTTGTGATAAACACTTACAAAGCAGACTAACACTTGAGTGTGCCCCCAAACCCTTGAGAAGTACAATGCCTCTTGCATGTTACACATGTCAGAAATTTCCCTCTGCATAACTAAAACATGTACTTTAATATCAGAGGTGATAGAGCTATAATAAAATTTGCTGTGAATTTGAATTGGTGGCTTCCATTAAATTTTCTTTTTTGTGGGACTAAATAATCAATAACAAATCCTAGTCTCTGAGCTAAGTTTAGCCTCCATTTCAACATCATTCCCCAGATTTCTCCTTAAATGCCCAGTGAGAAAATGACATGCATTTTATCCTTTCCCTCCTTCCCATCTCTGTGTCCACTCATGCGTGTGTACATTATTATAATCAAAACAATATTGTTGGGAATGAAGCCAGAGTTCACTCTGTTTTGGAAAAATAGATGAACCAAAACAAGAAATAACCTTAAAAGGTTGTAAGCTGTACGTCAGAGGGCACGAGTATAATTTTTCTTTTCTCTGTACTTTCTTTTAAAATATAATTGGAATTTTTCCTGGAAAAAGTGTTTGTCCTTTGTATCCAGGGTTATTTTGTAAATAACTTTGTGATTAAACCATTAAAAAGGCACTGATGGCCATCAAGCACCTCCAGCTCCTGCAAATGATTATTTCCGCCTTGGTGTTGGTTCTGAGCCTCCTCACAGGGCCTTGCACTGTGGCTCTGAACCCCTGGCTGTTTTGTCTCAGATGTCTAAGGCTAGGCTTGGCTCCTGTGGTCTCACTGGGAAGCTCCCTGCCCACCAGTATTCTTCAGATACTACTTTCTTGGTTTAAAATCAGTAAATAAGCCAAGCCAGTGGTTCTGAAACTTTACCCTGTACTGAATCACCTTGAGAGCATCATAAAATACAAGCATCTGAGTCTGACTTGAGAGTTTCTGATTCGATACATCTGTAGTAGGGCCTGAGAATTTGCATTTCCAGCAAGTTCCCTGGTGATGCTATTGCTGCAGATTCCAGAACCACATTTTCAGACTGCTTAGCTAGGCTGTATCTTCCCCACATCACTACTTTGTGCGGGAATGATTGGGGAATGAGATGGAAAGCTTGAGTGACTCACGTGGCTCTTTTTATTTTATTTATTTATTATTTATTTATTTATTTTTGTCTTTTTGAGACAGGGTCTCCCTGTAGTCCCAGCTGGCCTGGAACTCACTATGTAGCCCAGGCTGAACTTGAACTAACAGAGATCTGCCTGCCTCTGCCTCCTGAGAGCTGGGATTAGCATGTTCCTCTTTTTGACATAAAAGGAGATGAAGTTTCATTTCTTCTAGTTTTACCAAACTCTTTGTCCTTAGAAATGAAATCAGTACTGTTTATTTGCAAAAGCTAAAGCTTGCTTCTTAAAACACAGAATTGTTTTCTCTGCCACTTTTTGTATAAAAAACAATTCTTTTAAGGGCTAGAGAGATGGTTAAGGGCTTAAGATGGTTATGAGCACTGGCTGTTCTTGTAGAAGACCCAGGCTCATATTCCAGCACCCACATGGTGACTAACAACCATCCATAACTCCAGTTCCAGGGGATCCAATGCCCTCTTCTGTCCTCCATGGGCACTGCACAACACAGGTGCACTTATACGCACGCAAGCATAACACTCATACATATAAAATAAAAACAAATTTTTTAAAATCTTTTCCATTGATGGCATCATCCCATTCAACTGTCTTCTACTTATAGTAAGGAAATCAAATACAGCCCATCCTTGGAGTTTTTTTCTAAGTAAACTGAAATGGTTTTGTGTTTCATTCTTAGGAAGTTTGCTTGATTTCTTAAAAGATGGTGAAGGAAGAGCTCTGAAATTGCCAAATCTTGTGGACATGGCAGCACAGGTAGGCCACATGGTACCTTGATTAATGCTGTGAATGTAACAACATGGAAATGCAGGATTATCTTCTAACTTATGTGCCCCCTTCCCTGGGTTTCCGCAGGTTGCTGCAGGAATGGCTTATATTGAGCGCATGAATTATATCCACAGAGATCTGCGATCGGCAAACATTCTAGTGGGGAATGGACTGATTTGCAAGATTGCTGACTTTGGATTGGCCCGGTTGATTGAAGACAATGAGTACACAGCAAGACAAGGTGGGTACTTCTGTGACAGTGACTCCTGATTGCATCTTTGCATGTAGTCGACTACAACACTGTCCTTCCTCCATCTGCCCCTCTCTCTTTCACCAGGCAGGAGCTTGACAGCTCTGCAGATGGGACACTAATGAGTTCAGTAGATGGGTAAGGCAGTCGTTTGGTGAGTGGGTATCTATTCCTGTGGTCATCTTGCCCTTCTGAAAGCATCCAAGCCCACAATACTCTGCTTTTATAGAAAGAAGGCTCTGAAAAACCAAGGGATCAACCAAATTATAGCTTATTCCTCAATCAGTCATGTGCCAGCAGGAAGCAGGGGACACTCGAATTAGAGATTTTAATGAAGAGTCTTATACAAAGAAACAGGCAAGGTTTAGGGGCATGCTACAGAGCATGGTAAGGAGCCTCAGAGTACCATAACAGCAGGGGCACTAAGGCCTGGACAGCAAAGGGCAAGGAACGGGTAGCAAAACCAGAGCAAGAGCACCTCCTAGGAGAGACCACAGCAGCATGAAAGTTGATACCCGATCTTACTCTGCAGCTGGCTTCCAAGGTCCTAGCAGGTGAGATGAATCCTCCTGGGTTCAGAGCAGGGCAGGGAAGGGAAGAGAGTTGGTCTGGGGGACTGGATGAGTATAGTCCCCTGAAAAGCCCTGCTTTTCTTCCTTGTCAGCCTCCACCACACCCTGTGAAAATTCATACACATTCATTTTTAAGTAAAATACAGTCCAAGCCAGAAATCAATCTACTGAGGCAACTTTTGGGTGTTCACAGTATACCACCAGATGCCAAGGAGGAATTCCCAGTGGTATTTTCTGCATTCCTAGCTGCTCACCTAGCAGTCACCAGGTGCAGAACTACGTGGGGCAATTACAGTCAAATGGAAGTGTCTGTGTAAATTTTAATGTCTGTAACTGTGGGAAAGGATAAGTTTCATTGGTGGTGTTAACCAAAGCCTGGTCATCCTGAGCCAGGCTGAGCGGTAACTGGAATACTTACAGGTGCTACTTTCTACTCATTTTATCAAGAAATAATGGCCATTTTGGTTACTTCTAGAATCTTCTTTTTCTGCTTTTTTATTATTTTGTGCCAATTCTTTCCTTCTTTTATTTGACTCTGAAAATGGAAGCATTCTCAGCAGTTTAAAATCATAAGGAAAAATGTTAAACTAACTCTGCCTAGGTTATGAGTAATGTTCAAATGCTTGATGGCATGTTGGTCAGAGAGCTTAGCTGTTTGAATTTCTCTAACACGTAGCAGTTCTTGTCCTGGAGCCAAATGCCCATACGGCATTCTTACATGCGGGGACACACACACACAAACACACACACACACGCATGCACACGTGCGCAGCAGTTTTGATTAGCACTGGCAGTGCAGAGAGGAAAGTGGACATGGTTTTGTGGCAAGATAAGCCAAGAGGTTTTGAGTGAATGTGGGCAGAGCAGGGGCTGTGGGAGCCCCTCGGCCTTGGAGGGAGAATAGATGAAGGCTTATGCCTAATTGAGGAAAGGGCTCCAGTGGAGCCTGGGAAGCTTTCCTTGTGTGAGAGAAAAATCCCAGTGCCAGAGGAAGCAGTGCAGGTCTTGTTTCTCCATTTTAACCAGACTTTGGACTCTACAGATTCTGTGGTTAACACCCTTGAACCATCCATAAATAAGAAGATGGCAGGGCCAGGAGCCAGTAGGTGCTGGCAGATGTGCTGTTGGCAGGGCCTGAGTATTTAAGTCATGTATCATTCAGTAGGCTAAAGTACTTCGGACTTGTGGCCTTCAGTGGCTGGCACCCCTCCACAGCTCTACTTTATGTCAGCTACTGCTCTGAAGCCTGTCCAGAGCCCTCTCAGCCCTGGCCATGCAGCCTTCCTTCCTAGTCCCCATCCTAACTGCTTTTCTGCCCTGACCATCACACCTCTAAATCACTTTCTGAACTCTTTTCAGACAACCAACCTCATATCCTTTGTTCTGTATTTCTTTTTTCTGAATAGAATATTCCATCCTTCCCTTTTAGAACATTTATCTCTTCTTTCTCGAACATCTTCAAATGCATGACAAACCCTGGAAAGAGATAAAGAGAATTAAATGAACTGGAGAACCAGAGAAGGTAGACTAAGTTTGTGGGGCCCTGGGATTTCAAAGGCAAGAAATTAGATGCTGTCCTGTAGCAGAGAACTACAAAAAGCCAGAGTGTGCATGGAATACCTTGAGTTGCCTACCCTGCAAGGGCGGGGGAAGTAGACTCGGAGGGCTAGTAAAATCATTCATTACATTCACACAATGAGCAAATGGCAGACCAGGATTTGAAAACAGCACAGCCCACCTTATCTCGGTCGTTTTCGCTGTCTCTCACCAAGACAGTAAATAAAAGAACAGAAAATAAGAATGAAAAGAATTAGTTCCCCTTCATTTTATGGAAAAAGGTTTAAGGGGCTTTTCATTCATTTTCCAACCCTGGATAACCCAGCTGTTTCTACAGTTCCTCCCATGGTCTGCCCCGCCATAGCCTTTTCACTAGCCAGCGTGCAGTTGCCGGTGTCCTCTGCAGACAGCATGTGTGCTGCATGCAGTGGTTTCTGCTGGGGATTAATCAGCTCCTCCAGACAGCTGGTCCATGTGCTTAATAATATTTGCGAGTCGAGTTCTATGTCACCCTCAGGCCATAGCTGTGCCGCATCTTGATTATGGGAGTGCAGGCAGTGTTCTGAAATGTGTGCCAAACACAATATTTTAGGACCACAAATGACAATTGTTTGCAAAACTGCTGGGAGTTTCCCATCTCAGAGTGCACTGAAATGCCTGTTACCCCACTGGGCAATGAGGTATGTCACCACAGGGCACAGGCACATTTAGGGTTTGGAGTTCTGTTATAGGTCCTCCATGTGTTTTTGTCCCCTACAGCCTGGACTCTCACCCCCTGCTTACCCGGGGCTGTGAGCAGAAGCCCCATGTTAAGGAGGAGGTCAAGACCAGGCCCCAGTGCCTATGAAGGTTCTCGTCTGCTGACAACATTCTAGAAGTAACTAGAAATTTTGAGATTGCTCATTATTACCTGCACATCGCACACAAGCAGAACAATTCTTCTTTAGTCCAAAGCTCTTTGCCAGACTCTGTCCATTCAGGGTCTCTAAATAATCCAATATCAGGTATTTGAATGCCTTACTTATAAAAGGGACTTGGCTAAAAGTTGTTGCTATAAAGACATTGAGGCTAAAGCAGTGACTTGTGTAGTTCCGGCTATTCTGGAGGCTGAGTGGGGAGAATCACTTGAGCCTAGGAGTTTGAGACTAGCCTGGGCAACATAGCAAGATCCAAGCTTGAAGGAAGGAAGGTGATGGGAAAGGAACCAAGGGAGGTTGGGAGGAGGCCTAAGATCACACAAGGTCAGTGGGCAAGCCCTGAGGAAGAACATACAGCATTAAAGTCAGCAGAACAGGGTATGAAGCCCAACAGCACCATCTACTAACCTGGAGCCTTGGGCAAGCTGCTTAATTTTTCCATGTTCAGATTACTTATCTGTAAAATGGAAAGACATCTTACCTGCTTTGTGCATTTTTGCAAAGATTAAGTGAAAGCATATGAATTGTTTAACCCTGTGCCCAGCTCATAGAGTGATAAATAAATGTTGCTTGTTATTGTTCTTGTTTTGTATCCTACACAAGACTAGGTTACTGGAGAACAGATGAAACAAATGAATGGATTTCAGATACATTGGAAAGGCTCATGTAAATTCAGGAAAGAGAAAGAGAAGCCAAGGACCATCCCCTGGAGACAGTCGTGGGTGGTGGTTAGGAGGTTTTGGCAATGGCAGCACTGAGCACATTGGGAAGAAAACCTTACCTAGAGAGAGAGAATGGGTTTGGGTTGGGATTGTTGCATTTGCAGTGGCCTTGGTGGTGCACCCAAGCCCAGGGAGGCCAGCTGGGGTATCTTCACCTGATTCTCTGCCACAGCTGGGTCCTCCACCTCCCAGCCCTCCCCTCTGTGTCCCCTAGACTTCCCCTGGGCCCTACTCACAGCCACCTCCCTACCCCTGCTCCCAGGAACACTCCAAAACTAAAAACAGCTCCTACCTGGGCCCTAGGCGTGTGAGGAGCTGTTGTCCAGGCTGCTGTCCTCTAATGCCACACCTCTCTCCTGCGACCAGCAGCATGTTGCTTGCCCTGTCACAGCCCCTGAGACCATCCATTCCTTCCCACAGAAGATGAGGTGCAACCGGAGAATTTGCCACAGAACTATTCTTTCTTCATAAGCTTTCAAGTAGCTGAGTGCTGGCTAATATTGATTAAAGCTAGCAAGTTCAGATAGACCTGGCCTATGTATAGCAGGGACTTGTTCTTCTGGATGCTCGATTTGTTTTTATTGAGCCATAACGTTCATCCAGTTAAATGAACAAATCTGAAGTGTGCAACTGAGTGCATTTTTAACATACGTACCTACTCCTGAAACCATCCCACAGAGCAAGATCAACCTATACAGACCCCTTCATTCCACCCCAGTCAGTAACTGGCCCTAGAGGGAACTCTGTTTTCCTTCTATCACTGCAGATTCGTTCTGCCTATAAATGAAATCCATATGCATGGATCATACCATATTAGTTTATTTGGTAGCCTACTGCTTCTAGGAGCAGAATTATCTAGCCACAGCATTACTTTTTTGTCGGGCTTTTTTCCCCATCATCGTGTCTGAGAAATTGTTGCTTCCTACCAGCAGTTCTTTCCTTCTCACAGCTGACCAGTATTCCACTAAACAGATGTCCACATGATGACCAAGATGACCAAGTACTACTAGGGAACACCAGGGCTCCTTTCCACCTGGGGCCATTATGAATGACACTGCTTGTGGAGGTAGACACATGCTCTCTTATTTCTGGGCCATTTCTTCAAGTAGAAGTTTTCTACGAGTGGGACTCATGGGGAAGTCCTCAATTAATAATGACAGTTACTCCCTCACAGATTTGGGGCACAGATGTAGAGGGAGAATCAGTTACTGTATCATTTATTGGGGTTTGAAAGTCAGAAACCCAGGTTTGAACCACCTCTATCACTAACAAACTGTGTCCTCGAGCAACCACTTATCTTTTAAAAAATATTTTGTTATTTTTATTTTATGGTATGAGTATATTGCCTGCATGTATATAAGTGTACCTGTATCATGTAATGCCCTCAGAGGTCAGAAGAGGGTGTCAGGTTCCCTGGAACTGGAGTTAGGGGTGGTTGTTAGCCACCATGTAAGTGCTGGAAACTGAACGAGGTTCTCTTGCAAGAGCAACCAGTGCTCTTAACTGCTGATCCATCTCCCAGCCCCAGTAAGGGTATTTATTATATTTTAAAAATTAATACAAGAATATTTTAAATATTTTCTTTTTTATTTTTATGTGTATGAGTATATTCCCTGCATGTATGTAAGTGTACCTATGTTATACAGTGCCTGAGGAAGTCAGAAGAGGGCATTGGATCCCCTGGAACTGGAGTTACAGATGGTTGTTAGCTACCATGTGAGAGCTGGGAATCAAACCCAGGTCCCCTGCAAGAGCAGTCAGGGCTCTTAACTGCTCAGCCATCTCTTTAGCACCAGAAAAATCTTTTAATACTATATATTTTATTATTTTTAGCCTGGACCAGTTTGTTTATTTGGACAGTCACCACTCTGATATTATCTGCGTGCCTCACAGAACCCTCTATTCTGAACACAGTTGTGAGTCAGCTGACTGTTGCCACTGTCTTAGGCACACCTTCATTTTTTCTTCAGTTAAAACTATCCTTCCTTCAGCAGTTAAGAACACTGGCTGTTCTTGCAGAAGACCCAGGTTTGAATCCCGGCACCCACATGGCAGCTAACAACTGTCCGTAACTCCAGTTCCAGGGGATCTGACAGCCTTTTCTGTCCTCCATAGGCATTACACAATACATCCATACACATAAAATAAAAATAATAAATTTTTTAAATTTATTTTAAAAAATCCTTTCTTCTAAAGTGCCTATGTGGTTTTTAATTTCATCAACTCTGCCAGACGGGCATTCTCAGCAGCCTCGCACACTTCAGCACATGTATGCATAGGCACATGCATGGATGGACCCTACCTATGGATCAGCTCTCCTGCATATCAGTAGAGCTAGTCTTGCTGCTTCTCCATGGTGATGATTTGGCCTGAAGGTCAGCAGTTAGCCCTCATGGGCGCAGAGCACACGTTAAATAATAATATTTGTGTACAACAATGGAAACACTATGATCACTGTCACCTTTCCTCACTCTCTTCAGACAAGCCCTCTCTAATGTGCACAGGACTTCTGGAAATCATGCTGTCGTGGCTGTAAGAACCTCTGATTGTTCATCAGTGTTTGCTGTACACTGTGAGCTTGTCTTTGGAGAGGCACAGGGGCTCCAGAGCTAGACAGGCCTGTGTTCCGATGTTAACTCTGCCATATTTCTGGGTCATAGGCTCTGGTGTCTCTGAGCCTTAGTGTTCTCATCTGTGAAATAGGGTTGCTGTCACTTAACCTTTCAGGTGGGCATGAGGATTAGAGGAGACAGAAGTTATTTCATATTATTTGTGTCTTCTCCTCCCTACAGCATTTTTCTTGGTGTCTTTTTAGATACCTAGACCTCTTTCCTTCTTCCTCTCATTCCCCCACTTTCCTCCAAACAATGGCAAGGCCCAATGGGTTAAGACTATGGCCTATGAAGTCAGATTATCTTGGTACATAGCCTGTCATTACTGCTAATTTGCTGTGAAGCCTCTTTGAGCCCTCCTTTCTTCCTCTGAAAACTGGTGTAATGATTACCCACATCATAGAATTATCACATGATCTGGGAATAGACATAAAGCACTTAAGGTGAAGGGCATGTAATACTAGCAGTAGTAGTAGTATTGTTCACCCATGGGGCTAAACGCCATAGTCATCACACACATACACACACACATGCATAACACAGTCCCATGCTGCACTGGGCTTTCCTGCTATCTCTGGTCAGGGCTCCTCCCATATGGAAGATACAGCTCTGTGATCCTCTCTGCTCATTTGAATCATCATGAAGAGCAGGAACATGGGCTTGCTCTGTGGTTTTGGTTGGTTGGCTCCATATTAGTGACCAGATCATTGCCTAGGAAGCAGATTTCAAGACAATGTAATCTTTGAGTCTCTGGAATATATGAAGAAATGGGAGTATTTAGAACTTTTTTTAGACTACTGGTATGTATATTAAGTAGGAGAAGAAATATGTGTCTGTATTCAAATACTCCCAGTATTGAAGATTTAAACCGAATAGATTATTGTCTGGAGGAAAATTCACATATAAATTAGACTACGAAGAATTCATAATTGTTACAGTTTTCATGTTAATTATTTCATGTTAAAAATTGTTTCTGCATAAATTAACACATTCTTTCTTGGAGAACATATTTTAGAAAGATTTGTTACTTTAATAACTCTTTGTGTATTAGAAATCCCAGATGCCTGTACTAATTAAATATAATAAGATTTTGGATTCAAAAAGCACAGTAGCCATTTAACACAAACAAGCAGGCAGCTAGGTTGACAAACAGTCAGGAAGGACTGGGACACTGTTTCTTTTAAATTTCTAGTTTCACAATACAGAACTGTGAATCCAGTTCCTGCCCTTCCTTTGTGTTACAACGACTAGGGATTATTAGACTCAGAGTTCCAGCTCAAGGGCTCCTGCAGAATTATTAATCAGCTGCGTCAGAGGGCCCTGTAATCCAGTGACAGATCAAGCCTGATCTCGCCGTGAGATGCCCTCCTTCTACCCCTGTCAGCATACGAATTTCTCGATCTCTGTCAACAACTGAATCGACATTCCTGTGCTGTGTGCTGTGACCTGAACAGCAAATGTCAGCAGAGAAAATTGGGGGGGAGGGGGTACTGTTAATTATTGAATTTAATCTAATTCTTTCTCTGCTAGAGAAGCAAATCATCTTTTGATGAAAAGGAAACCCCTCCGTTGCAAGCTATTGTTTCAAGTACTGAGTAGGAAACTTGCTTGTTCCTGGCTAGAGCCACAAAGAGTTGCCATGAAATAGCCAGCCCACACCCCCAAGCCTGTATGTGGGAGTTTATCTTACCAAGATCTGCCTGGGGAGAAACTGGGCCTCCCAGAGGTCAGGAACTTACCCTGCTGAGCTGGACTAACCCAAGCTGCCTCCCTAAACCTTCCAGAGCCCAAGTTTGGTGCACCTCTGTCACCAGGCAGAAGTTGCCTTCATTTGTATTCTGCTGCCTCAAGCTCTAGGCTTCCACTGGTGTTTCTGGGAGGGACTGCTTTGTTTATCTGCTGGAGCTGTGACTCAGATTAGTAGTCGAGGGAGCAGGTCAGATGCTGGGAAATGGAGATGAACTGTGAGGAGCATCCATTTCCCTCCTAGAAAAGATGTGTCGAAAGCCAGATGAAAATGAAAGAAAAGGGACTTTAAATCACCCTTTCCTCTCCGGTCTCTCTTTTAAAATTAAAAATGCTTGGAGGAAGGAGGGGGACTGATTTGTCCACTTCTACCCTTGGGAAGCTCTCCCGATTGGCCGAGGAAATGCAGATGGGCCAGATGCCCACACAGGTCACCAGAGTCGGCTGTCTGAACACCTTCCTGTCTATCTGCCCAGCCCACCAGCAGTCCTGCTTTGTGTTCCCACAGGCATCTCCCGCTCCTTTGTGCGTTTTGGGAGGAGCGGCTTGGCAGTTCTTTATGAATGGTCAGGAGTAAGTCCTTGGTCTGTGCAGCCCACGTTTCTTGGTAATCATCAGTAAGGAAGCAGGTGGTCACCCTCTGTGATTTTAAAGTGTGTAAATAGGAACTACAAACTGCCATCAAACATCAAAAATGTCATTTGGCTTCCTTGTGCTCTGCTGGCAGAAGGAACCTGCATTTGCATCATCTGGATAATCAGGGACAGGGAGTACACATGCCAACTGCCTGAGGCTGCAAGCCTTTTCTTCCAACCCAAGGAGGGTACTCCGCCCAGTATGCTGGTCTCCCTGGGGGTCCCAAAGGCATCCACACTGTGCCAGATGGAAAGCAGGGGACAGCTTAAAAGCAACCCAAAGTTGTGTCTTTCCTCTCTTCAACTTTTTTCCAGACTCAAAACCAATCCCCAGCAGGATGAGCCTGTCCCCAGAACTAGCCCCAAATCAGTGCTATCTATGCTGCCTACCACAGGGTAGCCTCATGTCAGGCTGACTCAGGCTCACTGGCCCCATGAGGGTGGCTACATTCTTGGAATCAGTTATTTGTTGAGCTATATCCCACACATCGTTTATTTCTTAGCTGAATCCTCCTTATCAGCCTGAGCAGCGGCATGCAGATGTCGTAGCGCCCTACGTACGGCCTCCTTCTTGCCTTTTGTTCTCTGTTGAAAATCATACAGGTAAGCTGATTGGTGGCACTTGCCTATAATCCAGCACTTAAGAGGCTAAGGCAAGAGGATCACCATGAGTGTGAGGCCAGTCTGGGCTCTAGTGAGTTCAAGTGGTTCTTGAAAACTGGAAGGATACTGCAGTTATTCAGAGGTTTGGAATTCTAGAAGAACAAGCCAGTGTTCCTTCCTTCCTCAGTTTCCCCCAGGGCAGGCCCCTTGCAAGCCCCTATCCCAGCCTGCATCTCATGGAAAGTCTCCTTGAGGGTTCTGATTTCCTTCCACAAGGCAAAGAGACCAAATACCTATGATTTCAGGAGATGTGCGGTAATTCACCCTTTATTTCTGTGTGCCACTGAGTATCATCCTGGCTTGCCATTGTTCACCATTGTGAGGAAAGTTGGGGAAACACCCGTGGCCCAGCACATCCTCTCTTTCGCTCTGGCTCCCCCTCTTTGAAGGAGCCCTGAGACCTGCTTGTTGACATCCTCCATGTAAAGCTTGAACACCCTTCCACAATTCATCTTCCTCCCTGTCCTCACCTGGCTGAACACACACACACACACACACACACACACACACACACACAAACCTTCCCCACTCACTTGAGTTCACTTCACTCCCCTCCGTCCTTCTGTTGTCTGTGTGTGGTTCTTAGCCCACTGATAGACGTGCTGGGAGCCCTTCTCTATCAGTGCTCACTATGGGGCTCCCTGGGAAGTTGCTTTTCCCTCACAGTCTGAATATTGCCTCTATGAATTTATCCTAACAAGACCTTGGATCTGTGCCTACTTAATCAGCCCACAGCTTTTCAGCGTGTTCAAGCCCAACTTCTGGTCCTTGTTTCTCTTGGTTTCATTCCTCCCTGCTCTACCCATATCCCTGGTGGGTCAGCACTCCTTAGTCCCTAACACTTTCCTTTTCAAGGCCCCTGCCCACTGGCATGCTGAAATTTCAAATGGACTAGCATCCCAACCCATTCTAGCACTGCCTTTTCATTTATTTTTATTTTAAAAATATGGTGCTAAACCTTTATGAGCTTAAAGTGGAAATTTCAACAGAATGTGTCGCCAGGGATAACTGGAAACACTCAGTTGTATTACTTCAGAAGCATTTGGGAAATTTGAACGTCATCCCTTGGCCTAGTATGAGAATTCTGAGTTTTCCTCTGCCAAATTTCTCTGGGTTTGAAATTATTGTTGTGTTTAAATCACCACAAAGTTCCAGGTCAGGTCAGCTTTGATTTTGTTTCTAACATGGGATATCCTGTCCTAGTCCTGCCTTGCCCCTCCACCATGTAATCAGTTTCCTGTTACTGGTATCGTTCATGATTTCTTTTATTCTCCAGCATAACTTTAAAGTTAGAGTACTACACATTATTTAATATTGGATATAATAATTTGCAGAGTTTGTGGCTTTGTAATAAACAGGCTCTGGGTGGTTCTTTGCTTCAGCAAAACAGGGTCTATTGTTAAAAGCTAATGCCTTTCCTTCTTGGAAATGCTATTGGGGCCCAGAGCATGTTCTTTGTGGGGTCGATTTGGCTTTTTATTCTGCACTGGCTTTGCTTCCTCCACGTTGGCCTAGTTTTCTAACTAGAGGAGATATTCCCTGGGACAGGGTAATGGAGGTGTCCTGGCACCAGACCGCTAAACACTTCACAGTCCAGCTCTCAACTAAGAGCTGGTGATGTGTGCTGGGCCCCTCAGGCTTGTCTTGGCTCCTGTCCTAATCCTCCTGCCTCAGGGAAAGCCATGGGTTGTGCTGCATCCCTTCTCTGTTGACCTCTGCCTGAGCAGTCATTCCCAATCACTTCCTCATTTCCTGCATCTTCTGAGCCATCTTTCTCAATCCAGTGTCACCCTTTAGCTCTCTGTAGGGTTAGCCCAGGAGCTCCATTCCCCCAGCTACCTGGAAACTCCTACAGGAGGTGCCCCTGTGCTTGCTACTCCCAGAATGCCTCACACTGCACAACAGACACTCAGTAAATTCTCAATGATTGATGAGTGTGGGGGATCCTCTTCATCTTCTTTGCCTCTTTTGAAGTTTGGAGATCGACAGTGTTCTGGCTTTTTCCAGAACAACTCTATACCTTTGCACATCTGATCCAAACACAATAATAACTGTTATTTCCTTAGTTGTTACCAGGTGCCAGACACCGCTGAGTCCTGTACATCTGCTGCCATCCCCAAGTTAGGGACAAGGGCTTAAACGGTCCAGCAAGTCCTGTGTTAGAGTCTAGGTCTGCCTAACTCTGACATTCCTTTTTTGTAAATTTCATTCAGTTTGTTCTTTGACAGTTTCATGCACGTATATTGAAGCTGCTTTCTAATTTATGACTATTCTCACCCTTCTGTAAATGACCGCTCAGTCCCAGCTCCACCCACCTGTTTCCATTGTCAACACAGAGCTTTCAAAACTCCCTCTTTACTGTCTTTTTTGTCCACTTCACACAGAGGGGGTACTTGGGAGAAAAAGTATCTGTCATCTTCACATGAGCATTTGAGATGCCACACTGTCATCTTCGTGCACAAAGATGCATCTAGTACAGGAAGCAACCGACCCAGACCTGCCTTCATCCAAGACAGAAGTGAAGGCAGGTTTCCTAGCCACTAGAAATACAATGACTCCATTAATTGATCATGACCTGGGGTTGGGATGGACCATCCTAACATCAGAATCTGTCCTGTCATCTTGTTTTCACTTAAAAGCATAGAGCACTCAGTCAGGGAGACTGAGAGTAATGCAAAAATCATCTCATTCCACAGCCCCAGCTGGTCTGTAACTCACTATGTAGACCAGGCTGGCTTCGAACAAAGATCCGCCTGCTTCTGCCTCCCAAGTGCTGTGATTAAAGGCGTGTGCCACCATACTAATAACTCTTAAGAGTGACAAAATAGCTGGATACCCAACTATATTGTCACTCTTGCTGTTTTTAAGGTCTGAGTAAAAGAAGATAGCTTCTTTAATTATCAGAGTACTAGATAAATTGCTCCTTAAGTTGACCTTTTAATTCTGTCACTGCATCTATTGAGCAGTTGTCATTTGACAGCTTTAGACAAAGTACCATAGAGAGGTAAAAGTATTGTATATGGTCTCCAACCTCAAAAGATGTATCATCTATCTCAGAAGATAATACACACAGGAAGCAGTAGAGAGCCATGAAGGAGACACAGGACAGGACAGAATACTGCATAGGGTTTAAGTGCTGTGGTTCTGGAGCTGCTCTCCATCTACCCAAATCCCATTCCATCTTTTACACCTGCCACTCTCTGTGTTATTTTCTCAACTGTAGAACAGAACTGTTAGTTGCACATATATATCACATGTAGAACACTTGACACACTTGGCAAGCACCCAGTATCTCTTAGCAATTGTAGGAGTTGGTGTTGCACATTAAACTGTTGCTTCTGACATTGACTCCCAGTACATTGGAGATCAAGGAAGACCAGACTCATCGCAGAGGACTTCAGGAAGGAGGTAGGACTTGAGCTGAGTAGGCTATAGCGAAGCAGATGGAAGGAAAGATGGCATTTCAGACACGCTAATACAGAAGAAGCAAGTGTGATCATGCCAGGTGCAGGGTAGCGATTACAGGGAAGAAAAGCAAACTAAACTGGATTAACTGTATGTTTGCAGTAGAAAGAACCAACGTTGAATAGATATGTGGATCCTTGGAAACCAGGTGGCAAATTTTGATTTAATTCGGTAGGGACCCTCCCATATGGTTGAAGAGAATGGAACAGGAAGTTGCAATTTAAAGGGATGGATTGGAAAGGCCATGAACCGAAGCAAGGTGCCATGGCAGGAGCACCGAACACAAGTGCTGACTTAAATCCGGTTTGGGCATTGAGCTTAGACAGGAAAAGGTGAATCTGAGACATGTCTGAGAGAACCCAGATACAAGGATTAAGAGCAAGATGATAGATGAGATTTTAGGATTCCAAGAGAGAGAAGCCTGGCAAAATAGTGATCAGACCCCCAGAAAGTAAATAGTAAAAAGGGGAAATTGTGTTCATATTGTAGAATATCCAGGCAAAAATTAACTTTATAACTCAGTCATTTAGTGAAATGTTCCACCTAGTACAGGAATCTCTTTTATAATCTTACAAAGAGTGAGGTGATTTAGTGAAAGATAAATGAGGGACTGGAGAGATGGCCCAGTGGCCATTGACTGCTCTTGCAGAGGACCCAGGTTTGATTCCCTGCACCCACGTGGCAGCTAACAACCATATGTAACTCCATCCAGTTCCAGGGGATCTGATACTTTCTTCTGACCTCTACAGGCATTGTACAACATGAGTGCACTTAACACACGTGTAGGCAGTACACTCGTACACATAAAAAAATTAAAAGAAAAGAAAAAAGAAAAACAAATGCATAAATAAGTTGCCATATTTGAGGTAAAGGCAAGACACCCTAAAGGCCTTGTCCCTACATTTTTTTAAATAAGGAGCCAAGAATATTCTGAATGTCCCAAGTACTTGCCTGCCACAGAGATGGCAGGCAAGGTTAGTCACAAGAGAGGCTATATTCCCAAGGGAGTAACTGAAGAGAGAAGAGTCTAGAACACTAACAGGAGCATAAATTGGAGACAAAAGAAAACAGAGAGACGGGGAGAACATTGGGAAAAAATAAACTCAGAAGAAATGGTTTCCCACAGAAATGTTGGAGTTGTGCAGGGTGATGGAATTTGCTGGTTCTCTTCTGTTCTGGGTTGCTGGCATTATTCAAGTGTGAGCTAAAGTAGTGCCAGTAACTAGACAAGCTTGATGTTGGAAGTGTTGGTGGAGGCATGCACTACTCACTTGCTGATTGCTTGTAGACAGCTGTGGGCCTTGACATGTCAGGACAGCTTTTCAGAAGTTTTGAAAATTCAAAATGCTTTCCACATTTTGTCTTATCACCAGTTGTCAAGGTAATGATGTTTTGTCTTCCACATCTTTAACAACAAGAATGGATGAGGTAGTCATCACCCTGCTTCCACTTACAACCTCCAGGGCCTCCCAGTACCCTTAGGATAGAAGCCAGAATCCTCAGGGTGATGTACAGAGCCCCACAGAATCAACCCTCATGCCTCATTTCTTTATTCTTTGCAGCACTTGATGGCGGTTTATGTGTATAGTAGCCATTCACATATTTTTATCTCCTACCCAAACTGAGCCAGAAGACTCCGTATGAGTCAGACATTGTTTACTGCTGAGTGGAGCACAGTAGTGGCCCTGTAGAAAACAGCAGAGGATTTAGATAAGAAGGAGAGAGCAAGGCAGCCCAGCAGTAGTGGGATTTAGTTGTTGTTCTTGTGGACAAACTTTGATAACTGAATAAATCTACCACTCGATGCTTTCTCTGACTTGAAGCGTGGGATGATTATTAACCCTGCTTCAGATGAGAAAGGCCAGGTCCCCTTGAGCTTGAAATGATTGCTGTCCATTTTCTCTTGTATGACTACTCCAAGGTCTCCTGCCACCCTGTCTTGGTGGTAATAAGACCATTGCCCCTCCCAGCTGCAGCTCCCATAAACTGGCCACACAGTCCTCTCCAAACAGTGTCTGAGACTCCCTCTACATATCTCAGACAAATTCACTCAGACCCAAAGGGGATCTGTGTCCACTGCATTTAGTGTAAAAATGTAGGTTTTCAGGGTACTTTAAGTTTCATTTGTGTGTGGCAGATGCTTTTCCATTGTAGTTGGCAGTTGTTAGGTCCTGAAAAGGGCATCCAGATGGTGACAGACAGTGGCACTAGTGCTGTCACCAAGTACAAGGAGAGGACTCACTGGAGTGCATGGGACTGATAATAAATTGCCTGAAAGAAACCATGGCTATTCAGTATGGATGGGAAGGCTGGCAGGCTGGTCCACTGTCCACCTTCTCTGTCATCTGGTCAGTACTATCATCAGGAGTCTTCTGTGTACCAGGCACACCAGGCTGAGCTGGAGACATGGCCATCTAAAAACTCGCTCAGGGACAGCTCCTTTCTTGTCAGGAGATACACTTCTGAAAACTCATGAGGTCTTCACACTTTCCAACTCCAAGTAACAGGCTGCCATGACAGCAAGAAGCTAGGAAACCTGTCCCAGTATAACTGACCCGGTCTAGGGCCAAGAGCAAAGAAGAGGCAAGAATTAGCCGCAGGGGGGCAGTGGAGTAGGGGTTGTTTCTTTCTGACAGTTGCCTCCTTCCGGGTGCCTGAGCTTTCTTACTTCACCCAAGTTAAGAGCTGACTGGAGCCCTGCAGAATCCCCTATAGGATCATAGGGAGTGTTACTAGATGACAGACTCACAGGCTTGGTTTTTGCACTCTGTATCCTTCATGGCCTGTATGCAGACACCTGCCAAAAGCAGCTGCTCAACACTGCTTTCAAAGTTGCACTTTAGAGCCAGCCATTTTGTGCCCTGTGGAGGCAGGAAGCCGAGCCAAGCCGAGCCGAGCCGAGGAGTAGTGATGAGCAGAAGAGTAAGCATCCACTAGTTCTTTTCAGTAAGAACATGCTCATCATTAATAGCTTGTCGCTGCTTGAAGACCTTTTGTCTTCCTTAGAAAGGAAAATATTAGTTACCTTTAAAGAACCTTCTATTAAAAGTTAACTGCTGAGAAATTGGACCAAGGTACTATTTTTGCCCCTCCAAATACATTGTAAATCCCTATTCCTTGGTATAAAAATACCCCATG
>NW_008355279.1:773196-804585 GCF_000622305.1 Nannospalax galili
AATGTATTTAAGTAAGTTCCTGCGTTTGTCAAAGAACTGTTAGGTTATCTAGTCTTTGTTCTTTTTGTGAAAATTTACATATTATTATCTTTATTGTAGTTTATGAACTGAGAAGACAGTAAAGTAGGCTATTATAACTGGTTGGTATATGTACTTTTTAAAAATCTGAAATCATTAAAAAAAGAATTTTCTCTCAGGAAAATCCAAAGTAAAAGCCACGTGTGGTAGTGCAGGCCTGTAATCCCAGCACTTTGGGAGCTGGAGGCAGGAAGTTCAGGAGTTCTAGGTCATCCCCAACAACTAGGGAAGGAGGGAGGGAGGGAGGGAGGGAGGGAAGAAGGAGGGAAAGGAGGGAGGAAGGAGAGAGAAAGGGAGAAAGAAGACCAAGATTGCTTTACTCGAGCTTCGCATAGTTTACTTTTTCAGGCCCCCGGTACACTGTCAACGATGTTGCATGTGTCCAAGAAGGACAGGAAGGCTCTTTTCCTGTCACTTAACTTTCAGGATTTTTCTGCATAACAGAGAAAAAATGGTTCTGTGTATATTAGAGATGGTCAGAGATTTCCAAGCCATTTGGCTTTGGAGGTGGTTTAAATAAGGATGAATTTAATATAGTTTTAATTCCTTGAAATAAGAGAACTCCAGAGGAGGTTTGATCCAGGGGAGTCTGGTTTTGACACTGAGGAAAATCTGTGATGTTAATCCCAGTGGCTCAGAGTCTAAAGCTACCTGGACAGATGCCCAAGGACAGGAGGTATATGAAGAATATTTTGAAAGAAACTTACAACAAAATGAGTGCTGAGAGGATCCTAGATCTTATGGGCAATCATTAGCACTTAAGGCAAGATACAAATAAATACGCTTGAGAAAGCTAATTAAAATAGTGTAATGCGTAAAAGCAGAAGAAGACGATAGAATAACTTTCCTGCTCTGGTGTTAATGTAATGCTACACAGTGAAATAGTAGGATTTTTAAAATCTGATCTCACACTGGTATAGAAGAGATGGAGGAGAAAATTATATTGCTGGAAAATGCCAGGGCAGGTTTGCCAAAGTTATTGTCATGCACTGTATTTAAGACAAAAATGTAATTGCTGTAATTTATTAATATGTCTGGGTATTAAAACCTTGCTAATTTCAAGATTTGAATCATTTGCTACTTTTGCACATAGGGACTTTTCATAGAATATACTATGAAAAATTCTGATTTTTGTCAGCCTTTATATGCTTTTTAGGAGTTCCTAAGCTAGGGGAATTTGAAATATAACCTTTTGAAGGGAAAATTAATATTAAATTGATTTCCTTAAAGTCACAGAGCCAGACCCAAGCCAGACATCATCTCAGCCCCAGGCTGTTCCTGTCTCACCTCCAACCTGCTCCCCTATAGATGGCTTTGAGTACTTTCCCTTCCCTTCTGGCCCAGCACAGCCTTTCCACCTCGTGAATAACCAGGCCTTCATTCTGCAGGTGCAAAGTTCCCCATTAAGTGGACAGCCCCAGAAGCAGCCCTGTATGGAAGGTTCACAATCAAGTCTGATGTGTGGTCTTTTGGAATCTTACTCACAGAGCTGGTCACCAAAGGAAGAGTGCCATACCCAGGTAAGAGCAGGACCCTGGCAAATGGGCCTCTGTGGGAGTCTCTTCTGACCTTTTACCAAAATTTCACTCAGTTGGCTTTCTAAGCCCTGGGCTCAGCCTTCTGCTGAGCAGAAGTTTGAAGAATGTGAACAGGTATTTTAGACAGAGGAATGCAGATCCAGGGTCACCATGACCTGTGTGCTGAGGTTAATGTACTGTGAGTACCTGTGTAAATGCTGCGGTCCCCCAGTCTATGGACTCTCTCCAGTCTCAGGAGCATGTTGTGGCTCCCAGAGCAGAAATGTCACTGGCAGAGCCTGTGCCCAAATGGAATTGCAGACATGTCTGAGAAAGAGAAAGAGAAAAGCCCCCACTGCTTTTTGATCACAGTATAGCACTGACCCACAGAGCAAACCTGGCAGGAAGATGCCGGGACCTGCACACTCTGCAGGCCCTAGATCCAGATGGCCACAGCAGAGGCACATGAAAGGCAATTTAGATGCCTCTCTCTATCTTGCTGAACAGCCAAAATACGCTACACAAAATCGAGTGTAATGTAAAGGAACTGGAGACTCTATAGCCTACAGTTGCTTTGGATTATCAGATGCATGCTCTCCAAAGAAACCACGGGTTGAGGTTATCCATGCTTAGATTCATTAATTTAGACAGACGGAGGCATAAAGGACACTGGTGCCATTTCACCTCCACGCTTTACTGGTTATAGTGCAGGGAAGATCTGCTGTTTGAAATGTTAAGGACATATTTTTTAGTTACTGCTGAGCAAAGAAAGAGCACAGCGCGCTCTCTCTCTCTCCCTCCCTCCCTCCCTCCCTCCCTCCTTCTCTCCCTCCCTCCCTCTCTCCCTCCCTCCCTCTCTCTCCCCTGTCTCTCTCCCTCCCTAAAAAGAGAGCTGAAAAAAAGCCTACAGTGATAGAAACGATAGTGGAGATTAATGAGGGCTGTAGGTCTCTTGCAAATCCTGGGCTTGTAATCATATCTTTGCAGTCAGAGGCGCCACGAGAGCCGATTAATTTGTAATCCCTTTGTTCATTTTGTCTGATTGTTTCTGGTCACCGTCAGAGAAAAGAGAAGTGCTCATAAAGAAGATCTCTTTCTCTTTCTGGGATGGTACAGCCTTGAGACCTCTAGAAAAGTGAGATTGGCATTGAGGCAAAATTAACAAAATCCCAGTCTCCAAAATGCGGGCACGGCGTTTTGGAGCTGTGGGTGTAGCGTAAGTCAGTTTTATTGATGCTGTGGTGGCTGTTGCTTCAGGCATGCACAAGTGAGCAGACACTCTGGGAACAGCCAACCAGCAGGGAAGAAAGGGCCGCCTGGGAGGGGACGGGGAAGTGGGGTGGGGGCAGCATGGGCGCTTCAGAATTGCTTCTCAAGTGTCCAGATTTTAAAGATGAGATGGCACTTCTCCTTTTATTATTATTGTTGTCTGCATTCTGAGCTAATTTCTTCCTGATCCCCCCAGGTTTATAGTCACCTGGTGTGTTAAATGCAATCAGGAGAAAAGGTTAATGTTTTGCATGTCTGTGAAGCCTTTCCCTCAGTAATACAAAGCTGCTTTTTATTTCTCAGGTCACACACAGAAGCCAAGACAAAGAGGTGGAGGTGGGAGCCTCAGAGGGGGAAGGCAGGTGTGTTTCGAAGACAGGGTCTTTTGTCAGGTTGGATTTTAGCACAAAGAAAATAGCCTAGGTTTGTAACAGACTGCATCCATCCACTCAGCATCATTCAGTGTGACCTGTGCTACCATTTGGCCCCTTGGGAAGTAGTACAAGTAAGCCATTCATGCTCCCAAGTGATGCTGATGAGTACCCACTGCAGAGCAAGTCCTAGGTGCTGGAGGGAGAAGAGTGAGCAAATAAATAAATAAATGGAGCCCCTGCACTCATGGACCTTGCATTCAGAACACATTTGGAACATGGGTCAGGTTCAGAAACTGATCAGCTTTATTTGTGCCATATTTATTGTGGGTAGATTAGTTGATGTAAGCACCTGCTTTAGGTCCCTACGTGCACCAGGTTCAGGGCCAGCCTTCACTGAAAGTGCCATGAGCAGGGCAAGGGAGTTTGCAGTAGGAACTGAGTCCAGCATATTGTACATACTTATGTCTTTAAGCAAATGCCGATATGCCATGTACTTCTATGACTGCACCTGTTCTGTAGGCGCTGTAGGGAAAGATGACTTTGTGGTGAAGGCAAGTAAACCCAGATCTTGAAAAGCAAGTGGGGTTTCCTCATGTTGAGGAAGCTGGAAGACCCTGGCACACAGAAAACCGAAAGAGCCTGACCTGACACTGACAGAGCCAGTTTAAGGAGCTGCAGGAGCAGTCTCAGGAGAGTGTGTAAGGTGAAGTGCCTAGGGATGCTCCTGGAAAAGGGGCATAGTCAGTGCTGAGGGACTTGTGTGCTACACTGGGAAGACATTGGAACCTGATTGGTTGCATTGATAGCCTAGGCAGCTGTGTCAGGGGAGAGTGTGATGTGAACTGCTTACACCACAGACAGCCACAGAAAGTTGTTCCCAGGCCTGTTCTCCTAGCCATCGGCACTTCTTGGTTTTATTTTTTAACTCAGCTATAATCATATTTAATTGGACTTCTGAATGTGACAGAAAACTCTTCTTGAGGGAGAAGCTTCTACAGAGGGATTGCAATTATAGGATTATTATCTTAATGAAGGATAACAGTTCCAAGGCACAGACAGTTTCATTAAGCTTTATCCAGATGTCCCCATGGTTATTGATGTAGCCAAATCAGTCACTGCATACTGAGGGGTTGCCTGTCTTCAACTCTCCTGCTTTGTATTTTGGCCCCTTTTAGTGCCACTCCAGCACAGGTTCCTAGTCTCTGTCTGTCAGAGACTTCCATTCTGCACTTTGACCCAGTAATTTCTCAATTGGTTAGAATGTATTTTCAGGTCATTCCTTTCTCAAGAATGGTAGGTGATGGTAAACTTTTCTGAGTTTTTCATACGTGAGAATGGTCCTTTGTCACCGTGTCATATAGGACAGTCAGTCCATAAGTGAAAATCGGAGAAGGAACTAAGAACAGAACGTGTGGCGTATGAGCAAATGAAGGGCAAACTATTAGCAGCAGGTCAAATGCTGCCTGGGCTGGTAAGTTAGCACAGACTGTTAAAGGATTGGATAAAAAGGAAGGAAAGAATACCTTAAAACTGAACAAGAACCTGGAAACCAAAGAAGGAACATTGAAATGTTGTGCCGAGATCAGCAGGGAGGTCACGAGGTGAGGGGAGGGCTGCTTCCAAGATGTATAGCAAAGACAAATGCCGAAGAATAACTCCATCTCATCCCGTCACTGCTGAACCTGACCAGGATATTCTCAGTGTTGCAGTCCAGCCTGCTCTCTGTAGAGCAGGACTTTAAGCCACTCTTCACATTAAGATTAGAACTGATTTTATACTGATGGATTGTTATATATGAGATGTAGTAACACTTAAGTAAAAGCTGTTTCCTGAGGGCAATGCATAAAATCAGATCTATGCATTTTAACCTGTCATTTCACCTCCAGAACCATTCTCAAATCCTTTTCCTCTCTGCCTTTACTACCAGTACACATATCAAGCTGTCACCACTGGGTAGTGACCTCATAATGGACCTTCCTGCCTCCAGTCTACCCCTGCCTCCCTCTTCCACCACCATTCTATCATTGTCACCAACAGAAATGTTAGTCTGGAAAACAGAGTCAAGTTATCGCTCTCCGGTCCTAGTTAAGATGCCTAGGGCTTCCCTTTGCCCTCCAGATAACTTCTGAAGGCTGTGTCTTATATAGTGCTACATCAGCCTTTGCCTTCATTCATTCTACAAGTATTTATTGAACAGCTATTATACATTCAAATATATAATATAGAAATACAGCAGTAAAGCTGTGTGAATTAATAAGACAAACAAGAAAAAAAGTCATAGGTTCTTGAAACAAAATATTTTAAATTTGGCTCGAAGCCTGCAAAGCCCTATTCAGTTTTCTTCATACATGGCCAGTATGACATATGTTTCTAAGCCACAAGGTAGCATCAGTCCCCAAAGTTGTCCTGGGAAGTTAACCCTGTGTTCAAACACCATGTTCCAATACCCTGATGGCCAGAATGTCCTGGCCATACTGTGCCATGCCCTTAACGGAACACCTGCTCAGTGCGTTGGCACGATTTGGCATAGCAGGAATGCGCTCTTAGCAAATCCATTCATTCATGCTTTTGAAGCCCCTTCACATCTTTCAGCAAGTGACAGCAGCTTGACTTTCTTGAATATATCTAGTCACTTGATAATGACTTGAAACAGTAAGGGGAGCTAGTGAAACCTGTGCCTTCCTTAAAGAGCAGAGATCCCACCCTGGTCCTCCCTCTGCCTTAGAGCCCTCAACCACACACAGAGATTCCAGGATTCAAGCTGCTGATAGGATCAGACTGCAGATGGGAGCATTCTCCCATGCATACGAAAGTTTGGGCTTTCCAGGCAGAAGGATAATGGGAAGCAGGCTGAAAACTTTAAGCTTAGCAGAAAGTGCAAGGTCCTCTGTCCTCCCTGCCTGTCCCAGTCTTCAGGGCTTTGCCTTCAGCACTATTTACTTCAGAGATGGAATCCTGTCTAGATGGCTGTCATCTCTCCTACAAGGTTTCTCTTGGCCAATGTAGCTGGTTAGAGGAGAAGAAAGGACAGCAGAATGTGTATGAAGCCAGAGGGCAGCTGGGGAGGGACTTCCTGCTTCCAGCCCCGCATTCCAAGCCCAGCATGTTGCTGTCCATTCTCAGCTGTGCGGTTCCCGCCTTCCAGGTGGGCACCGTCTCCCTCTTTTTTTCACTTCTCTTTTCCTAGGACAAAGGATTTCTTTGTTATCAAAATACTACATTATCAAAAGTCAGGCATGGTGATGGCTCAGACCTGTAATTCCAGCACTTTGGAGACTGAGGCAGGAAGACTGCTATGTAGCCTAGGCTAAAGACCCTGCCTCAAAAAAATTATACATATAAATATATATATGCATATGCATATATACATATATATATAATACTGCTTAATCAACTTTTAAATAACCTTTGTGTGTTATAGTACCTGCAGCCATCATTTCTGAGTTTATCAAAACAGTGGGCTTAATAAAAACAACTGCCCCAGGGTGACTGGTAAGATAGGGTACAAGAAACAAAACTAGTAATTATTGTTCTTCTCAAGATTTATTTTCATCTATACTCTCTGATTGGCATCCCTCTGCCCCCAATTTTTATTCAGATCCTATACCAGAGCCTAACTCAAAGCCCCCCGGTTGTTGCCCTAAGATAAGGAGAACATATCTGATAACACAAGTGCGTGTGATGGTGCGGTGCAGACTGGTGCTGAGCAAGCACCATTAACTCAGCCATCCTTCCTCTCGGCACCCATGCGGCAGTTCTCAACAACAAGTAAACAGATGGGGTTGTAGAAGGCTTATGCGGAGCAGCAAGGGATCTCAGACGGAGGCCACATTCGTATACAACATGATATTTCCATTGAAGGAAAAGCACAGTTTGCAAAAGAAATTTGATGTCAGATAACCTGAGTATCATTCCCATTGTTATAACATTTAGTTACATGGCACAAAACCCCAGATTCCCAGGGCCATGGTAAAGTCCATATGCAAACATGAATAAAAAACAGTTAAGCTCCTGACTGCACAGATATGGCCCCTCCGAAGGCCACACTGTGAAGCTGCACAAATGGAAAGCTGTAAAATATAAACTCTCTACTTCTATAGAATTTTTTTTCTCTCATCAACTGATAGCACAGTGAAGGTTGAGGTATTTTCTTGACAAATGGAGACATTGAGGCTGGGGGAAATCAGGTCTGTGCCAAGAGACGCAAAGGCTGCAGTCAAGAAGTGACACCGAGTTCAGTGCTCTGCCAATGAAAGCAATTTGTATTCCTTCCCTCAAGAGCCAAAAAGAAAAGGGGACAGTCTACCGAGTTCACGTACAGCTCAGCTCAGTAAAGAGGAATAAGGATATTTACAAGAAAAGGGGAGGAAAGTACCAAAAGGAGATAGGGGAAAGGAAAACATGTACGTACGAGAGCCCATGTTGGCAGCTGCGCAGTCAGGATTTAAAAGTGAGAGTTAGAAACTTGACCCGTTATAGTTGAGGAGGAAGCCAGCAAAATGGTTCCAAAAGAAATAATACGGTCATAATAGCAGGAAGTTAATGTGGTCTCCTTGGCTGGAGAATCTGCTCTGGCTTCTCTGGATGGAAGGGCTAGAAATGCTGTAGCCATGACCATGTTTGAATGCCTAAAAGAAGGGTTTGAAGGATTGAGACATCTGAACAGTAGGCTGTGGACTGAGGGCTGCCTTGCTGGGTCCTGTGAGAGTGACCATCCAAAATGACCCCTCTCCAGAGAGAGAGCAAGACCAGGCTGTTCTCTCGGGCTGTAGAGACAGAGAAGAGGGTCAGGACCAAGCTGAGTAGTGGGCTCTGTGGTTTGCTGGCTGCCCAGCTCTGAGCTGCTTCTGCCAGGAGGCTGGAAACAGGAATGGTGCCCAAGCACTTTGTGACCAGCACTTCCCCATAGACAGACACCTTGAGTGGCTGGGCCTGTGCCTCCTGTTGAAAACGGGTCTCCACTGAGCTCCCAGTGGGAAACCTGGAGGCCCAAACTATGGTGTCCGCGTCCCTAAAATTAACCCAGATGCCAGGTTTCAAGGTCTTTGTTTCTTGTGTTTCTTCAGTGGCCTTCTCCTCACTAAAAATGGAAAAAGAAAAGGGTTTTTAAGAGAAAAACATTCCCAGGCACACTCTTCCCTTCCTCTCCACTTCCTTGCAAGAAGTATGATAAAAAACGTTTCTGTACTCTGGTGTCCTCACGGTCCCTCAAGGCTTCTCCTCCTGGCCAACCCGTAATCCTTCACACTCACTGCCCCTCACCTCCCAGGCAGTAGGGAAAGCCAGTGTCTTAGGAAAAGAAGCAAAGAGGAGGAAATGGTTTTCTTCTTAATAAAAATAGGAAACTGTCTTTTTACAGATTAAGTAGGTCCATCCTAATATGCACAGGAAAACCCATTTTTCTGGAATTTTTGAAATAAATATGGTTTTCAAGTTCTTGTAGCAGAGAATACAATTTTTTGTAAATGTTATCATGATTCATTTAATTGAGCTACTGTTTATAAAATAAAAATTGGGCAGATCCTTGCTGACTGGGAGCGTCTTGAGTGTTGCAGAGGTTTGTTGCGGAGGTGTCAGGTGTGGGAAAGCACATGTGCGTTCTTGCCTCTGCTGGTTGGACAAGTGCTAGTCCCAATCCACTTGTCACTGTCAGCCCAGCGCAGCATTCAGTATCCCATATTTTCTGGCGATGCTGTCAGCTGGTGTTTTTCTGTTTAGCCCAGCACATAGAATTGTTCATACACTCCCCAGACTTTGAGAGGTCTGGAGAGAAGGCACGACAAGAGCAAGATGAGGAGGAGTGGGCAAAAGGGAAGGTTTGCAGGCAGGAAAGGAGGTAAGGAACGAGGGGCATGCACCGGAGCCGGCAGTGTGGTCCTGCCAGTCTGGCCCAGCCAGCACATGGACTGAGGTACAGCTCTGTTCCCCCCGCTAAAGCTGCCCAGGAAGGAGTCCACCTCAGCAGATGTGACACGCTGCTTCAAGTCATCACATCTGCTGTGTCCACATCTTGGGAGGAACGCTGGAAAAACAGGCCTGACCCAAGTGGCCAATTAAACTTTCTATTGGCAGAGGTTGAATTAAGAGTTTAAAGAAGGGAAATATTTCCATTTGAGGAGTTTGTTTTCTAATGAAATAAAAGATTTACTGACACAAGCACCACAGAACCATGGGAGAGTAATTAATTGGATTCTGTGGTGCTATTGCAGGCATTCAGTGCTAGATTAAAACCTTAGGAGGTATTTGGGGATTTGTAGCCTCTTCCACAGGCACTTGTCACAGCTCTGAGCTTCAGACCTCTGCCTATCTTTCCTCTGGTTCCTGGGGCTCCTGGCAGGAGCTGGGACAAGGGGGAATTCCTGCACACTCAAGGTCTGTAGGTTTAGAAACACTGTGGGACTCGAGCTCTGCTAAATTCTCTACAGCAAAGCGGTCACCTCAGAGGATGCCTGTCCGAGTATGTGCCTGTGCTCTCTTCCTGACCTTGTGGGGTACCTGGGATGCAGGTGACTGTCAGCTGTACCGGGCCAGAGCTTCCCAGCCAAACCCCTGGGAGTAGATGTACATTTGAATTAGACATTATTTTTCAAGTCAGTGCAACTCAGACATGCATTCTGTGATACCAGCGGAGAGTCTCAGGAAACAGTATACATGAGGGAGTGAAAGTGGTCACTGACCTCACATCAGGGCAGGGTTTGTAGCCAGTTCAAATCTGTTTTGCTACTGAGTGAATTGCAAAACCTTTGTGATTTTCTAACCTTCCTAGAGTTTGAAATGGTGACTGAGGAAATGCTAGCCTTTGTCCCTAACCCTGTCTGTCTGGAGCACCTCAAGAAAAGGCTGCCTTTTACAAACCCCAGCAGCCCCATAAGAAACCATCCTACAAGGGTTTGAACAAACAGGTAACTGAAACAGCTGTCAGTCAGGAGGACCCAGGATATGCCCAGCTTCAAAAGTAACAGTACAACAAAGAGAATTACCTACCAACCCAAAGTCTGAGTATTCCCCACCAAAGGGAACAGCATGTTCTCTGAATCCACAACTTCTGTCCAAGCCAGCAGGGTTCTGGCTAGCTTCTTCTGTCCCAGAATTAAAGGCCACTGTGTGAATATGTGTGTTCTACTGTTGGTGACAGCCCTGAGACACAAGAGGAGATCTAATGCTTGAAATCAGAGTCTTGCTGCTGTAAACTAACTGGATCAGAAGTTAGGGAAGATTACAGATGATAAGGGGAGAGGAGGGAGGGAGAGGGAGGGAGGGAGGGAGACAGGGAGGGAGACAGGGAGGGAGAGAGACAGAGAGACTGACTTGAGGGAGGTTGGGAAAGGGGGAAGGGGTCAGGGCATTTGCCTCACACTAAGTGAGGTATTTCCGGTGCTATCAGGAAGACCAGCACATGGCAGGCTGCAATCACTCTCCTGTGGTATCTTCTGTTAGTGCTACACAGCCTGATGCTTCAACATTAGGCAGCTCCTGCAGAGGGGCAGAAAGGTCTCAAATGATAGATGGCCTGACTGAGGTCATCCATAAACAAGAGGCCCCAGAGACACTCTGTCTCCCCTGTCAAAGTTTCTAAACCTCAAGGGGTCACCAGGCCAGATGGTGCCCAGCCCTGCTGACATGGTGGCAGATCTCAGACAGTGAGGCACCCACAGTTTGCCCAAGCATGAGGAAAACTATACAGTTCACAAGTGGAGCTTACAGATGCTGTAAATAGGGGACCATTTGCTTTCATTCCATGGGATATTTGTGCGTGCGTGTGTGTGTGTGTGTGTGTGTGTGTGTATGTGTGTGTGTGTGCTTTTTCATCTATATCTTTTAAGCTTTATTTTATTTTTAATTATATGTATGTTTGTGTGGGGTTATATGCATGTGAGGGAAGGTCCCCGAAAAGACCAGAGATGTCAGATCTCCTAGAGCTGGAGTTATAGGTGACTGTGACATGCCTGATATGGGTGCTGAACTAGGTCCTCTGCAAGAGCAGCATACACTCTTAACCACTGACCCATCTCTCCAGCCCCTATTCATATATTTTTACCTAGTCAAATGAGATATAATTTGCATACAATAAATTTTAATTTTGAGAATACACTTCATTGAGTTCTGACAAATCCGTGCATACATGCTGTAGAGCTGGGGTCACAGACTACAGCTAAAGAGCCAAACATGGCTTCCAACCTGGTTTTGTTTTAAACCTTTTTCAGGGGCTATAAAGAAGAGTGAGATCGCATGTAGCCCACACAGACAAAATTTTGCTGTTGGCCCTTCACAGTAAAAGTGTGGGCCTTAGACACGCCATCTCTCACCTCCCACAGCTCCCTCTGACCTTTCACCAGCATCTTTCCCTCCATAGAAACCGCTGATCTGCTTTCTATCATGCAGCCGTTTGCCTTTCTAGAATTTTATATAAGTGAAATTATACGGTATGTTGCCTTTTGTGTCTGGGTTCTTTCAGTTACATTGCTTCTAAGATTCACTGTCTGGGTTTTTTGCATCTATGAGCTCTGCATTCCATTGTTACATTACTTCTGCACAGTATGCTACCGAGTTAAAGGCACAGTTCCACTCCCAGGAGGGTGGAGGCCCACCTTATGTTTTAACCATGTGTTGCATAGTGGGTCAGGACCTGGAGCCCAGAAGGCACCCAGAGCCCAGGAGTGCACACACTCACTACCCCTTTCTTTGCAGGCATGAACAACCGAGAGGTGCTGGAGCAGGTGGAGCGTGGTTACAGGATGCCCTGCCCACAGGACTGCCCCATCTCCCTGCACGAGCTCATGATCCACTGCTGGAAAAAGGACCCGGAAGAACGCCCTACTTTTGAGTACTTGCAGGGCTTCCTGGAGGACTACTTTACAGCCACAGAGCCCCAGTATCAGCCTGGTGAAAACCTGTGAGAGCCGGCTCTGCTGAAGCCTCTTCTCAAAGGCCTCCTTATCCCTCCCCATTAGCTTCCAATTCTGTAGCCAGCTGCCCCCAGCAGCGAGAACCGTCCAGGATCAGATTGCATGTGACTCTGAAGCTGACGAACTTCCATGGCCCTCATTAATGATACTTGTCCCCCAATCCAAACCTCCTCTGTGAAGCATACAAGACAGAACCGTGTTAATTCTCAGACTTTGGAAATGCATTGTATCGATGTTATGTAAAAGGCCAAACCTCTGTTCAGTGTAAATACTTACTCCCGTGCCAATGATCCTAGTGCTTTCCTTTTTTTAAAAAAAAAAAAAAAAAAAAAGCAAATCCTATGTGATTTTAACTGTCTTCACCTGATTCAACTAAAAAAAAAGTATTATTTTCCAAAAGTGGCCTCTTTGTCTAAAACAATAAAATTTTTTTTCATGTTTTAACAAAAAATGATCAGGACAGGTGTTTGGGTTTTTTTTTCTTTTTTATACACATGAATATATATACATATATATGTGTGTGTGTGTGTGTGTGTGTCCCTGTACATATATCATGTGGGTGCTATCATGGAGACTGGCCAGCCTAGGCCACATTAACTACAGGACCCAGAGTGAGGGGCTTACCGCAAAAACCTGCATCAAAGCACTGGTGTTGTCCTGAACTAATAACCTTTTTTTTTTTTTTTTTTTTTCGGCTTCTACAAGGCATGATTTTTTTCTTCATTTGGATTACACTTTGGGTTCCTAACTACGCCTATAGATGGTTGTTGCCTTGACTCTTTTCAGGACCCCTAAGCTGAATTCACAAATTTTATTGCCAGTATTTGCTCCAATTTACTGCAATTTGCTCTTAAAACTTAAAAGTGAGCACATTTAAGCAAGCCAGTCCTACCAAGAGAACTGGAAGATGGTACCACACAAACTTCTTGTAGAAACATGTGAATGCTGAAATTTTCAAATGGTTTTTTCTTTTATTTAATAAATCTTGTAACCACATTTAAATGGTCTAAAACCCATAGCATTGTGGTCATGACAACCTAAACTGTCTCATGTAACTAAAAATTATGGGGAAGGCAAGGGTCGGGGGGTTGTACATGTCCCATCATAAAATAAGTGTTCTTAAATGTCCTTTACTACTAATGAATGACACTCCGTGTCAAGAGTACTCCAGCGAATAACTATGCACTACTTTACATTTCATGGGGTTGCACAAAAAAGTATTACATTTTTAGTTTGGTTGCTGTTTGTACCAACCTTGAATTACATATGTTTAACAACAACAAATCAAAACTCCTATTTCTGTTGAGTTTTTAATACTGAATAGCAACTCTGAAGTCTTAATTCCTTTTTTGTTATGATTTACTTGTGAGTTTACATTTTTAAATTGTTTAACTTTCTTAAATTAGTAATTAAAAAGAGAGCATTTTACATTTGAAAAAAAAAATTTGTTCATTTGCGTACAGCACAGAAGGTACTCAAGTCGTTTTGTGACATATCTGTCCCATGCCAGATGGTGAGGAGTCACCTGGTGAATTTGGCCATTGTACAGTGACTTCCAAATGACAGAAGCATTCAGAACATCTGGAGATCCCTCCCCAACAAAAGGCGAGCAATTGTCTAGCTAATTCAAAGGACTGTTAAAGCAAAACTAGGCCTATCTTAATGTTTTAATTTATCTGACATTTTCTCTGACTGAAATTTGCTGTGTCCTATTTGTAGGGTAGACAATTACAAGAAGCCCTTCTGGTTCTAGAGTTAATCAGTACATTTCCAAGTGTCCCTCCCCTTCTATACTGAAGTTGCTAAGCAGGGGGACAGTGTGTTGGGGTGAAAAGGGCCGTAGGTGGACCAGGCAGCTGTCCAGACCTGGCTATGCCATCATTCAGCCAAGGAACCCTGAATAGCCACTTGCATCTCACCTTCAGGCCTGACTGTGGAAAGGAAATATGGATGAGACCCTCTTAGCTCCTTGCAGCTCTAACATCTTAGAATTCCAAGGTCACTGGTGTCCTGTGGAGACATATAAGGAAAAAATTTTTATTATTGTTATTGTTGAAATGAACTTTGCCTTTAGAAAGGATTTTTCAATATCTGAAAAAAAAGATGAAATATTTTCTACTTAATCAAAACTTTATGATATTACATCAGATATTAATATAATCAATAAAATTGCAAAGACCTTATTAGGTACATTTTTTATTACCTTAAGTCATTAATAAGTTCTAGATATTTTTCAAGGTAACTTTATTTTGGATTTGGGGTTTTTGGGGATGACGTTTGTTTCTTTTAAATATTTTATTTATTTTTATTTAATGTGTATGGGTGTATTGCTTCCATGTAGGTAGGTGCATCCGTGTTGTGCAGTGCCTGTGGAGGTCAGAAGAAAGCATTGGATTCCCTGGAACTGGAATTACAGACGGTTGTTAGCCACCATGTGGGTGCTGGCTATTGAACCCAGGTCCTCTGCAAGAGTAATCAGTGCTCTTAACCACTGAGCCATCTCTCCAGCCCGTTTGTTTGTTTTTGACAGGGTCTCCCTAGCCCCAGCCCTCCTGGAACTCACTATGTAGACCAAGCTGACCTTGATCTCACAGAGATCACCTGCTTCTGCCTCCCGAGTGCTGGTAAAGGCGTACACAACCATGCCTGACAAGATAACTTTGTTTTTAATCCTTATATCCTATTAAGATGGATAATTTGCAAATATTCTTTGGAGGATTTTTGTTTTGACTAGTTAAAAAAATCTGAAGGAAAAAAAAACAAACCTGTTTTAAGCAGAAAATCTTTAAAAATCTAGTCCGCTCAAAGAATGCAGCTTTTAATTTCATCAAGTCAGTTCACTGTGGCCCCTTGTCATATGTCTTGGACATAGGTTAGTTAACTCAAGAGCACTCTCATGAGATCAGCACCCTGAGCAGTTCTGAAATGCTTACCATAGAGTCGAAGAACAAAAGAAGAAATGTAAGTATAAAGAAATCAGAGAGGGGATGGAGAGGTGGCTCAGCAGTTAAGAGTGCTGACTGCTCTTGAAGAGGACCTAAGTTTGATTCCCAGCACCCACATGACAAATAACAATCATCCTAACTCCAGTTCCAGGGGATCCGACACCCTGTTCTGACCTCCAGGGCATTGTACAACATGGGTGCACTTACACACATGCAGGCACTACACTCGTATGCATAAAATAAAAACAATTTTTTTTAAAAATCGGGCTTCCAGTTTTTTCAAGAAGTTAATATGCTTTGAAGAACTAATCCTGAAGTCACCTCTGAGAGTCCCAGTTCCTCCCATGGAACCTTTCTGCCTCACAAGTTATAGAAGTTTGGGCTAAGGGAACTGATCAGAAAGTTCTCATTACAAAAAGAAAGTATCTCTTTAGTGTCAAGCAGTGGTTACAATATTTTTTGTCTTTAGTAATCCAGGAATGAGTAAGTGCTTACCCTGTACCTCCAGGAGAGCCGCCATCTTGGCATTGTCCAGCTAATCAGGGTGCCTCCCCAATAAACTATTTTTACTTTTTAAAAATCAAATAAGGCTGGGCGTGGTGGTGCACGCCTTTAATCCCAGCACTTGGGAGGCAGAGACAGGTGGATCTCTGTGAGTTCAAGGCCATTCTGGTCTACATAGTGAGTTCCAGGACAGCTGGGGCTACAGGGAGACCCTGTCTCAAAAAGACCAAAAAAAGTTGACTAGAGGAGAACTTTCCAAAGCTCAAGTGTGGGAAATTGTGACAAAAGGGTTCCTGTTCATGCCATCCTAGCAGCATACACCCCGAGGCAGCAGCATGCAGGTGTGTTGATGGATAGGAAGGGCCCTGATGGACACACGGTCCCACATGTTAGAGCGTCAAGGCAAAGGGCGCATGTGGCTCTGCCATGTGTGGGAACAGGCATTTCCACAAGAAAAGCCAAGGGTACACATGATCCCCATCAAACACACAGGACGGAAGAGTTCCTGAGCCCTGGGGGTATTTACTCACCTTGAGACAGACAGGAACCCTCCTGTGGCAAAATCTTAACAGTGGAGGATTTTTCTAGTAGGACAAGAGCTGCAAAATTTTGATCTGCAATTTCCTACGGAACTTTAACAACGTCTGCCATGTTAATTGTTTGTTTCATGAGCCTTTCATGAAAGTAGGTGAGGTTCCCAGCGGCATTTGGGGGAGAATAGGGCTTCGGCTCACTGCAGAAAAGATGACATCTGTATTGTTGGTCGTGATTCAGAGCAAGACAATCTCACTACACAGGGCAGGCATTTCCTAACAATCTGTATTTGAGTAAAATGGTGTTTGGTCAATCTGTTTCTAAAAGATATTTAAATAGATTCAGATGACTTTTGTTGACTTTCTTTCCACCATGTATTGTATTTCGGGAATCCAGTTAACCCGAAATAATATATTTGCTGGTGCCAGGTGTGGTGGTTCACACCTTTAGTCTCAGCACTTAGGAGGAAGAGGCAGGCAGACCTCTGTGAGATTGAGGCCAGCCTGGTCTACATAGGGAGTTCCAGGCCAGCTGGAGCTACAGGGAGACCCTGTCTCAAAAAATAAATGTTGGAGGGAAGATAGCGAGATGGACAGGAAAGGGAAGAAGATTGTCTTTGATTTTGGAGGGGGAAAATGCTCAAATTTTGAGTCCAAACCAGTATTATCTATGTTTATTTTTATTCTCAAATGTAGATTCTAGTACAGTAGAACATCATGAAGAAGACTACCTTTAACATCTTTTAAAATATCAAATGAACCTTCATAATTTGTTTATATTAAATAGTCCCCCAAAAGTTTCATAATAAATATGTCATATCTCACTCTTTCCCAACATGCAAAATATTTAGAGTCTTATGGGGAGGACAAAGGGACCAGTGTGTCTTTATTTTGAAAATTAGAAGCTGGGAAGCACAGCCGAATATACAGCACTTGCCTCAAATGCCTGAGGCCCTTAGTTCAGTCTCTAGTACTACCCAAAAAAATTCTGGAGGTAGAAATAAAAGTTAATAGTTTTCAGTTTTGTAAAAGCTGTCCCAGTAAGAGTACAATTCTTGGCAAGTGACTGTTCTTCAACAACCAGGATGGTGTGCCCATCTCTGGAATACTTACAGCTTGTGTAACCCTGTGCTTAATACTATCGACATGTCTGATAACACTGCCCCTCTTTTAACGGGTTTTCCATGGCATATTGGGTGTTCCTTAATAACAGAAATTGCCTGGTACTTGGCTGTTCTTCTCCTTCACCTTGCACAATGATGAATTTCTGGCAGATGTGGGACTGATGGATCGGTGAATGGTTAGATGGATGGCACCCCCATCCAGTAGGGTGAATGGCTTACCTTCAAATGACACACTTATCTAAGCACAAGGGAGTTGCTGTGTGCTGCCTCAGCACTAGCCCTGCCAGTTAGAATGTGTGACCATCAGTCTTCAACATACACTGTGAAGGCTGGGACTGCAGCCTGAAGCACGCACAACCAAGTTCCTATACCTTTCCCTGGGACTCGCCCAGCACCCATGGGGAAATTCTCAGATCTCTTGGAGCATGTAAGGTGACAACATAGAGCAAATGACACCAAGTGATATATAGTCTTAAAGTGCCCTCAAGAGAGGTCCCATTTGAATTTGGTAAATTTATGAAAATTTGATAGTTCACTTCCTAAGATAACCATCTTATTTTCAAATAAAATTATTTCTCCAGAGCTTCTAGTTGTGCAATGATCTCAGCCTGTGGCCTACAGGATCCCCAGTGCAGCTCTGTATGACCAAGTTACCTCTCCTGGCCTGTGTGAGACGCATGATGGGAAGTGGTGGCTATAAAACCTACTGTTGCTGCATCAGTACTGAACACATCGGTCCCTACTCGTGGGGCTTCTCTGATCTCTTTTTTCATCCAGCTAAGTGCAGCCCCATGACCGAATGGGAGAGAACGCAAGGAGATGGGAAGGAAGAAACAGACTATCCAGAGCCTCCTGCTTGGCCAGGATGTTGCAAGTGGGAGCAGGAGGGATGGAGACCTTGGACAAAGAAGCCTAAGGTGGGATGTGAGATGCCCTAGGCCAGGGATCTTCTGGGGAGTGTGATGAGGAAGTCCGAGACCTTTCGGGAAGTGTGACGAAGTGGAGATGATGGGGGATTCACATAAGGACTGATCATTTATTCCTTCTCTAAATTTTCCTTGCATAATTATTGTGAGGTAGACCATGTGCTTAGCACCAGAAATTTGAAGACATACAATTAATTCACAGTCCAGTGAAGAGAGAGACCCAGAAAATGATCAGTGATGAGCTCTCTGTGGATGGAAGCACAGGACTCAGTGAAGGAGAGGCATCCAGCCCAATGTGGAGACTGCAGGACAGGCTTCCTGGAAGAAGTGCTGCCTACAACCAGTCTTCTAACAAGTGGAAGTAGGCCAGTATTGCTTACTAGTAAGGGACAGTGCATCTTGCCTTTCAAGGTCACACCTTCTAATTCCCAGACCAGAATAAGGGCTGTTTCATGGTTTGAATATAGGAGCTGGTCAGTAAATGGGTCCAAAGGAAGAAAAAGCAAACATATCAAGAACTCAATCTGTCTCTGTCTGTCTCTGTCTTTCTCTCTCCTTCCCCTTCTCTTTCCCTCCCTCCATATCCCTCCTCCCTCCCACACACATGTGCATGCCCATGTGCACACACACATTTAAAAATATCCAGGCCCAACATTGATTCTGATTCTTGGCTGCCAAATGAAGGGGTAGTAGGTAATACCATTCAAGGACAGAGTAAGGTGGTTTTTATTTTATTTGTGTGTGTGTGTGTGTATTACGTGTATGCATGCATGTATATGTGTATGTGTGTATATGTTCATGTGTGTGAATGCAGGTGTGTGCATGTCAGAGCGTGCATGTGGAGTTCAGAGGACATCCTCGGGTGCTGGTCTTTGCCTTCCACCTTATTTGGATTAGGGTATCCTGTTTGCCACTGCACACCAGACCAGGGGCCCTAGAGATTCTGGGGATTCTCCTCTCTTCACTTCCCATCTTGTCCTAGGAATGTTGGGATTGCAAATGCATGCTACTGCCTTCAGATTTATTTGGGTTCTGGGGATCCAAATTCAGGTTCGCATGTTTGCATAGCAAGCAAACATCCCTTGAGCCATGTCCCCAGCCCTTAGAGTAAGTTTTCAGGCAGGTTGGAGCTCCAGGGTCCCTGATGACATATACCTGGGAACAAATAGAATACCAAAAAAAACCAAGAATTGCTAAGAAACAGGCTTATACTAACTCCTCACTACCTCTCTTCAGGACAAATAATAGAGGGGTTCTCTATGTGTTTATTATCATTCTTTCCTTCCATTACTAGCCATGCTGTTTCACTCGACATACCATGTGAGCTATAAATTCATGGAGGGAGGTATCTACTCACAATCCAAGGTGTTCTGGTTGTTTTGTTCTGGATATTTTTTCCTTTAGTTAATTATCAAGTGCTTTCCATGTAATAATCAATGGGTAGCTAATTGGAAGCAAGAGAGATTGGAATGGGTATTATTCAGATAATGAAAAGCACACTCGTAATACTGTGGGGAAATAGCACAAGTGATTCTCTCTCTCTCTCTCTCTCTCTCTCTCTCTCTCTCTCTCTGTCTATATCTCTTTGTGTGACAGTGGGGAGTGTTTACAAAAGAATTCATGTAAGCCTATCATAAACTAAATCCAAGTATGCAGCAGATCCTTTCATTTTCATTTTTTCAGACTCCTCCCTAAGGGCAAGTGCTGGAGGTACCAGGAGGAGCCAAGCCTCTGGAGATGGCATGTAGGACGCCAAACCACCCCAAACCACCCGAAATGGAGATGAAGGTCTGTCAATTCCCAGAGAGTGAGGAGACAGTAAGCAGGCAGCAGCAGTTGCCTAGAGAGTTAGGGAATGAATAACAATGCTTTCTGGTAAATTGGCCATATTACATTGTGCACAAGAAAGTGATGGAGGAAACCTGTTAAAAACTGAAAGATACTCTGTCCACATCATTTATGTAAAATGCATGATTTCCTACTTGGATGGACTTTTTGATTTAAAACACGGGCAGCTCCAGGAGTGTTCACCAAAGCATAATTCGTAAGACAATTAGGAAATAGACTCCAATGAACACGATCCTTAGTGAGCAGCTTCACTGCCCTCCTCTCACCTGCAAATAACAGAAAATATTTGTTTGTATGTTCCTGAAGGTCGTGAAAGTACAAAACATTAATCACTGTCTTTGCTCTCATAAGCCATGACCTCCCTGCATTGGCGGTGGGAACTGCTTCATTCTCTTCAGTATTTTTCTGCTCTGATTCAAACAGTTTCTGTGTTTTGAACAGTAGAGGGAAAATGGAAAGGGAGCAGAGCGATACTTAAAACAGCAAGCCAAGAACAAAAGCAGCATGCACGCAGTCAAAGGGGACCTTGGAAGATTCGTAGATAAAACAAAACGCTGTGCTTGGCTGGGATTCTGTCGCGAAAGCCAATGCAAAATGGAGAGCATTGTTCCAACTGGAAAGCTTTTGCAACCTACAATTCGTCTAGGAGTAAAAAGGGATCCTGACAGTCAGAAGCTGTGCTCTTGCTATGAATTATGATATTTGCTTACAACTAAGGCAGAGTTTCCAAACCAGGGTAGGCACAGGAGAGCAGCTCTGCAGCTATAGCAGATCCCCTTCCATTCCACAGGAAGCAGCCATGCCAGTCAGTGTTCAGTGCGTCCTGTCCTCCTTTCCCATCCTCCACACATCACCCCTACCCATTATAATCATAACATTTTTACTTAAATAATCCTTTGTTTGCTTCATCTCCATCTCTCTAAAAGGATTAATTTATTATTAATTTATTATTCTCATTAACTTATTAAAGGCAGCCTTTTTTTCTTCTTTTCTAAAAGGGTTCACACTTCAAACTCAAGATCTTCCTGCCTCACCCTCCCAAATGCTGTGATTTTAGTCATGTGTCACAATGCCTAGTTCAGCCCTGAGGTGTCTACCTTTCAAGCGAAACCACTGGCTGATCGCCTGCCCCTTCTGAGCATCCTATGTGAGACTCACCCTGTCTCCTCTGGAACTTTACTGGCCTCAGAAGACTGAACTTGGTACCCAACAGGTCTCAATGCTTAACTCCTGGGTGCCTATTCTGGGTAGGCAAAGGGCCTTCCCCAATCTTAGTTCTCCTTCCCATGCTCCCCACCTCTGCCCCATCCCTGCCACTGGCCTAAGATTTATCAGACACTAGCTATATACCTATGCCTCCTGACACTTACTATAAATCACCTTTATGCAAATAGAAAGGATGACTCTACCTCAACACACTTAGCTGCCATCTGCCAGAAAATTGCTGCAATAAATATGCAAAAGAATAATGACTCAAATGTGAATGGCAGCCCCTCAAATTGTGCATTACACAACTGCACAACTGTACGTGTCAATCCTGTAGTTTGAAATCATCTGAGCTATCATGAAACCCTGCATAAAAACCACAGCCACAGTAGGTCAGTCTTGCCTTTTGATAACTGTTTACTACTTAAAATAAGTCTTACAACCATGATCAGAAATTGTAGCGGTCAGTTTAAGACAATGCCCCTAGGAAGTGCCTAAAAAATAAAAGATCTTGTAGGATTTAGCTGCAGCTTTGATCTGGCTGAGTGAACAAAAAGCCCACACCATACTTGGCTGATTCTTAGGAAGCATCAAAGTTAGACAGCTGGTAAGACTGAGTGCTGGGTGCCAGGGCAGGAACATGGCCCACCCAGGGGCCACATCACCCTTCTGCCTTTGCTGTCTCATTTCTTGCTAACTCTTCCATCTGCTCCCCTCCCAGCTTCCCATTTAGCATCATGTTCTGGTAATCTTTTGCTATATAACAAATCACCCTGAAACTTCATGGCAGAAATAGAAGCAATAATTTATTTTGCTCACAGACCTCCAAAGGGTCATGGGGACAACTGGTCTCTGGTCCCCAGGGCATCAGCTGGGGCAGCTCAGATGAAGCTGGAGGTCTTTCATAATGTCCGGTACCTGCTAAGCAACAGCCCAGCTGGGGCTCTGGGTGAAGACTTGGGTTCCTCTGCACTGCAACTCCAGATGGCCCGTGGGCTGGCTCCCATAGTGGAGCCCATGTTCAAATATCCCAGCTGACTCATGCCAAAGTAGAGGCAAGCTGCTCCCACCAAGCCCTTCCCATACTTCAAATTTTTAAACAAAATAAATGGCTGAGGATTTTAGCTACTAAGGTTTGGGATAGTTTGTTTCATAGCAGCTCACTGTCAGAGCCTAAGAGCCTATAGGCTATGTCACAGCTCTCTAGGAGGCCTCTGCTACTGCTGAGTCTAGGAAACTGATGACTACATCTCCCACACTGCCTTACTGTGGTCAACAATAGTGAATTAGATATATCTGCACACCAATTAGATATATCTGCACAAAGTTTGGAAGGCGGAAATGAGGCAAATGCCAGTTCCCTATAGCTTGTGGCTATGTCCTGCTAGGAAGCAAGGTCGTAGACCAGTGTCCTGTCTCCAGCTTCATGAGTGTCACAAGTCAGTTGCTGAGGTGACAGTATTTAGGCTCCATGTTCCAACAGGCAGTCAAATGTGGTGGCAGCAACATACATGTTGCTGGCTTTGGGACTTGTCCTAGTTTGCTTCTCCATTGCTGTGACAAAATATTCTGACCACTACCAACTTGGGGACGAAAGGGTTTATTTGTCTTACATCTCCCAGATCACAGTTTATCAGGGAGCCCAAGGTAGGAACTCAGGACAAGAACCTGGAGGCAAGAGCTGAAGCACAGGCCACAGAAGAATGCTGCTTACTGGCTTGCTCCCTGGCCCCTGATCAACCTGCTTTCTTATACAACATAGGTGCACCTGTCCAGGGGTGGCACTACCCACAGCAGGCTAGGCCCTCCCACATCACTCAGCAATCAACAGTGCCCCATGGACATGGACACAGGCCAGTCCAATGAAGGCAATTCCCCAGTTGAGGCTCCCTCAACCCAGGTGTGTCAAATTGACACTAAAGCTATCCAGCACAATTGACCCCTTGTCAACTTGACACACAAACACATCACTATTAAACCATAACTTTTCCAATTCTTGTCCCCATGATGTTAACATTAATATCACAACATAGGACAGCACAACCTTAAAAGCCCCACAGTCCTTAAAAAAAAATCCAAAAATTTAAAAGTCCATAGTCTCTTTAAAAGTCTCTTAACTGTGGGTGGGCTTCTATAAAACCCAAAACAAGTACCGTCTTATTTCAAAGGGAAGAATCGGGCACACCTAAGCAAAACCAAAGTCCAGCAAAGTAGCTCAACACTGGACATCTGGGATTAGCTCACAATTTTCTGGACTCCAAAGGGTTCTGGCAGCTCCACTTCTCTGACTCTGCCATCCACAGCAGGCACAGCTCATCTCTCAGACCCAGACCAGCTCCATTCCACACTTACTGCTGTCCTTGGTGGTCGTCCCACGATCCTGGCATCTCCAAAAAGCTAGGGTCACCACTGAAACTGAGGCTACACCTTCACCAATGGTCTTTTCTTGCCTCTTGGGGTGCAAAGTCTCAGATTCTCTCCATGACCCCTTCAATCCTGGGGTCTTCACTGCAACTGAAGTTGCACTTTCACCTATGGCGTTTCCAGGCCTCTCAGAGTGCCAAGCCTCAGCTGCTCTCTGTGACCCCTTCACGCTTTCAACACCAGAACCATGCAGGAGACTCTTACACATTACCAAGTCCTGCTTCTATCTTGAGATGGAGGCTCAGGTCCCCTCTGTGTGCTGACCCTGAGGAAATACCTCCCAGATTTCACCTCAGTGATGCTGGTCTCTTGTCACTTACAGCTGATTTTTCAGCCCCAGCTAACCAGCATCAACTGTCCCAGTAAAGCAAAGGTTTTGCTTCAGGTTCTGGTCTCTTCTTAATCACAGCTGATTCTTCAGCCCCAACTGACCAGAACCCACAGATTCTCAATCCAAAATCTCACACAAACAGCCCTGATAGTCTCTGCTTCCCTTGAAGCTTCACAAGCCAGGCCTCCATCATCCACAACTCTTTCAGCATAACTGTTCCAAGCTCCACAGCAACAAACAAGCACTCAATGGCTTTTCCAGCCCAAAGTTCCAAACGCTTCTACAATCCTCCTTAAAACACCAAGGTCAGGTCTGTCACAGCAATACCCCACTCTCGGTACCAACTTCTGTCCTGGTTTGATTCTCCATTGCTGTGACAAAATATTCTGACCAATACCAACTTGGGGAGGAAAGGGTTTATTTGTCTTACATCTCCCAGGTCACAGTTCTTCAGGGAGCCCAAGGTAGGCACTCAGGACAAGAACCTGGAGGCAGGAGCTGAAGCACAGGCAATGGAGGATTGTTGCTTACTGACTTGCTCCCTGGCCCATGCTCAACCTGCTTTCTTATACAACATAGGCCCACCTGTCCAGGGGTGGCACCATCCACAGTGGGCTGGGCCCTCCCACATCACTCAGCAATCAAGAAGGTGCCCCATGGACATGGCCACAGGCCAGTCCAATGAAGGCAATTCCCCCAGTTGAGGCTCCCTTAACCCAGGTGTGTCAAGTTGACACCAAAGCTCTCCAGCACAGGGCTACTCTCTGGACTTGTTCTGCAGCCACCAGTGTTCTGCAGGGAAGTCCCAATGGCAGCTTTCTGCATCTCACCCTCCTGCTTATGGCAGGAGGTAGCAGCTCTGTTAGCAGAGAGGTTCTGCCATATTCTAGAAACCATCCCGGAGACCACCTCTTCCAACCCTTCCAGCAAGTTTATGAGTTATTATATGAGATCTCTCTTCACCTAAAAACCCTTGTATGGGTTCTATTTCCTACACTGACCCTGCAGTCAAACCCAGGTGATTCCCATAATTCTTTCCCTTTTCTATCATTTCATGCTTGCCTCCTCACTAGTCACACTTTTCTCTTTTTTCTTTGCACACTGGGGATTGAACCAGGACCCCACATGACCTAGGCAAGCGCTCTACCACTGAGTTGTATACATCTCTATCCCATGTCCCTAGCCCACTAGTCATTCCTTTAGTATTTATGGAGAATCTACTGTGTGCCAGGCAATGTGTTATATGTGGGGAAAAAAATCTATGAACTAAAAAGATATGTATGTTCCTTCATGGAAGAAGCAGGATGAAGAGCAGGAGCCAAGAAAGAACACCCTGGCAGCCTGTGGACTTGCTTTCTTCTGTGTGTGAACTTTTCTGGAAACATAGTCACACCCATTTCATTGTCTTGTCCAGGATGGCTTTACCCAACACTGGCAAAGTTAGTCAGTTACAAAAGACACTGATAGACCCCAAACACTGAAAATATTTACCACCTGGCACCTTATAGAGTTTGCCAGCTCCAGCTTTAGATAAACTTCAAGTTGTACTCCTGTGGTCCCCCACATGCAGACAACTGTTTTACCTGTGGATTTTGTAGACACCATGTGTCAAGTACCAAGTTCAGGGCTAAGTCCTTCATGAGAATCCTCTGTGCTCATTCTCACCACCTTAGGGACACACCATCATCATTATTACTACCATTAACATCACTATGATTATCACTCCTACTTTACAGACAGGGAGACAGATTTAGAGAGATTTAGGATTGGATAACTGAATAGATGGCAAGGCTAGTAACAGAGAGAAGACCCAGGAGGAACAGAAAATAGGCAGAAGAGGATAGGCTCACATACTGACGGCCAGTGAGGTGCCTACAGACACATGCAGGAGGCTGTATCGACTCATGGCTTGCTACAGTGAAAAGTGAGGACTTCAAATCAGTACAGATTTGGGTTTCAAAGCACAGTTCTGTCAGCAACTACTAGCTATATGGCTCTAGGATAGTTATTTGACCTCTTCGAACCTCTTAGCTTCTGGATCATATAGTAAAATGAGCTCTTAAGAAAAATAAGAAAAATGCCATAGGCATATGACATGAAAGTGGGGGGGGTATTATTTGTGGGGCAAGAAGGGTGTTAGCAAGGGGAAGAGGAAAGAGTGAAGTAGTGGAGGGAAGGCAAATGCAAGCAAGGTACCATGATATATGTTTGTTTAAAAAGGTACCTGCCTACAGTGCCTAGCAAAGTGCTTCTTGGCTCATGGTAGAAGTCGGATGCCTGGTGCTTCTTGCTCTTCTTTTCCACTCTTACCCTTCACTGGAAGAATAATTTTCTAGAATTACAGCTTTAAGTTATTCTCTTCCTGACCCTCTCTACTGAAGAAGACCTGTGTATGGAGGACCTGCCTAGCCCAGGCCCCTTTCTTTAAACCTGCCACCATCACCTCTATTGCTGTCATGTTTTACCCATGACACAGCCCTTCCTGAAGAGCTGATGTTTGAGGGGTGGAGTCTAGCCACAGGGAAGCAAGCCATTGGCCACTGGTTATCATGTCATCTCAAGCTGGAAGCTAAGGACCCAGTTTGTAGAGAGAAGCAGTGGCTGGAGACCAGATCACAGGCCACCAGAGTTCCTGGGAACAGCTGCTACCCACATTCTCACATCAGAGGTCAGCCATGCTGCCCGAACACCCTTCCTGTGGATTCCTCTGAAGAGTCTCCTCATGTGGGCTAATTCAAGGGAGTTCCACTCACTACAGTGTGGCCTTACCCTCTCTGTCCTGTCACCCCACCCAGTCTCCTGGCTCCACAGAATGACCTTTGCTCCTCAGACATGCTTTGCTTTGGTCTAGTCTTCCTGATGCTCTTTTGCTTAAAGGCTCATGCCTCTTCCAAGACCTGACTGGAACATCTAGCAATGATTGCCTTCTAAGGGCATCCTGAACCTGGCTGCTGGTGAACCAGTGGCATTCACCACACCACCCCCTGCTGTGGACACTCGTCTATGTCCTAGAGTTTTTCTTCTGGCCTCCAAGTTTGCTGAGGGTAGGAACTTGGCACACTTAGGGGCTCAGGTATTACACTGACTTTAATCCAAGAACTGGAATCCTAAAATGCAGTCTGAGTCTCTTCAATAGAGAGTATTATGCCAGTAGAAGACATTTTTGCTAAAATGGAAATTCATTTAGAGACTGCTTCACATTAAAGGGATGAAGATCAAAGGGCACATTTTTGGCCAAGAGTTCTGAGTCTCAGAGATGCAAATAAATTATAGATTTTTTTATTTCCTGAATTGATTGGAACCATAACACTGGATTTGGTACTGTAACATAAAATTTTCTGTCACTCATTATTGTGTTAGGATTACTATTGTCTCCAATTAAAGCACTGAAGTGGGCAAATACATCTGGAAGGCCTGATGCAGGAGAGACTTGCACATGGATGGGGAGGCTGTAGAGCCTTTCCCTTAACTGAGCTTAGAGGTAGGTACCCCTGGCTTCAGGCTTATCAGGAGTGTGTATGTGTGCGTGTATGCGTTCATGTGTGTGTGTGTGTGTGTGTGTGTGTGTGTGTGTGTATTACATGTGGGCACATGTCCACTCAAGTGCAAGATCCTATGACCTAAGGTCAAGAATAGAAAGCAGTTACTCAGGCAGATAGTGCCTGAAACAGCTGCATTTTCTAAACTTTAAGAATTTCTGATGCCAATCTCCACTGCAGATGTGGGCCTGGCAGCTGGTTTGGAGCCCTGAGCCTAGGATTCAGCCAGCTCCAGACACCCTCAATTTGGTGACTACTTAGTACCCAAATGCCCCAGGTCCCCCCTGCTCCCATACCTTCCTCTCCTTCAGCAACCTGTGCTTGGGGTCACAGGTCATAGATAAATCAAGCTCTTGCTCTCAGTCCAGAGAAGGAAAGGCTCCCAGTGACTGAAGCAAAGCCCACTTTACCACACTGATCCTTAACCCTTCCCAAGGTTTCTGAACAGGGTGCAAGCAGGCTAACCGAAAATTGCAGATCCTAGTCCTCCCTGGGCATGACCTAAGAGAATCCTTTAAAAGACTGATCTAGCCCTTCCCAGACCTTATGGAATCGGGCTTTCTTGGATAGGAGACCAGGAATTTGTCCCTGAACATGAATCAGTCTGTTCTGGCTGCTGTAATAGAAATACCATAGACTGAGTGGCTTATAAACAACAGAATTTGGGGCTGGAGAGATGTCTCAGTGGTTAAGAGCACCATGTGCTCTTGCTGTCTTCTTGCTGGGTCCTCACATGGCAGAGGGGATCAGGGAGACCTCAGCAGCCCATTGTAGAAGCCCCATGATGAGGGCACTGCAGTCATGACCTAGTAACCTTCCAAGGCCTACACCTCCTAATGTCATCACACTGGGGGTTAGGAGTTCAGTATACGCAGTTAGGGACACAAACATCACTGTGCTTGCCCTTTTGTCCTCTCACCTTCCTCCTACTGAAAACTTGAGGCAGCACAACAATCCCATGACACACAGCTTTGGCCTATGTCCCACTTGCCCAGCCTCAGTGACTCAACCTGCATGGTTCTTGCTCTCAACCTTATTCTGGGGAAACCATGGCAACTGTCTCACAGTCTCCTCTTGCTGATGACCAGAGCAGTACCCCAAGGCACTGCTGCAGATGCCCCTGTAGGAAGGGCAAAGGGCCATCTCGGCCATGGACCTTCAGCTTTTAGAGAAGCTGACTGTGCTGGATGGCTCTAGTGTCAACTTGACACACCTGGGTTGAGGGAGCCTCAACTGGGGAATTTCCTTCATTGGACTGGCCTGTGGCCATGTCCATGGGGCACCTTCTTGATTGTTGAGTGATGTGGGAGGGCCCAGCCCACTGTGGGCAGTGCCACCCCTGGACAGGTGGGCCTGTGTTGCATAAGAAAGCAGGCTGAGCAGGGGCCAGGGGATCAAGTCAATAAGCAGCGCTCCTCCATGGCCTGTGCTCCAGCTCCTGCCTCCAGGTTCCTGCCCTGAGTTCCTACCTTGGCTCCCTGATGAACTGTGTGCCAGTAAGCAGAGTTCCTCCATAGCCTGTGCTCCAGCCTCTGCCTCCAGGTTTCTGCCCTGTGTTCCTACACTGGGCTCCCTGATGAACTGTGACCCAGGAGTTGTAAGATGAAATAAACCCGTTCCTCCCCAAGTTGGTAGTAGTCAGAGTGTTTTGTCACAGCAATGGAGAAACAAACTAAGACACTGACTGAACCAGGCCGTACCAGGCAGGCTTGTCATGACTGAACTCCTGAGCAAGCAGGTTCCTGGAATGACAGGTTTGGTGGCCTGTGATAAGGCTCCTGGGAATGGCTGTAACAGACTCGGGGAGCAGCTGACTCCCACTGCACCACGTGGTCCCAGTTCTAGCCCTTCTGCTACATCTGAGACTGCAAAGAGCTTCCAGCTGGGCCCGAACCCAGTACTTCAAGAATGCACTGCTTTGCTAATTGATAAGCCTGGCCTCCAGGAGAGTCCCAGCTCACAGACATACAGGGTGCAGGGACTGATGCTCAGGGAAAGCTTCTGGTTTTACAGGTGAAACCTCAGAGCTACATGGGCATTTCCCATTGGCCCTTTTCCTGTCTCCACCTTTTCATAATGATGTCTCCTCATGGACTACCATCCAGTGTTCTGTGCCCGGGCTGACCACACTGCAGATGCCCTCCCCTGCTTCTCATATACTCTGGAGAAATACAGCTGCCCCACTCCTCACCTCATGGCCTCTAAGAGCTAGACATTCTCCTCAGGGGTTGGGTAAGATGCCCTCTCTGCACAGACACTCTAGCCATTGCCAAGGACCTGCACCAGGGGGCAAGGCACTCTAGGGATCATTTTTCTTTCTTAAAACCAAAACCACCTTCAAGCAGAGTGATCCTCTACCCACTGATCACAGGGTCCATCCTATCATATCTTCTGCCCTGGCGTAATTGGAGCATATTTGCCTGGGCCTGGCTGACTACTAACTGGGGCAATCATCAGTTAAATACAAATTCCTAGACTCTAATCCAAGGGGTAAGACCCAGAAATCTACATTTTAAGTACCCAAAATATTTCTTCTGGATAGCACAGCTTTCAATGGAACATGGAAACAGCAGACACTACAGATAAGTAAAACTTCCCTTTCCAACACCATCTCCTCTAAGGATAGCTTTCCCCTTAGCTGCTATTTTTACAATTCTTTTGAATTGGCACAAACAATGCTGCTTCTACCTACCTTGACCTTTCACCAAATGATGCATCTCAGAGATTTTGCCATATCTATGCATCTTCACCTTCTTGTTAAAAAGTAATGCTGAGTAGGATCCCATGGAGTAGAACCCTTGTCATTCTTCTAACCATTGATTTGTTGCTGGAGAGTTGACTGTCAGAATTACAACCAACTTTAATGAATTATGTACACATATTTTTTGAGACAGCGTCTCACTGTGCAGCCCAAGTGACCTCAAATTCTCAATCCTCCTGCCTCAGCCTCCCAAGTGCTAGGATTATAGATGCCCCCACACCTAACTCTACTTTGATATATATTTTCAGTTTTGTGCCTGAGGCTGAATTGTCTAATAAAACTGCTTAATTGATGTTTTTAAGTAAGCATTTTTCTGGAATCTTCATTTATGGGTGTGTGTGTATATGTGTGTGTACGTGTGTGTGTGTGTGTGTGTGTGTGTGTGTGTGTGTGCAGGGCAGAGATGAATGCCAGGTATCTTCTTCAGTCTCTCTCCACTTTATCTTTTTATAAATATAGTGTAATATGTTATATATATATATATATATATAGGAAAGTTTGAATGAAGTTTCCTCTATCACAAATGATGCAGTTGAGTTTCCCATATTTGGGGAAATCGCAGGGGTCAGCACACCTGGAGTACAACGGATAAGCCTCACCGGTGCTGTGAAAACCACCTTCATGATCATGGTATCCCTCCTACCAGGTAAGTCTCCACTTTATCTTTCATTTTATTTTTATTTTATGTATATGAATGTTTTGCCTGCATGTATGTAAGTGCACCATGGAAGCCAAACAAGGGCACCAGATCCCCTGGAACTGCGGTTATGAATCGTTGTTAGCTGCCATGCAGGTGTAGGAAACTGGACTCGGGTCCTCTGCAAGAGCTTCTGGTGCTCTTAACCACTGAGCCATCTCTCCAGCCCCTCTCTGCTTTATTCTTTGAGACAAGGTCTCTCATTGAACCTGGAGCTCACTGATTTGGCTAGACTGGCTGGCCAACAAGCCCCAGGGATCCTCCTGTCTCTGTCTCCAGCATTGGAATTACAGGAGCATATATAGCCAAGCTTAACTTTTTTATGTGGGTGCTAAGGATCAAACACAAGGTTGTCAAGCTTGTACAGCAAGCATTTTATTAAGTGAGCCATCTTCCCTGCTCCTTTT
>NW_008355279.1:804622-834660 GCF_000622305.1 Nannospalax galili
GCATGGAATAGTTGTATTTGCTGATTGTTGCCAAAGTAATGCTATGCTTACAGGAAGGATCCCAAAACTCAATGGGCTTCAAATTTTAAGTATTTTTTAATCTTTTTATTTGTCTTATTTTTATTTTTTTATGAGTATACTGCTTGCATGTGTGTAAGGCTACCCGTGTCATAAAATGCCCGCAGAGATCAGAAGAAGACATCGGATCCCCTGGAACTGGAGTTACAGACAGTTGTTAGCTGCCCTGTGGGTGCTGTGAATCGAACCCTGGTCCTCTGCAAGAGCCATTATTGCGTTTAACTGCTGAGCCATCTCTCCAGCCCCAGTATTTCTCATTTCATCATGGGTCTGCAGGAAAACCACAAGCCTCTGTCTTGACTGCATTCTAGACTCAAAGCTCCAGCTTTCTTTCCTAGGACTTGACTGCAGTTTCAGGACAAATCCAGGTATATCTGGGGACCCCTTGTCCTAGAGCCCAGGCTGAAGAGGACAGTGTCTTCCTAAAGAATTCATAAGTATCTTATGGCTATCACCAGATCACCCAGATCAAATCAATCCTCTCTCACCATTTCACAATTTCTGACTGCACTATGTGAATAAAAGTCCCCAGAAAAAAACCTTGGGTCTTCAAACTGGACTTTCTCCTGTACAGCTGATCAATTTATTAGAATTTCAATAAATGTGGAGAGTTTGAATGTTGCAGATCCAGAGCCCAATTACCATTTATCTCCGGCCATCTTTTGCCCCCTAAACAGCCACTCTTTGCTCATCTCTGCTTCTGATCTAACATCCTGTGACTAACAGATAAAAACCTTTTAGAATGTATTATCCTAGCAGACCACCAGGTCTCACCATTCAAAAAGCTAAGACTGTCATTAGATAGCATCTGAGACCTCTAGTAGAGAGCCCCCCACCGGTTTGCTATGACTTGCCTACTGAATGTATCCACTAATGTATTTGAAAAGTGTCATGATTTATGACTTTTCTTTGTTCTGTGACTATAAAAATGTAATGTAACTGTTACCATGCTGGAACATGGAATTTGGGGTAACCTGAATCTGTGTTCTCAGGCCATGGTCACTCATATTTGGCTCCAGAATAAACAATCTCTTATCCCCTTTGAAGTGAGAGTTATGTTTTTGCATCGACAATCGTGATCTCTATCGTCATTCCACTGGCCAGACAAGTCATATGGTCAAGCATACATCAATAGGGCTGACAAGTATATCCTACCCTTGTTATGTAGGCTCTACAAAGTTATGTCAAAGGGGACTAAAAGTCAGGATCCAGTCTTTCAACACCATCTACGTTAAAGATACAGACTTTGGAACCAGAAGCACTTGGGCTTACTTTCTTGCTTATGTGACATTGGGAGAATCTCCAAGCATAGACCCATTGTCAAGATGAGTTGAATTTCACCAAGTGGTTTTTGGTCCATTTTAATATTTGACTTATATATTAGTTATTTTTCTCATTGGTATAACAAAATACCTGACCAAAAGCAACTTAATGGACGGTTTATTTTAGCTTGTGGTTCAAGAGAGTTAAGGCCCATCATGGCAGAGAAGTCACGTGGCAAAAGCATGAGGCAGCTGGTCATATTGCATCTACAGTCAGGAAGCAGAGAGCCATGACTATTAGCTCTCAGCTTGCTTTCTCCTTTCATTCATTCCAGAACTCCAACCCATGGAACAGTGCTACCTATGTTCAGAGTGGGTCTTGCCTCCTCAGTTGACCCTATCTGGAAAGGCCCTCATAGACATACCCAGAGGTACGTTTCCAGGGTGATTCAAGTTGACAGTGAACATGACCCATCACAGTTTAGAAGAAACTAATAGCAAAAAGCTAGAGTCTACTACAACAAGAATTTATTAACTACATTTCCATGCCAAATGTTTCCCCTGTGAAACATACATTTCCCCAGGAATCCAGTCAGCCCCCACCCCCTTGTGAGCGCTCCTGAACGTGCTAGTCACATGATCACAACAGTCTTTGTGTTCATTCCTATTTAAACTCTAAGAAATTCACTTCCCAGGTTGGTTTTCAAAACTAAAAGTGAAATTAATTACTATAATTTCTTAAATTTTTCATTTTCTTTAAAGTTTCAATTTTTAAAAGTACAATCCAAAATAGATTAGTAGGGTTTTCCAATAATTTTACCTGTTTTTGTGTTATTTGGGGGCTTTTTACTGAACTCTAAAACATTAATACATCTAGGAACATTTTTAGTTGAACAAAATCAAGGATTTTCATTATAATTACTTATTGAATAAGAATCAGCTTGAAAACCTTTTATGTTGAGAATTTTTGACAATACTGAACATTTCAAAGCTTTATTTCTCAGTAATTATCTTCCCCTCCCTAAATTTAGGGAATCTTGCTTTTCTAGATTTGGGAGGGGGAGTGGATGGAGACCCTTGGGAATTCCAGTGTGCTGCACATCATCAGAATATTTTAAGAGCAGGTGTGGTAGAACACTTGCCCAGCATTGTACAAAAAAAAAAAAAAAAAAAGTTTTCATAAAAGCCAACTTTTCAATGCTGAAAACACAGCCCCGTTTTAAGAGCTTTTATACTGATAGACTTTAGACTGTGACTGACGAATACAACCAACATGAATGCATACGTTTGGGGGACTGCCAAAGTGCCCAGTGTGGACACTTAAAACAACAGAAATGGGCTTCTCTCGGTTCTGGAAGGTAGAAGTGAAAGCCAGCAGGTTTGGTTTGTGCCCAGGCTTCTCAAAGACCTTGTGGGGTGCCCACACATGTTTTTTCCTGTCTGCATACACATCTCTGATGTCTGTGTGTCTGTCCTAACCTCCTCTCATATGGATCCCAATTAGACTTGAGTAAAGCTTACCCTAAAGGCTTCGTTTCAATTTAATTGTTACTGAAAAAGGCCCTATATTCAAATGAAGTCACATTCAGGGTTACTGAAGATTAGGGCTTCAAAACATCAATTTTAAGAGAACAGTTCAGCCCATAAAAATAGTCATGGTGTCACATACCTGCAATCTCAGCTACTCAGGAAGTAAGGTGTAGATGTAGCCCAAGAATTAGAGAGCAGCCTGGGCAACATAGGGAGGCCCTGTCTCAAAAAACAAAATAGATCATGATCAAAATTACTTAGAAATTATCAAAAGCATTATTGACATCATTTACATGTCCCACACATTTAAATTACACACCTCAATTTTTTTTGAACTATTCAATGAGGCACACTACTGTTGTCGCCTTTCAATTCAAAACACCATGAAAAGACAAAATTTGTGCATCATAGGCATAGAGGAAGGAGAAGAATTTCAGGTTAATGGCATTGACTAGATCTTAAACAGGATTGTAGAAGAAAATTTCCCAAAATTGAGAAAAGACACACCCATAAAAATATAAGGAGCACATACAACACCAAATAGACAGGACTCTGCACAGCATATCATAGTAAAACATTAAATGTACAGAACAAAGAGAGAATGCTGAAAGCTGTAAAAGAAAAACAACAAGTCACACACAAATCATAATTACAGCTGACTTATCAATGCAAACTATGAAAGCCAGAAAAGCCTAGACCAAAGTATTCCCATTTCTAAATGACCATAGATGGCAACCCAGAATACTTTACCCAGCAAAAATATCTATTGTAGTTGAAGGGGAAAGAAAAATCTTCCACGACACAAATAGGCTGAAAGAATTCATGTTCACAAAACCAGCCCTTCAGAGAACAACTGAAGCAATACAAAGAATGGAAAAAAGGAACAACTACGCCCAGTGGGCAACAGAAACTAAATGAAGCTATAATCATGGAAACGCAAAATTAAACCAAGAACACAAACAAATTAAAATGATGGCAACCAATACACATCTTTAATATAATGTTAAATATCAATGGACTGAACTCCCCAGTCAAAAAACACAAGCTAGTTGATTGGATTAAGAAACAAAATCCATCTTTTCATTGTCTGCAAGAAACCCATCTCACCCTCAAGGACAAGTACTACCTTAAGGTGAAATGATGGAAAAGAATATTTCAAGGAAATGGCACAAAGAAACAAGCAAGGGTACAATTTTAATATCTGACAAAATAGACTTCAAACTAGAACTAATCAGAAGACATAAAGAAGGTCACTTCTGATCAAAGGAACAATTGATCAAGAACATATATGCACCAAACTCTAGTGCACCCAATTTCATTAAAATAGTACGTCAGGACTTTAATAAACAGGTTAACCCCAACTCAGTAATAGTAGGGGACTTCAACAGCCCACTGTCTCCATTAGATAGGTTAATTGGACAAAGAATAAACAGAGAAATACCTGAATTACATGATACATCAAATGGACCTAACAGGCATCTACTGAATATTCCACCCAAGCACCAAAGAATACACTTTCTATTCAACACCCCAAGGAACTTTTTCTAAAATTGACCACATACTAGGGCAAAAAACAGACCTCAACAAATACAAAAAAATTGAAATAATTCCATGCGTTCTATCAGACCACAGCACAATAAAGCTTAAAATCAACACTGAAAGAAGCCCTAGTAACTACACAAATTCATGGAGATTAAACAACTGAATGATGAATGGGCCAAAGAAGAAATTAAGAAAGAAATAAAAGTATTCTGGAACTAAACAAAAAGGGTAATACAACAAAACAAAACTTCTGGGACACTTTAAAAGCAGTCCCAAGAGTGAAGCTTATAGCTTTAAGTGCCTACATTAAAAAATCAGAAAGGCATCTCAGGAGGACTAGCTACCCCATCTCTCTCATCCACTCCCACCCCATCTCCTGCAGGTCTCTCTCATAGGCAGGCCCCAATTCCTTCACCTCAAGTCCTAGGACCAGCTTTCTAAACCAGATTAACCAATCACCCTACCATAGAGCCCTAAGTCCTCAGGCAGTCCCCTGACTTCCAAATTCACATGCTCCCAGATCAGGCAGACAGACCTGCTCAGCCAGGACTCTGGTAAATCAGATCAAGCTTATTATCTTCCTATCCCATTTCTCTCATCCACACCCACCTGGTCCCTTGCCAGCCTCTCTCACAGGAGGGCTCCAATTCCTTTACCTCAGGGGACTAGCTACCCCATTTTTTTCATATCCCACCCCCTGTCCCTGCAGGCCTCTCTCACAGGAGGGCTCCAATTCCTTCACCTCAAGCCCCAGGACTAGGTTCCCAAACCCGATTAACTAATCACCCTACCACAGATCCCTAAGTCCTCACCCGGTGGTCCCCTCTCACCACCAAATTCCCAGCCTCCAAGTCAGACAAACTCTGACTAGTCTACTACCCAGCAAGAACCTGAAATACCCATCAATTTAACTTCCATACCTACCCAAACAAAAAGTAACTAAGCTACAGAAACAATATTAACAGAACAAAAATTAAATTAAACAAAAGCAGAATAGAAGTTCCTGTTGGACACATAACCAGCAAAGAACACCCATATGCCCAGACAGCAACACAAAAACTCAATATGAAAAAACAGGAAAATTTGTCCCCAACAAAACCCACAAGTCCTTAAGAAGTGCAGAGCATTGAGAACCACCCTGTAGAACCCCAGGACACAGAATTTAAAATAACAATCATACACATGATCAAAGAACTACAAGAAGACACAACTCAAAGAACTCAAAGAGGAAAAGCATAAACTTCTGACAGAACCTCAAGAATATACAAATATGCAGCTTAATGAAATATCAAAAACAACCACAACTTGAAAAGCAAATTCACTGAAGAGATAGAAATAGTGAAGAAAACCCAAATGGAAATGAACATGGGACTAAAAAACTCAATAAACCAATTAGAAACAACAGGAGAAAGTCTCACAAGATGAATGAATGAAATGGAAAACAGAATACCAAGACCAGAGGATAAAGTCGAAGATCTGGACTCCTTAAGCAAAGACTATGCAAAATTCAAAAAACATAGGAATGGAATACTCAGGAAATGTGGGATAACATGAACCGACCAAATCTACATATTATAGGCATACAGGAAGGAGAAGAAACTCAAACCAATGGCATTGAACAGAACATCAATAGGATTATAGAAGAAAACTTGCCTAAATTAAGGAAAGATATACCTATAGAGATTTAAGAAGCACAGAGAACACCAAGACATGATCAAAACAGAAAGTCCCCACAACATACCATATAAAAACATTAAATGTACAGAACAAAGAGAGGGTACTGAAAGCTGCTAGAGAAAAACAAGTTACATATAAAGACCCATCAGAATTACAGCTGAATTTTCAATGCAAACTGAAGAGCGTGGAACAAAGTATTCCCAGTTCTAAGCAACCACAGATGCCAACCCTAAATACTCTACCCAGCAAAACTATCAAGGTAGAATGGGAATAGAAAATTACAGTAATACATAACCTCCTAATTAAAAAATCCCAGGCCCAGATGGATTCACAGCAGAATTTTACCTGACATTTAATTTTTAAAATATTTTATTTATTATTTTATTTTTATGCATATGAATGTATTGCCTGCATGTATGTGAGTGCACCCATGTCATGCAATGCCACGGAGGTCAGAAGAGGGCTTCAGATTCCCCTGGAACTGGAGTTAAGGACGGTTCGTAGCCACCATGTGGGTGCTGGGAATTGAACCCAGGTCCTCTGCAAGAGCAGTCAATGCTCTTAACTGCTGAGCCATCTCTCCAGCCCCTCTACCTGACATTTAAAGCAGATCTGCAACCAAAATTATTTAAATTATTAAAAAGAAACAGAGGGAGAACTCCTAAAGTCCTTCTATGATGCCAGTATCAATCTAATACCAAAACCAGGTAAAGATACAACAAAAAAATAAAGCTATAGATCCATATTTTTAATGAGCATAGGTACAAAGATACTCAACAAAATACTTGCAAACTGCATACAGACACACATCAAAAAGATCATCCACCATGATCAAGTCAGCTGTATTCCAGAGATACAGGGAAGGTTCAACAAATGTAAGTTAATAAATGTAGTAAAACATATAAATGGACATAAAGACGAAAACCACGTGGTCATTTCAATAGATGCAGAAAAGGTATTTGACAAAATCCAACATGCATTCATGTTAAAAATCCTAGAAGAAATTGGTCTGGAGGGAGCATACCTCAACATAATTAAAGCTATATACAACAAACCCATAGCTAACATCATCCTAAATGAGAAAAATTGGACACATTCCCATTAAAATCAGACAGTACTGACCACTATCTCCACTCCTTTATAATATAGTGCTTGAAACTCTTACAAGAGGAATAAGACAACAGAAGGAAATTAAAGGAGTACTAATTGGAAAAGAAGAGGCCAAATTATCCCTATTTGCAGATAATATGATATTATACAGAAGAGAGCCCAAAAATTCCAGTAGAAAATAGTTAGGATTGATGAATACTTTCAGTAAAGTGGCAGGATACAAAATCGACTTACAAAAATCAGTAGCCTTTCTATATATCAATAACAAGCAATCAGAAAAAGCACTTGAGGAAACCCTCCCATTCTCAATAGCCTTAAAAAAAATACTTAGGAATAAACCTAACCAAAGACATTAAAGATCTCTATAATGAAAATTTCAAAACTCTAAAGAAAGAGATAGAGGAAGAAACTAGGAAATGGAAAGACCTACCATGCTCATGGATTTGTAGAATCAATATTGTGAAAATGACCATCTTACCAAAAGCAATTTATAGATTCAATGCAATCCCAATCAAAATACCCATGACATTCATCACAGAGCTTGACAAAATCATCCTAAAATTCATATGGAATCACAAAAGCCCCTGGATAGCTAAAATGATCTTGGGCGAAAAGAACAATGCTGGGGGGATCACCATTCCAGATCTTAGATTATATTACAGAGCTGTAGTCATAAAAACAGCACAAAAATAGACACGTAGCTCAATGGAACACAATAGAAGACCCAAACATAGTTCATATAATTTCAGCCATCTGATATTTGACAAGGGTGCTAACAACACACAATGGAGGAAAGATAGCACCTTCAACAAGTGGTGCTGGAAAAACTGGATCTCCACCTGCAGAAAAATGAAACTTGACCCTTATCTTTTGCCCTACACAAAAATCAACTCCAAATGGATCAAAGACTTCCAATATAAAACCTGAAATTCAGAAACTTCTAGAAGAGAACATAGGCAGCACCCTCTAAGATAAAGGTGTAGGAAAGAACTTTCTAAATCAGACACCAGCTGCTCAGGCACTAAGTTCAACAATCAGTAAGTGGAACCTCATTAAATTACAAAGTTTCTGTACAGCAAAAGAAACAACTAAGGAAGGGAAGAGAAAACCCACTGAGTGGGAGAAAATCTTCGCCACCTACACATCCAACAGAGGATTAATATCCAGAATATGCAAAGAACTCAAAAAAGAAAGAAAGAAGAAAATAAACAACCCAATAAAAAGATGGGCGATAGATGTAAACAGAGAGTTCTCAAATGAAGAAATAAAAATGGCGAAGAAGCACCTTTAAAAATGCTCAATAACCTTAGTAATTAGAGAAATGCAAATAAAAACCACCTTAAGAGTCCATCTTACCCCAGTTAGATTGGCAAAGGTCAAGAGAATGAAAGGCTCCAAATGGAGTCTCCACATGCTGGAGAGGATGTGGAGAAACAGGAACCCTCATACACTGCTGGTGGAAATAGAAACTCATGCAATCACTATGGAAAACAGTGTGGAGTACCCTCAAAAAATTAAAAATGAACCTACAATACGATTCAGTGATACCATTCCTTGGCATATACCCAAAGGACTCATCATACTGTAGAGATACATGTACATCTATGTTTGTTGCTGCTCTCTTCACAATAGCAAAGAAATGGAAACAACTGACAAATGGTTAATGAAAATGTGGTACATCTTCTCAAAGGAGTTCTACTCAGCAGTAAGAAAAGACGAAATTATGAAATTTGCAGGTAATGGATGGAGCTAGAGAGTGTTATACTAAGTGAAATAACACAAACGCAGAAAAGCAAGCAACGTATGTGCTCCCTCATTTGTGGATTGTAGCACCAATCCCTTATATATGAATATATAAACTCTGATGTAACACCAGGAGCCAGGTAAAGGGAAAGGATACATGGAGGTAAAGGACAAGAAACAACCTGAAAGGGGGATAGAGGGAACAGATGTCACCTGAGAGAGGTGGAAAAAGTAGAAGTAATTGGCAGGAAGGAGAGGAGAGAGGGACATGCAAGGGACCATGGTGTGGGGGAGGGAGGGAATTCAGGAAAGGAAAGATGGTGGGAGTTGGGAGGTTATTGGGGGGAGGGTGGGGATAATGGGAGCACTGTGACTAGGAAGGGAGGGTGGAGGGAAGCCGAATGGGAGAAAAAGAGTGGAGATGAGTGAATCTCCGGGGCTAGCAAACCTAGAGGGAAAAGTAATGCCCTAGAAACCCTATGAGAAATGCACATAGAGTGTCTGAACATTAATGCATATGTATACCTGGGAGCTGCTTAGCAGGGAACACAGTGCAAGATAGAAGGGACCCCCCACCTCAGAGTGAATAACATGCCATACAGCACTCATCACAGAAATTTCTTTTTGCAGTAGATGGAGGCTACTGTAGAGTTGCGCATCTGGTCAGGCACAGAGAACATACACCTGGGAGATGCCCAGTACTAGGTGACAAATCTGTAGTCGAATCTCTACAACTAAGGCTCATGGAACATAGTGGAATAAGGGGTAGAGAGTAGGCTAATGCACCCCTCAACTCTCACCACTGAGGCTTCCAGGTACATCAGAGTGTGGTGAACACAGAAGGCCACAACTGGCTAAGCTTTGGAGAATAAGAGACTGTAGAGTGTAGGATGGGACTCCTATATGGAACCTCACCCACTCACAGCTCAAGGACCATTGGGGAAGAGGAGGCAGAAAGACTGTAAGAGCCAAGGCTGGTTCATGAACATAGGGACGTAGAGGCTTCCAGGACACTGGAGGCTTGCTCATGTGAGCCTGTGACAGCAGTGGTGTTGAGCATGGGACCCATGTCAGTTCAGTTAAACAAGAGCCCAGAGAGGAGGTGAGAAATAAGTGGCTGGCCAGCACTAGATTGAGGACTATTTGAGACTGATTGTTGCTGGGTGATGGAGAGTATGACTTACATATGACCACTGGATGGGCTGACTAGACTCCAGTGGATGCATTTACACTGAAGGACATTTGGGTACTAACACCTGAATGAATAGGACTCAGCATGTATGGCAGAGTGCATAGGGTTCGGTGGGGGGATAGGGGGAGGCATGGATGAGGGAGGGGGTCTGGATTTGAGAGGGAAATGTTGTATGAAATTTTAAAAAGCTCAATTAAAAAATCAGAAAGAGCACAAATAAATGACTTAACATTGCAACTCAAGACTCTGGAAAGGCAAGAACAAATGAAACCCAAAGCCAGCAGAAGAGAAGAAATAACAAAAATCAGTGCAGATGTTAATGAAGTAGAAGCAAAGAAACAATCTAAGAGCTGTTTCTTTGAAAAGCTAAACAAGATAGACAGAATCTTAGCCCAATTAACCAAAAGAAAGAGCAAATCCAAATAAACAAAAGCAGAGATGAAAGGGGAAACATCGCAACAGACAACAAATGATCCAGAACATTATAAGGGAATACTTTAAAAACCTGTACTCTGAGGATGGAGAGATGGCTCAGTGGTTAAGAACCCTGGTTGTTCTTGCAGAAGACCCGGGTTCGAATCTCAGTACCCACATGGCAGCTAACAACTGTCCATGACTCCATTCCCAGGGGATCTGACCGCCTCTTCTGACCTCCTCAGGCATTGTGAGACACGGGTGCACTTACCTACATGCAAGCAATATATGCATACACATAAAATAAAAATTAAATAAAAATTTTAAAAAAACTGTACTCTGTTAAATTTGAAAACCTAAAAGAAATGAATGGCTATCTAAAATCATGAGAACTACCAAAATAAAACCAAGAAGAGATCAATAGTTTCAACAGACCCATAACGTATAAGGAAATTGAAACAGTAATATAAAACCTCCCAACTAAAAAAAAGCTCAGACCCAGATGGATTCACAGCAGAATTTTACCATACATTTAAAGAAGATCTACAGCCAATACTACTTAAATTATTCAAAAAGACAGAAACAGAGGGAGAATCCCCAAATTCCTTCTATGAAGGCAGCATCACTCTAATACCAAAACCACATACAACCAAAAAAGAAAACTATAGACCAATATCCTTAATAAACCTAGATGCAAAAATTCTCAACAAAATTCTTGCAAACTGCATACAGACACACATCAAAAAGATCATCTGCTATGATCAAGTCGACTTTATTCCAGAGATACTGGGATGGTTTAGCATACATAAGTCAAAAACATCATAAATCATGTAAATGGACACAAAGACAAAACTCACATGGTCATCTCAACAGATGCAGGAAAGGCCTTTGACAAAAATAAGCATGCATTTACTATAAAAGTTCTAAAGGGAATTGGACTGGAGGGAACATATCTCAACATAGTTAAAGCTACAAACAACAAACCCATAGTCAACATTATTCTAAATGGAAAAAACTGGAAGCATTCCCATTAAAATCAGTAACCAGACAAAGATGTCCATTATCTCCATTCCTTTTTAATATAGTGCTTGAAACTCTTGCAAGAGCAGTAAGACAAGAGAAGGAAATTAAAGGAGTACTAATTCGAAAAGAAGAGGTCAAATTATCTCTTTTTGCAGGTGACATGATACTATACATAAGAGATCCCAAAAATTCCACCAGAAAACTCATAGACCTGATTAATAGTTTCAGTAAGGTGGCAGGTTACAAAATCAACCTACTATTTTCAGGAGTAATCAGAGAAACACAATTTAGATTAGTGAGATAACATCTTTCTAAATCACAAGTTGAAATTCTACCCAGTACCACAATGGGAGGAAACTTGTGTGTGGTACTGTAAACCTAGCCAAATACACATAACTGGCGAGGTCACAGATCTTAGAAAATACTCCAAGGCTGTCACATCCCTAGACAAATGTAATTTCTTACTATGTGCAAAATATGGATCCTTACATTTACAGACAAGTATTCCAGTCTCCACCCATCAAAGAAGCTTCTTTTTCAACAGAGATTATTACAGAGTTCCATAACGTTATAAACAGAGATTGTCAATTGTCCAAGCCTAAGCGGCATATCTGTGATGCAACCTCTACACCTTAAGGCTTATGAAACATAGAACAAGGGATAAAGAGAACACTAATGCACCTTTCAATTCTCATCAGTAAAGCTCCCTCATGCAACAGAGAGTCAGGAACGCAAAAGGTCACGAATGGCCAAAACATAGAGAATAAGAGTCTGCAGAGTGTGGATCCTTAGACAGGATTCCTATGTTAAAATCCACCCGCCCAGGGCTCAGGGACTATTTTGGAAGAGGGGGGCAGAAAGGTTGTAAGAGCCAGAGAGGAGGTGCACGACCTTATGGAAATAGTCCCAAGCTCCTGGGACTTTGCTCATACAAACCTACAGTAATGGTGTCAGCATGCACAAGACCCATGCAAACTCAAGCAGACAAAAACCCAGCACAGAACTGTGGAAATGGACAGCAGGCCCCAATCTTAGCCAAAGAATTATTGGGAGCTGATTACTGCTGGAGATTATGAGCCTATGTATAAGAAATCCAACAGATTTGGACTGCTGCACTCATGAACTTACAGCAGTTGCAATTACCTGCACAAGGCTGCACAAGATCAAGTCAGTCAGCCATCTAGCATGGACGAGGAAGGAGCTCAATAACCTCCACCCCAAGCTGTTACCAGTTTACATCCTCTAGGGGAAGAGTCAGTTTTCTCTAAGGATGTGGCACTTGTAGGTCAACCACGCTGAGGTGGATGGTCCCACTCCCAGGAGTACACAGAAAGCACAAATTGTAGTCAATGGGTTCTTAAAATAAAAAGGACACAAAGTTGGAATGGGTAGGGAGATGAGGGGGATCTGTGAGCATCAGGGGAAGGAGACGGGGATGAAGCTAATCAGAATACATCGTATTATCTCAAAGAATTAATAAAAAGAAATACCTTCTGGAAAAAAATTAAAAATAAAAGAATCCAAAAAAAAAAAGAAGCAGCAAAGAAGTCAATACATTCTGTGTCATCCTAATGACACAACATTCTAGAAAAATCTAGACAGTGGGAAAAAATCAGTGGTTGTCAGAATTTTGCCGGGAGAGAAGGATCTTTTAGGGAAGTAGCAATTCTCTGTATGGACTATAATGGTGGGAACATGTTAGTGTACATGCAACAACACCCTAAACATGTGTACCACCAGAAATGAACATGAAGACGGAATCATTTGGGTTCATAGATGCATCATGATCACTCCTCACTTGTGACCACTCTGCTGTGGGATGTTGGTGAGGGAGGTGGCACATCTGTGAAGAGAGGCTACATGAAGAATCTCCATATTTTTCACTCAATTTTGTTGTGAGCCTAAAAGCACTCTATGCTGGGGATTCGAACCAGCGACCCCCAGGGAGGTGATGATTGGGGATGAGTAAGCCCGCTGTTCGCCAGCCCACGCCCACCGCCCCCATTACCTGGGGACACTCAGACACAATAGGGAGCCTAGTCAAGCAGGGACTCATTTATTGCAGGTGTTACAGAGCTTATAAAGGCACGTGGAACTCTCACCCCCCACCCCCCCACCCGCCCCGTGTATCTTAAGAATGGTCCCACGCTGATCATGCACTCCTCAGCAGTGCGGAAGTATTCTTCAGACTTTCAAAGCAAGCCAGGCGGCGCCCCAGTAACTTCCTTTCGGACCTATGCAAGGTGGGGCCTTTAGGTCCCCACAGCTCTACATAGTAAAGTTAAATCTTTAAAAAAAAGAAAGAAAGAAACAAAGAAAGAAAAACTATGAAAGAACATCAGAAAGTGGACCAGTTTGAAATATTAGCATGTGTGCCAATCGAAAGCACCGCTAAGGAAGTGAACAGGCTACCTACGGACTTAAGGAAAACACCTACATCCTCTCTCTCTCTCTCTCTCTCTCTCTCTCTCTCTCTCATTTTTTTCAGATAGGAGCTCTCTATATGGTCCTAGCTGGCCTAGAACTTGCCATGTAGACCAGGCTTGACTGACATTCACAGAGCTATCTGCCTCTGCCTCCTGAATGTTGGGATTAGAGGCATGTGTCCCCATGTAATACTTATTTCTTACAAAATATCCTTACCCAAGAAATATTAAGAATTACACAATCGATACAAAAAAAATCATTTAAAATGGGCAAAACACTTCAAGAGGCCCATCACACGAAAAAATATCCTGATGGTCAGTAAGCATAGAAGAAAGACGTTCAACACATTGCTCATGAAGAATGAGTGTGCACACGTGTGTGTGTGTGTGTGTGTGTATGTGTGTGTGTGTGTGTGTGTATATATATATATACGTAAAAGTCCATTCATCTGTGTATTTAAGACTGGAATACAATACACATTCAGTAAACTGCCCTCTATTTTTTTTAATTGAGATGGTACTCATTTAGGAGACATTACCAAGACTTAGATTACAATGTTAAATAAACTTCTCTGAGCCTCAGTTTTCTCTACAGAAAATACTGCCCTCGGGGCTATTAATTCAATAATAAGGCATATAAAATGTGGTATTTAATGTCTCTTCCTCGATTTTCCCATCTGTAAAATGAGTATGAACTGTTCCTATCAGAAGGTAATGCTGAGCCAACTTGCCAAGTGCAGAGAGCACTTGGAAGGGCTGGCACAGGAAATTGCAAACAAACACTGGCCTTGGGAATGTGGTCTAGACCACCCTCACAGCCTCCCTGTAGCTGACAGTCTCCACAAACAGAAGCAGGAAGACTGTGTGTGGTCCCTGTCCCTGGAACAGAGCTAAGGTGAAAGGCTGGTCCACTGACTCTCCACCCAACGCTCTTCTCACCACCCCTTGCCTGAGGGATGGGGATGAGATGGGGATGAATTTGGGAACGTATTCATCCTGTAGTTATTCTCATGTGCCTAGCTCCCTGTGTCAGCCAGTGGATTCTGAGTCAAGAAAGCATAAGATAACCTCTAGCGTGGATAGGAAAAGGAACCCTACTACTAAGTTACCTCTTTATGCCAGGTTCAGGTCTAAACAGTAGTACAAGTTAAGGCTTGTTGTCCCACATCATAGCCCAGAGAACCAGAAAACTTGCCCAGCCTACACAGTTGGTGTAGAGGAAGCAGGAAGATGGTGTGTGGTGCAGGAATGGAACACAGACCACAGGGTGACCAGTCAGTGCCCTAGTCTGTGCCCTGTGCTACCTCCTGTCACCCAGCTCAGCTTTTGTGGAAATGTTTCTGGGTCATAAATCATTCCTGGAAGGGCTTTTCCGTCTGTGCCCCCACTTCACCCTTCTCAGGACTGAAGGAGCCACAGCAGCCTTGTGTTCAGATCTTCACAAAGCAAAGATCGCTTTCTATGTGGCCTCTGGGGTTCCACTTGCAACTGCCTCAGTGTCTTGTGGAGGAATGGGGACTGTAGCGCTAGTTCTGGGATACCCTCATCTAACCAAGATGTCTCAGGATACCATGCCCCTCTTCCAGCCTCCACCCAGCCCCATGACCTCATCTTTACACTTCCAAGTCCAGCATTCCCCTCCCCTGGGGAGTAATGATTTATATTAGCACCTTGGGCAAGCTCGTGGGTGCCACTAGCGAGTATGGGGTTTGGGACTTGAGTATGAGAGAAACCCTCACTCAGCCTTGGAGACTCCAGGGTCGCCTGTGCACACAAGCATCAACCAAGGAACTCCATGGATACAATGACAAGTTGAAAGTGCAGATCCTGAGGCAAATCTACAGGAACAGGGCCAAAACCAATATTAAAGGCCCTAATGATGTTAGATTCAGGGTATTCTTTGGAGGTTCTTGATCTCCAAGCAGAATTCTAAAGTAGAACTCTAGAGAAAACAGAAAATTCTCCCTCCCTCTTTTAAAACTAGTTAGGTATTATATTCTCTCTCTCTCTCTCTCTCTCTCTCTCTCTCTCTCTCTCTCTCTCCCTGTCTCCTCTCTCATTCACTATGACCTCCAGAAAGAAGGTGTCTCTCTGAGCTTACAGGCAGATGCCGACGGTGTATCAAGCAAACTCCATGGGTACCAGTTCCAGAGTTTGGATTCAGATGCCAGGGGTCCGGCTGCCCTGGCTCCCTCGGCAGATACTCATTTTGTTCCCTGCTACTGAGGACTCCTACTGATTAGCATTTGCAGTCCATAACCAGGGTAAGGGTGTTAAAGCATGCCAGCCTAGCTGCCTGTCACCACAGGAAACTGCTCTTTCCAGACTCAAATTTATGTACATTCTCCACAAACTTTAAGCTGCACCATGCTACTGTAAAATGTGATTTATTTGTGAGGTGTCAGCTCACAGGATGCAGAGCTGAGGAGTTCTGTGCTGACCCTATGGTGTCACACAAAGGACTTCCTGAGAGACCAATCACCTCTCCAAGGACCTCACATCACAGAAGTTGGGGTGATGATAGGCTCCCCAACTGAGGTCTTGGCGAGGTTTCCTGGTCCACTCAAAGCCTGACAGCCATAAAAATCAGAGGAGTCAGTGGGGTGTTCCTTGCCTAGTTTTGCAGATGAAAGACTGCATCCACCTGCCCACACCCAAAGAGTTCATAGTGGGAGGTTTGTCTGAAGGGAAATATGCATGTTCCTAAAACACATATTTAATGTAGATGTGCATATTTAAATATGGAGAAATGCACTTTTCCTAAACAATATAGAAGGGAACCTGTGTCATCACCTCTGTGAATAATGGAGAGGAGAATGAAGTGCAGACCTGAGAGTCTTCCGGCGGGACGCAGCGTGAAGCACCCCAGAGCTCTGGCTGGTCTTCCTCTAGGCCAGCTCGCTTGCATGTTCAGTTGTGTGCCTTCACTTCTAGCCTGTTTGTGACAATGAACAACTCCCAAAAAGGAGGAAAAGACAAGACACCCTGTTAGCTTCATGGAGTCTTTGTTCTGGTCCATGGATGGACCATGACAAAAATAGCGGATAGGGCCAGCAAGATGGCTCAATGGTAAAACGTTTGCCGGACAATCTGAGTTTGGACCTAGGACCCCATGTAAAGGTAGAAGGAGAGAAATGAGTCCACGAAGTTGTCCTTTGACCGCCACATGCACACCATAGGTTGCATGTGACAACTCCCCCTCTAAAAACACATTTAAAAATTTGAAAGACCTGATAAAAAACAACTTCAAAGAGGAAAGCATTTCTTTGACTCACAGTTTCAGATATTTTAATTCATGGTTTGCTGACTCCACTGTTTATGGGCTATGGTGAGGCAGAACTTCATTGTGGAGCAGACCTGGTTACCTCATGGCACACAGGAAGGAGGGAGACCAAGAGAGGAAAGTCCAGGCCCAAGGCATACGCTTCAAAGGTCTCCCAGTGACCGACTTCTTCCAAGTAGGCTCCTCATCCTAACAGCCCATTCAGCTCTAGACTCATCAATGAACTCACTAATGAGGTCAGCGCCCTCATGATCCAATCACCTCTCAATAGTGTCACCAACTGGGGACTCACCCTTCAGCATGAGTCTATGGGGGACATTTCATATCCAAAATATTAACAGTAGAGTAACCAAATTGCCATCCTTTGCCCTTCTCACTGGGTCACAGGCACTCTGAGAAATCACTATAAAACACACAACCAAAGGGAATACATGGCTAGCATCTCCATTTTTTAATGTTATTTATCTTTATTTATTTGTATGAGTATTTTGCCTACCTGTGCAATGCCTGTGGAGGCTAGAAGATTCTCTGGAACTGGAGTTATGGATGGCCACCATGTGGGTGCTGGGAACCAAACCCATGTCCTCTACAAGAGCAGCCAGTGCTCTTAACTACTGATTTATTTATTTTTACTTTGTGTATGAGTGTTTACTTGCATGTATGTGTGTCCACCACCTGTGTGTAATTCCTGTGAAGGTCAAAAGAGGGTGTTGGATCCCCTGGAACCAGAGTTATAGGTGGTTGTGAGCCTCCATGTGGGAGCTAGGAATCAAACCCAGGTCCTCTGCAAGAGTAGCCAGTGCTCTTAACCACTGAGCCATCTCTCCAACCCCTGGTTCTTCTTTTCAATGAGCTCAAGCTCCTATCTTTTAAAAGATGTGCTAGTTATCAATGAGTTGTCTCTCAGCTCCATACTTACCCTCTACTGAATGTTCTTTACAAATGGAGCTATGCTCTTTGAATGTATTTCTTCTGCAGTAAATATGTTCTAGTTTGTTTCTCCATTGCTGTGATAAAATACTCTGATCAATACCAACTTTGGGAGGAAAGGGTTTATTTGGCTTATATCTCCCAGGTCACAGTTCGTCAGGGAGTCCAAGGTAGGAACTCAGTTAAGGAACCTGGAGGCAGGAACTGGAGCACAGGTCATGGAGGAATGCTGCTTTACTGGCTTGCTCCCCTGGCCCATGCTCAGTCTGATTTCTTATACAGCACAGGCCCACCCGCCCAGGGGTGACACTGCCCAGAATAGGCTGGATCCTCCCACATCACTCAACAATCAAGAAAATGCTCCACAGACATGGCCACAAGCCAGTCTAATGGAGGCAATTCCCCAATTGAGGCTCCCTCTACCCAGGTATGTCAAGTTGATACTAAAGCTATCCAGCACAGAATACAATGTTAGGCTTTTCAGTAGAAGGCACTGGAGAGACTGTGTGAAGTAGGGTTTTCTGTCCCGGTGCCCTTGAAGGGGAAAAAATATATACCCATGGATTTAATGTCATTGCAGTGCACATCTAATATTGTTTTATGACTCATTTTACACTTTAGGACATAGTACTCACCCTATAGGGGCTTTACTAAAATCTGTGTTGAAAAAGGAGTCAAAGCTAAAATGGAGAGTGCTATTCTTGAAGAACGAATACCACAGTTATCTAATGGAACATCTGTTTGCAACCACCTTGCTTGCTGAGGCCCATGCAATAAACTCTGTTAAAGAATATCTTAATGCCTTCCCTAAGTAACCACCTCTGCGAACATGCCTGCAGAAGGAATTTCCCCTCGGTGGTCTTAGGGCATGTAAGCATCTGTGCTGGTAATCACATAGGCTGTAACTTAAACCCACCAATGCTGTAACAGTTAAAGAATAACCTGGGGGGAACTATACAAGCTGAAGAACTAAACTGCAGGCTCAAGCTCTTTGGGAGGAAACTCCACTCAAGTCTGCCAGCATGAATAAACTTTCCTGATTCCTCCACATCAGTGCCGTCTCTATGCATGGCAGATCCCACACCTCAGTTTCCTGTAATACCCTTGCACTTGTTTGGTACACATCTATAGCTCAACAGCTCCAGGATGCATCTCCAGCACCAGCTCCTAGAATAGGTGGTAGCCTGCAGCACTCAAGGCCAGTGGTTCCCTGGCATGTCTACCCCAGGTTGTTGTGTAGCAGAGTACCTGTGGTGAGCTAGTTTTTCCTGACACCCTAGAGGCCAGAGTTCTAGTGTGTTTCTCCACTGTGGTGCTGCGGTCTTCTCTGCCCTCATGTGCCATGGTTGTGCCTTCTTTACGAGGTCTGGAGCTCGACCCTCAAGCATCCATCTCAGCCCCAAGAGTTGCTCCTTCCATCTGCCATTCGTGTATCCTTATTCTCTTTACTTATTAGCCAATTCTTTGTTGCCTTAATCCCCTGTTATAGTGAATCATTCTTTGCATTATATGTTCCCTATTCAAATTACAGTGTAGTTTGTCCTTCTTGATTGAATCCAGACTGACAATGAATGCAAATGTCCTTGGGGTGGAATTCACAGGGAATCAATGACACTTTAGAATAAAGTATTTTATTTTGTTTTCCTGGCACTTGGAGAATAGTAAATACCTTGGGACTTAGTGGGGAACAGTAAGATGAAAAGGACAGCAAGAGAGAACGGGAAAATCCTAATAGCAAACTTTGCCTATTTCACATTTTGCCACGGGCTAACTAGGGCTGTTGAGTGTTATTCTTTATTTCACTGCAGAATGTCTTTGGTTCCCCAGGGTCAGCCTAACAGTACCAGCAACAGAATGAAAGTATAGTTTCTCTGGTGAAGCAGCAGCTATTGTGCCTTGATCAGCTCAGCACATTCCCCTTTGTTGTCAACTTCTTAATCACACATCAAAGCATGCTGGTATGTAAGATACTTCCTCTCACTGAAGGGGTTGGGCTGGTCTCCAGGTACACAATGCTCCTCCACACAGGGCACCATCCATGTCAGGCCATAAAGAAGCAGCAAATCCAGACATGGGCCGTCAGTTAATGGGAGACTAGTGTGGCTTTCTCAGAGGCTTTTGAGCACAGGAAGGCAGCTTCTCTCTTCAGGAGGGCTATATGTGTCCCTCATGGAGAGCTGGAGTAAGCACAAGATCACAACAAATGTTCCTCTGACTTGAAATCTGGTTATCAGAGTAATATGTCTGCATGATTAAGAACAGTGTATAAGGAAGGGCTCATCTTCCTTCCCCCTCAGCCACTGATTCCTGTTCCCTGGTTCTCTTCACGCTGTGGGGTTCGCCTACATAGCGCCTGCACTATCACTGGCCGGTCCTTGGGAAGTGGTGCATAGACATGTGTGTGTCCGGTAAGCCTCTCTCTCAGCGTTTTGCTCCTTAGGTGAGAACATAGGAAATAGAACCCAGCATTCTGAAGATAAGCACTGCTCGTCTTCATGAACCTGGGCCAGAACAGCACTTCCACCTTGTTCAGTGTTTTTTTTTTTTTTTTTTTTTTTTTTTTTTTTTTTTCTTCTGTCTTTTTGAGACAGGGTCTCCCTATAGCCCCAGCTGTCCTGGAACTCACTATGTAGACCAGGCTGGCCTTGAACTCACAGAGATCCACCTGCCTCTGCCTCCCGAGTGCTGGGATTAAAGGCGTGCCACCACGCCCAGCTAGTCTTTTAATCTGTAGGATATTTCTCTGTCCCACTGGCCACTTGGGGGTCAGAACCCAGACTCCTTGCTCTCATCCATAGGTCGCTTTGGACAAATATTACTTTGAACGCTTCAATTGCCATATTCAATTGCCAACTTTCAAATAAGCCATTTGTGATACTGCGGATACTGTAATGGGTAAAGTGTGAGGTCCTGCCAAGGGAGACAGACCAAAGCAGCTGGAATCCAGGGCTAACCATGTGGTTGTCACGAAAGGCCTTCCACCTCCCCAGAGGGGAGTCACCTCTCGGGTTTCTGCTGCTGACTCCCTCCTTTGCCCACCTGACTCCAAATCAGAGAGCTGGGCAGTACATGCAGGAAAGAAATGAGGCTAAGTCGATCTTTACCCTTCTTCTGACAGTTTGGCTTCACTTAACCCCAATTTCCATTTCTCCCCAGTGCTGTGACCCCAACAAGGCCCTGCCCAACAGGCCCAAGTGAGCTGAAGCTGTGTTTCAGTTAGTGACCAGCACCACACTTGGGCTTATATAATCCTACAGTCATTCGTTCATCATCTTTGTTACTGATAATTGCATGAAAGCGCTGGGTAAGAAACAGAGAATACACCGTTATCCAGGCTGGCATTAGTCACAGGGAAAAAGCTGGGACATCCACGTTTCAAATAAAGGGGGGGAGGGAGCCATCAAAGCTCCTTAGCACATAATACATTTTAGCAATCAGAGCCAGAATCCAAATGCATAATAAAGAAAGGCAATTGAAAACGCTTGTAATGGGCATATTTTAAATGCCTTCTTTCCTGCCAATCTTATATCCATTCCCAGAGAAGCAAAAGCTGCCCACTCTGCCAGCCCCCTTGTCAGCTGCCAGCTGTTCCTTCCTTGGAAAAAGGGTCAGAAGGCTGCTGGTAGCTAATAGCCAGCCAGAAGCTGCGAGTGAGAACCGTCCCTCGTGGGTTTTAGCTGCTGGCTGATTGTCAGCCGAGAGCTACAAGTTCTGGTTTGATAAAAGCCAGCTATAGATTTCAAGCCTTCTTTCTTTCCTTTTTTTTTCCCCCCATTTGTGCTCTGAAATTGTCATACACTCCAAACGGAACTCTGTGAGCACACGGGCCTTTGTTCTGCCTTGTTAGGCGCCAGCAGTTAAGAGTCCTCTCCAGGCGGTCATTGGCGGCACCGGGAGGAGGGCGAGGCAAAGTGGGGTGGGGAGGAGGGTGAGGCGAAGTGGGGTGAGGCAGGAGGAGCCACACAATGCCCCCTGGCACCTGTGCAGTCCTGAAGAGGATACACCCCACAGAGAGTTTCCTGCTCATTCTGAAAGGCAGACTCAGACTCTGGAGGTTTCTGTGACAGCAGGAGAGTGGGGGTGGGCTATGCTCGGAAGTTAGTCAGAATTTATTGACTGAACCCCTGAAATGAGTCACCAGCAACGTACACCAAATCTTCCTTTCTCCTGTTTCTATTAGCCACCCATCAAGAACTCCCTTCTCTGAGTTGTGTGGATCTCAGGGGTCAGGCCAGGGGAAGGGGGCAGCAGGGCAGGGTGAGCTCTAAATTCGCATGCTCTGGGGCTGCTGTGTGTAATGCATCAATGGTGAAAAATAAACACCAGCAGAACCTGGCTTTGACTTAAGGCAAGTGCACAATAAATTTCAACAGCTGAAATTAATCGCTCCCTGCTTGTTTTGAATATTAATCCCAGGGAGAGAGCTGGCTCCCACTCCATCAAAAGACAGGTGAAAACAGCAAAACATTTGGAATCTTTGAGGGGGGTTTACCTGTGAGGCAAAGGTTGATACTGCATCCTAAGGAGAAGCAGACTGATAAACAGCCCCTCACGTGTCCCGGGCACAGCTGTGCCACAATCAGGACCACTGTGCTGGCCCTCCCCTGCCCTCTACCCTCACCTGCCCCCTTCTAAGTCTCTCTAGAGATGGATGTGGGGAGGCACCTTGCCTGAGGGTAAGAGCTCAAACTCCTAGTGTGTGTTGGGGGAGGGGATTAGGCTGTGATGAAAGTACATATAACATAAGCCTTACTGTTTTATCCATTTCCAAGCATACAGTGCAGTGGCACGAAGTACATTTAGACTGCTGTGCAGTCATCAGCATCATCCATCTCTAGCGTTCTCCCACCATCTCAATCTGAAATGGTGTATCCATCAACAGTAAATTCCCATCCTCCTTCTCTTCAACCGCTGGCAACCACTCCCCCTTCTTTTTCTGTGAAATCGACTACTCCAGGTCCCTCAGAGACTAGACTCACAATACTTGCCCTTTTATGTCTGGTTTATTTTACTTAGCATCAGTTTCAGTCTTTATTTTATTGTTGCTGTTGTTGGTGGTGGTGGTGGTGGTGGTGCTGTGCGTGTGTGTGTGTGTGTGTGTGTGTGTGTGTGTGACTGAGTGTGAGTGTACCCATGCTACAATGTGTGTGTAGACATCAGAAGACAACTTTCAGGAGTTAGTTCTGTCCTTCCACTGTGGGATCCAATGTTCAAACTCAGGTCTTTTTTTACCCACTGAGCCATCTTGCCATCCCAGCAGCATACTGTTACTCCTTTTTAAGGTTCAGTTATAATCCATTATAAGCATACATCTTATTTTGTTTATCCATTCATCAGCTGACAGACATTTCAATGGTTTGCACCTTTGGGCTATTGTGAATAATAACTGCTTTGAACACAGGTATACAAATAATTGTTCAAGTCTGTTTTCAATTCTTTGGGGTTAGGGGCTGGAAAGATGGCTCAGAGGTTAAGAGCACTGGCTGCTCTTGCAGAGGACTTGGGTTTGGTTGCCAGCACCCACATGATGGCTAACAACTGTCTGTAACAGCAATTCCAATAACGCCCTCTTCTGGCCTCCAAGGGCATTACACATAGCTGCACTTACATGGCATGCAAGCAAAACATTCATACAAATAAAAATAATAGCCGGGCGTGGTGGTGCATACCTTTAATCCCAGCACTCGGGAGGCACAGGCAGGCAGATCTCTGTGGGCTCAGGCTAGCTGGGGAGACCGTGTCTCAAAAAGACCACAAAAAAAAGTAAATAAATTCTTTGGGGCTAAACCCAGAAATGGAGCTGTTAGATCACATAGCGATTTTATATCTAATACCAGAGGAGCTGTTAGACCACATGGTAATTTTATATCTAACACCAGACTTCCCTGATTTTTTTTTTTTCTATTCTCTGATGCAGCAAAAAGAAAAAAAATCTCTATGATGATGACTCCTGTTGGGTTGTGGGAAATAGTGTTGGGCCTCTGTGGTAGAGGGCTGCTTGTGGAGTTACTGTACCTTAACAGGACAGAGTTGACTGTGAAAAATGAGATCACCAGTAATGGTCAGAATGGCCACCAACAGAAGGGATTAGATGACACAAGCTGATCAAGCTGCATGTCTTCCTTGCATGGTGTTGAGATGCAGGTCTGAGGCCCTGAAAGGAGGCAAAGAAGTCTCGGGAGAGAGGGCCAGCACCCAGAGGTGAAAGCTGACCAGTGAGATATTTTTCTAGCCAAAGATGGCTCTGTGGCTTCCAACACTCACAGTCCACTGTAAATCATTTGCTTGGTCTGCCATGGACTGAAATTCCCCTCTCTTGCCCCTCAAAACCTTCAGCTAAACTGATTGGTGGGCCAGAATTGTGATCATGAGCTTTCAGCAAATAGGAAGAATGAAGGGTTCAGAGCAGCACTCTAAACGTGGAGGCATAAGCTACACCCAGATTCTGTTTGATCAGGAATTCAGAATGGGAAGTGGCTGTGAGGGACTTCAAAAATCTTACAGGAAATGAGGTGGGGCCTGCAGTCACTTAGAGTGACTCCAGGGACCATGGCAGACTCCAGTTACACAGTGTCCCAAGAATGCAAGGCCTTTGCACAGTGAAGCCTGAGTCAGTGGCTGCAGCCTTGACCTGAGGTAACATGCAGAGTCATGCACTGGGCAGAAAACTCCCTACTTACCAAATGTTCCAACAGTCCTCAGCCAAGACTTACCCTCTTTGAGAAAAGCTTGGCAAACACACATAGCCAAACAGATCCTTGAGGTTTTGGGTGACTGTCAGCTGCCCACACAATTTGGGTTAGATCTAGTTGTCCATCACTGAGTGCTACATCCCTGAAGTCTCTTCTGGAGCAGGACAGTCTTGAATGATGCAGTGAAGGGACTAGCACTGGGACATGGACTTGCTGAGACAGGGCTACCCTCACATGACAGAGCTAGGTGATGTGCTGCTAGCCTTAGTAAGCACCTTCGATTTGAGATGCCTCAGCCAGGCTGCCTCTGTCCAAGGTCTTCTCTACACAAGCAGAAGCTTCTTAGCTCAAGACTTTAAGCAATGGAAGCCATTGAGGAAGAGCTGAATGGGCTTCATTGGTCTGTGTATGCTCTCATACAACTCTGATTCAATGTTCTTTTAGTTCTGAGATGAGTCCTGTGTTCCTCGGCCCAAGGTCTGGGAGTCTCAGGTTCTGTGAAGGAAAGATTAGGTGCTGGTTTAGCTCCTCTTCTGTCTGTCCTGCCTCATTCTCATTCCACACTGGCACTTGGGGCAGGGGTCTCACACATTAGGGCTCTCATCACTGGACCAGTACAAAAATTAAGTTACTGCACTTAGACCTGAATTCTAGGGATGTAAGTTGGGTGGGCAGGGGAAACAGAAGGAAAATGGCATGTTTAAGGAATACCTGCTTGGTCACGCAAGAGAGCTTCCTTCTCTCTTCTCTCTAGCCTATCACAGAAAGAGCACTGAGTTGTCTGTGGAGTAAGATGGCAGTTGGGGAATTTTGACCATGCTTCAAGGGAGGCTGAAGTCACATGACCCACAGTAGGCTAAAAAGAGTCGGAATAGACTCCAAAAAAGATGACAGGCCAGAGCTTAAAAATAAAAATAATTCCAATTAGAAATCCTAATGACTGACAAAGTTGAGGGTCCTCAGACCCCTTTGGGACTTATATTTTGGACAGGACTACTCAGACTGTGGTCTGTAGACTAGCAGCCTCAGTAGTAATGAAGACTGTTAGGAATCCACAGTCCCATGTGGGATGTGGCTGGGTAGAGTGCTTGCATAGTATGCACAAGGCCTTGAAAGGAAGAGTCAATCCTTAGCACCACACACACACATTTAAGAGGAAGGAAAAGGAGAAAGGAGGGGAGGAGGTGAAGGAGGAGGGGGGGAGGAGGCAGAGGAGGAGGAGGAGAAAAGAAAAGAGAATCTCAGCTGATAAGATGACTCAGCAGGTAAAGGTGCTTTCCATCAAGCCTGACAACCTGAATTCAATCCCTGGGACCCACATGGTGGAAGGAGAGAACCAACTCCCACAGATTGTCTTCAGACCTCCACTTATGTGCTGTGGCACACACACGCATGCATGCACACACACCTACACACAAATGAAATGTAATTAATAAAAAAAGAATCCACAGTCCCAGATCCCATCCAGATTTACTAAACTATAATCTGTCATCAAGCAATTTATAGATATATACACTAAAAGAAAATTTTTTGGCAGTGCTGGGGATCAAACCCAGGACTGCACGCAGGCTACTTAAGGCTCACTCACTGAGCTACATCCTCAGCCTGTGTACACTCAATTTTAATAAGAGACATTTTAGAGCATTGGTATATAACTTGGCCTGTGCACTGGGGTCATGTGGGAAGCTTTCTGAAATACCTATTTTGGGCCAGGGAGATGGCTCAGCGGGTAAAGGCATTTGCTATTCAAGCCTAATAATTGAGTTCAATCCCCAGAAAGGAAAGAACCAGCTCCCAAAGGTTGTCCTCTGACCTCCACACAAGTGCCATGGCATGATGAGAGCACCCATGCTCACAAACATACATCACCCAAACACACAGTAATGATGATAATAAAAATTGAAAAACCCATTCCAAGCCACCAGAGCTCCCCAGTGATTTTAATGTGAGAGGCCTGCATTAGTGGGTCTGGCCTGGCCTTTCTCTGGCTATGGCTTGTGTACAGAGTGAGACATCAATGGGCAGGGTCGTCCTGACAAACTGGCTCTTCAGAGGGGAAAAAAAAATGTGATTTGTAGTGTATGTCAATTTCCATGGTGTGAATATTCTTACCATAACTTATTTCAGGCAACTGGTGCAATGTTTAAAGATGGGTACAATAAACCAGGTACAGCGGCACATGCCTATAATCCTGTACTTGGGAATGACAGCAGGAAGATCAGGAATTCAAGGGTGTTCTTGCCTGCACAGGAGTTTAAGGACAGCCTGGCTACATTAGACCTTGTCTTAAAAAACTCAAATCCCCTTGGGGCTGGAGAGATGGCTCAGTGGTTAAGAGCACTGGATGCTCTTGCAGGGGACCCGAGTTCTATTCCCAGCACCCAAATGACAGCTAACAACCACCTGTAACTTCAGTTCTAGGGGAATCCAATGCCTTCTTCTCACCTCTGCAGGCACTGCATGATACAGGTGCACTTACATACATACAGGCAGTATACTGACATATACATAAAATAAAAATAATAAAATATCAAAAAAGCAAAAACAACAAATAAAAAACCCAAACCCCAAACTCAAAAACAAACAAACAAGCTGGTCATGGTGGTACATGCCTTTAATCCCAGCAGGCAGAGCTCTGAGAGTTCAAGGCCAGCCTGGTCTACATAGCCAGTTCCAGGACAGCTGCAGCTACAGGGAGACTCTGACTCAAAAAGACCAACCAACCAACAAACAAAGAAAGAAACCAAACAACAACAACAACATAAAACAACCAACCAACCAAACAAACAAACAGATGTAAGGAAGAGCCTGATCAACCAGTAGTGCAGCCTGGGGCCTCTGAGGTCCATGTACACTAGGCCTCTCTCTCTCTCCTGGCAGGAACATGAAATTCCCTGAAACTGAAAGATTCTTCCAAAAGCAGGCAGGACAGAGTTTAAACATAGTCAGGGACATGAGGTCTCCCATGTACGCGGTGGAGCTGATGTTAAGAAGGGAAGAAAAAGGCAAGAAATGGATCTCCATTTGAACCCTTGCCCCATCCCTGTAAATACAGAATGGGCTTGAGGAAAATGATGCCTCATTTTGAATTTCCAACTCTTTCCTGAGCCCTGTCATAGATGGTGACCCTCTGTTAGCACCAAACCCTCCTGATCCTTAAGAATATAGTAAACCGGTAAACCGGTCTCTCCGACCAGCAGGCCTCTCTCCAGGGTAAGTCCATCGCACCCTCCATGCCTTGACTCCTCCAGCCTCATTCACCCTCCCATCTCCCCCGCCCGTCTCTCCTCCTAGCCTGGGTCCCGTCCCATTCCTCATCTTGGCATCCCAGACAACAGGGAACCACCACTGCTTCCTCATCCTTTGCATCCAGACCAACCCAGTTCCTTTTGGGTCAACAGGAGCCCTCTGGGCCTGACCCCGCCCTCACCACCCTCTGCTACCCTGGGCCTGCACCACCCACAGGCCTCCCTCCCTGGTAAGTCAATCTTGCCGGTGCCTTAACTCCCCAAGCCTCATTCACCCTCCCATCTCCCCTGCGCTGTCTCTCCTCCTAGCCTGGGTCCTGTCACATTCCTTGTCTTGGCACCCCAGACACTGGGGGAATCACCATTGCTTCCTGATCCTTTACATCCAGACCAACCCAGTCCCTTCTGGGGTCCCCAGGAGCCCTCTGGGCCTGGCCCCACCCTCAACTCCCTTCACTTCCCTGGGCTGCACAACCTGCCAGTCTCTTTCCTGGACTCAGGGGCTGACCTTTTGGCTTCCTGATCCTTTGCATCCAGACCAACCCAGTTCCTCAGTGCAGTACCCAAGAACCCTTGGGGCCTCTTTCCGCCTCCATCTCTCTTTGCATCTCTGGGTGGCACGGCCACCAGCTGCCCTAGACCAGCATCTTTCCTGGGCCCCACTCCCAGGCCAGTCCAACCCCCAAATTCTTAAGGACAAAATCTTTCCTGGCTGGAGCCAGACCTTAGGAAAAAGCCTAAGAGCATCTGATCCTCATCTGACTTGGGCCTCTGTGGGAATTCATGAAGACAAAAGCAAGCTGGCCACTACAATATAAAATCAAAAGAGAGAACAGGAAGCTAGGGGAATCCAGCTTTTCATACCCAAAAAGTAAACCACAAAGGCACATAAAGTCTACAAAAAGAAGCAGACCTAAACTTGAAGGCTTGAGTCTCACACAAGAATCAGAAACTACAGAAGAAATTCACATGTCAAAATCACAGAGAAAAAATAATAACATGAAAAACCAAAATAACATATCCCCACCAAATACCAATAGTCCTCTAGAGGAGTACAATGAGAACCCCCTAGAGATAATGCAGGACATGGAACTCAAAGAACCATTATAAACATGTTAAAAGAATTCAGTGAATTTAAAGAACACACAAAGAAATCAAAGAATGGAAGGAAGATAGTGATAAACTTGTGAATGAATTCAAAAAAGAGCTAGAAATATTGAAGACTGCTCAGACTGAAATGAAAAAAGAAGTGAAACCCTCAGTAAGCCAATTAGAAATGACAGGAGAAATCCTCACCAATAAGATTAATGAAATGGAAAACAGAGTATCAAGACTGGAAGATAAAGTGGACAAACTGGACCAAGCAAAGATTGTGAAAAAGTTTTTAAAACACAGGAATGGAATATGCAAGATATGTGGGACACCATGAAAAGACCAAATTGATGGATCATAGAGGAAGGAGAAGAATTTCAGGTTAATGGTGTTGACCATCTCTTAAACAGGATTGTAAAAGAGAATTTCCTGAAGTTAAGGAAAGACATTCCCATACAAATACAGGAAGCACACAGAACACCAAATAGACAGGATCAGAAAAGAAACTCCCCATGACATATCATAGTAAAAACAGTAAATGTACAGAACAAAGAGAGAATTTTGAAAGCAGCAAAAGAAAAACAACAAGTCACATACAAAGGAAAGCCCATCAGAATTACAGCTGACTTATCAATGCCAGTGCAAACAATGAAAACTAGAAGAGCCTGGACCAAAGTATTCCCAGTTTTAAATGACCACAGATGCCAACCCAGATTACTATACCCAGCCAAAATGTCTATTATAGTCTAAGGGGAAAGAAAAATCTTCCATGACATAAATAGGCTGAAGGAATTCA
>NW_008355279.1:835582-836681 GCF_000622305.1 Nannospalax galili
AAAAGCCTGGGACACACTAAAAGCAGTCCTTAGAGGGAAATTTATAGCTGTAATTGCCTACATAAAAAAATTGGAAAGAACACAAAAAAATTGACTTGACATTGCAACTCAAGACACTTGAAAAGCAACAACAAATGAAACCCAACCCTGCAGACAAGAAGAAATAACAAAATCAGGGCAGAAATTAATGAAATCGAAACAAAGAAAACAATACAAAGAATCAATGAATCCAAGAGCTGGTTCTTTGAAAAGATAAAGAAGATTGACAGACCGCTAGCCCAGTTAACCAAAAAAAAAGAAAGAGCACCTCCAAATCAACAAAATCAGAGATGAAAGGGGAAACATCACAACAGACACCAGAAAGATACAGAATATTATACAGAACCAGAAAGATACAGAACCTTAAAAATCTATATGCTACTAAATTTGAAAACCTAAAAGAAATGGACGGATATCTAAAGGCATGGGAACCACCAAAACTAAACCAAGAAGAGATTAACAGCTTAAACAGACCCATAACACAAAAAGAAATTGAAACAGTAATACAAAACCTCACGACTAAAAAAAGCCCATGACCAGATGGATTTACAGCAGAATTCTAACAGATATTTAAAGAGGACCTACATCCAATACCACTTAAATTATTCAAAAAGAGAGAAATGGAGGGAAAAGTTCCAAATTCCTTCTATGAAGCCAGCATCACTCTAATACCAAAGCCAGGTAAAGATACAACCAAAAAAGAAAACTATAGACCCATATCTTTAATGAACATATGCAAAAATTCTCAACAAAATACTTGAAAAGTGCATACAGACACACATCAAAAAGATCATCCACCATTAACAAGTCAACTTTATTCCAGAGATGCAGGGATGGTTCAATATATCTAAGTCAATAAACATCATAAATGATATAAATGGGATCAAAGACAAGAACCACACGGTCATCTCAATAGATGCAGAGAGGCCTTTGGCAAAATTCAACATGCATTTATGTTCAAAGTCCTAGAGGGAATTGGATTGGAGGGAACATACCTCAACATAATTAAAGCCATACATAACAAACCCATACCCAACAACATTCTAAATGGAGAAAAACT
>NW_008355279.1:837430-840144 GCF_000622305.1 Nannospalax galili
CAATTTCAGCCACCTGATATTTGACAAAGGGGCTAAGAATATTCTCTGGAGGAAAGACACCATATTCAGAAAATGGTGCTGGCAAAACTGGATCTCCACCTGTAGAAGAATGAAACTAAACCCCTATCTTTCACCTTGTACAAAAGTCAATTCCAAATGGATCAAAGACCTCAATGTAAAGCCTGAAACTCTGAAACTGTTAGAAGAAAACATTGGCAAAAACCTACAAGATATAGGTGTAGGAAAGGATTTTTTAAACTGGACATCAGTTCTCAGGAAACAAGGTCAAGAATCAACAAATGGGACCTCATTAAAATGAAAAGCTTTTGTATATCAAAGGAGGCAACCAGGGAAGTGATGAGAAAACCCACAGAATGGGAGAAAATCTTCACTAGTGACATCTGGCAGAGGTTTAATATCCAGAATATATAACGAACTCAAAAAACCGAGAATCAAGACAAGTAACCCAATTAAAAGATGGGCTAAAGAGCTGAACAGAGAGTTCTCAAAAGAAGAAGGAAAGATGGCTATTAAGCATCTTAAAAGATGTTCAACATCACTAATAATTAGGGAAATAGAATGAAACTAGAGATTTATCTTTAGCCTTGCACAAAAGTCAACTTCTAATGGATCAAAGAACTCAATGTCAGACTGGCTAAGATCAGGAGAACAAATGATACCAAATGTTGGAGAGGATGTGGGGAAAGGGAAACGCTCATCCTGGTGGAATGGGTGGTGGTGCTGGTGGGATTGCAAACTTGTTCAACCCTTATGGAAAGCAGTGTGGAGAACTCTTAAAAAACTACAAACAGCCTGCGTAGTGGCAAACGCCTTTAATCCCAGCACTCGGGAGGCAGAGGCAGGAGGATCTCTGTGAGTTCGAGGCCAGCCTGGTCCACATAGTGAGTTCCAGGACAGCTGGGGCTACAGGGAGACCCTGTCTCAAAAAGACAAAACAAAACTACAAATGAACCTATCATTTCAGCTAGTTATACCACTCCTTGGCATATACCCAAAGAACTCATCCTATTGCAGAGACACTTGTACATCCATGTTTGTTGCTGCTCTTTTCACAATAGCTAAGAGATGGAAGCAACCTAAGTGTCCCTCAATTGACAAGTAGATAATGAAAATGTAGTTCATTTATACGATGGAGTTTTACTCAGCAGTAAAGAAAGATGAAATCATGAAATTTTCAGGTAAACGGATGGAACTAGAAACTGTTATGGTAAGTGAAATAACACAGACTCAGAAAAAAAAATTGACATATGTTATCCTTTGTGGTCGCCAGCTATGGCTGCTCTCCTCCGGCTATGGTCTCTCTCCTGCTCTCTCAGTTCCATCGATCAGTCGTCCGGTCCAGACCCCAGGGCTGGTGAGGAGTCTGCGCCAGCATCGCCGCATTCAGACACAGGAGACCAGGTTCAGTGACACAGATCTGCTTTATTGCAAGAAAGTATGGGCTTATATAAGGGTAATAGTCCAATCATAACACAGCACATGGGATCCCTTATTAGCATGGCAGACTAGTATCGTATTACAATCTAGCGGGCCAGATGCCCTATTAGCATGATAAGTTTCTGTTTCTCTAAGTTTTGGATTCCTGGAAACCAAACTTACATAGTTTTTTCTCTGATAAGAAACAGGAAGCACTGCATTCCATCATGATAGGTATGTAAGGCTAAAGGCAAAATCAGTCACAAGATTTTCCACAACACTCCTTCATATGTGGATCCTAGAACCAAACCCTGATAAGTGAGTATGTATCCAGACATAACTACAGGAACTAGGAAAATGGAAAGGAAACAGGGATGTAAAGGAAAAGAAAGAACCTGAAAAAGAAGAACAGTAGGAACCAGGCCTTAATAAGGGAGATATGGATAAAAACTGGGTTAGTTTAAGGGAGGGGGGAGAGAAGGGTATGCAAGGAACCTAGGGGATAAAGGGAAAGAAGGAGCTCAAGAGAGGTAGGACTGTAGGAGAAGGGTATTATTAAGGGAGAAAGGGGGAAAATGGGGGCACCTTAATTGGGGAAACCATGATGGAGGGGTGAAACAATGTGAGAGATAAATAATGCCCTAACTAGTTTTAAAAACCAGAGGGAACAACATTACTCCATAACCCACTGACAAATTATACATAGCAGATCAAGAAATATATACAGATTAGAGATGCATGTGCCAGCATCTCAGTGTTAGTAGCAAAAACAATGAGTCTTTCTGCAAGGAACAATATATTCTAAAATGAAATGGAGATCTTTTTTAAAGGTTAAAAAACTCATTCAATTTTATGCCTTACAGGGCTTATACTGAATTCAATATTGTGTAACTGTATTAACTCAACTGTGAACCTAGAAACTTGCACCCACGTGTGAAAGAGATGTACTCTTGCTCTGGAGTGTGCTACTGAATATGTTAAACCTATAGTGAAATGTTTCCTCTAATCATGTAGTTATTAAAAATGAAAAAAAATGATTAAAAAAAATAATTAGTAGATGTGAAAAACATTACCATTAAAATCTACCTGATGACTTTATATCTATGCTTAGATGCCAAGGAGCTCAGAAAATAACCGACTGTGACTTGTAATAATCAGATATATAGAGATTAGAAACACATGTGCAAACATCATACTGTCAATTGCATTTAAATGAATTTTTCTGTATGAAACCGTGTATTTTAAAATGAAATGGAGATCTTTTTTAAAGGTTAAAA
>NW_008355279.1:840316-868300 GCF_000622305.1 Nannospalax galili
AATAAAATAAACTTTAAAAAAAAAAAGTATAGGTATAGTGTAAACCACATTGGCCTTGGCTTGGGGCAATTGAGGTAGAGAAGAGAGACAGTATCCTTGAACGTGGTGAAGAAAAAAGAGAATACACTAGAGAGTTGGTCTTATTGGGAAAATCCTAAACAGCCAAATCAGAACCAAGTAGGAGTTTGTATATCATTACAAAAGGATACAGGTTCTTGGGGCTAGAGAGATGGCTCAGTGATTAAGAACACTGGTTGTTCTTGCAGAAGACCCGGGTTTGAATCCCAGCACCCACATGGCAGCTAACAAGTGTCTATAATTCCAGTTCCAGGGGATCTGAAAGCCTCTTCTGACCTCCGCAGGCATTGCACGACACAGGTGCACTTACATACATGCAGGTAGTACACGCATACACATAAAATAAAAATAATAAATACATTTTTTTAAATGTATTTTAAAAAAGGATACAGGTTCTTGTATTTTCAGGGATTCAGATGCCTTCCATCCTGTTCCATCATGCTTGAGATGTTGCTGTCAACCACATGGTCTCTAATAGCTCACTACCACCGTTATATCCATGTTTCACACTGTGAAGGAGGAGATGTGAGCATGGCTCTAGAGTCACACACTTCACGTCTCAATTTCATTGATCAGAACTTAGCTATGTGACCATACCTAGCCACAGGGAAGGGTGGGGAAATCAGTTTTGTTCTGGTGGTCATATCCCCAAACTAAAAGTTTGAAAAGAATTATTATTGGGGTCCAGCTCTCAGCCTCGTAGTAAACAACCAGTCAGCTTACTTCCTGGAGGGACACAGGTGAGCATCAGAAGGAGGCCTTGGCACACACTGGCACATCTTCAGAGAGCACAGTGCCATGGAGGTTGTTTCCACGGAGGTCAGAAAAGCCTGGTGTGGACCTGAGGGCCTGTTCTCACCAACAGGGAAGAACACACAGGCTTCCCTCGTGTCCAGACCAGAAGAAAAGGAGGGGCAAATGCAGGGGGAACTACGTTTAAAAATAATTCATGATGGGCCTGAATGAAAAGAGCCCGAGTTAAGTTGTGTGTGTGTGTGTGTGTGTGTGTGTGTGTGTGTGTGTGTGTGTGTGCGCGCATGAATGTGCAGGTGCATATGTGTGTGCAGATGCATGTGGAGACCTGAGGACCACCTTAGGTATTGTTCCTGCGTGTCGCTTATCTATGTGCAGGTGCATATGTGTGTGCAGATGCATGTGGAGACCTGAGGACAACCTTAGGTATTGTTCCTACGTGTCGTTCATCTTGTTCATCTTTGTTTTTTTGGTATTTTTGAGACACGGTCTCTCTGTATCCCCAGCTGGCCTTGAACTCACTATGTAGACCAACCTGGCCTTGAACTCACAGAGATCCACCTGCCTCTGCCTCCGAGTGCTGGGACTAAAGGCATGCGCTACCATGCCCAGCTTTTCATCTTTGTTTCTGAGAGAGTCTCTCACTGACCTGGGAATTGCCAACTAGGCTACACTGGCTAGCATTGCCCAGGGAGCTGCCTGTCTCCACCTCCCGAGCCCTGGAGTTGCAACCACAAGCCATCATGCCTGGCTTAAAAAAAAAAAAAGGGTTCTGAGGATCAAACTGAGGTCCTCATGCTTTGCAAAGCACCAAATGAATGGTCTCTGCAGCTCCTGAGTTAATACTTACGGGACAAGGCATTGTCCCTCAGTCCAGTTTCAGGGGAAAAAGGAGTGTGGGGTCTTTGGTTTTGTTTGGTGGGAGTCCATAATGTAAAAGTGCGTTTCTCTCTCTCTCTCTCTCTCTCTCTCTCTCTCTCTCTCTCTCTCTGTGTGTGTGTGTGTGTGACTTTTATGGCTTTCCATTTATAAGCAGCAATTCTAAGAGTATTTCTTTTATAGACAAGAGCACTAGCTGTGTTTATCCTTACTTCTCTATGCATTCTACCAAATAGGCAGAGCTGAGAGGGGAAAATCTCTTAAATTAATAGAACACAAAATTTGCTTTCTTCCAAAGTGTCAATCTCAAGGCAGCAAGCTTAGAATGAGGATAACTGTGGAAACTAGAGCTTTCACATGTCATGTTCCCTGTGATCAGTTTGTCCCCAGAGCAGAGGGACAGCCAGGACAGGTATAGCAGGGCAAAGGCCCTTAGTAGGCTCAGCTTCTGTTACAGGAAAACTAGGGTTCCCTTTTGTGGGTTCTTAGCCTCATTAATAAAAGGATTTTAAAAGGAACTCAGAAGCTCAAGGGCAATTTTATTAGAGTTTGAGGGAGAAACCACAGGGCAGGCAAGCTATAAATCTCAGCAGCTACTGGAAAGAGGAAGATAGAGAAGAGGAAGAGAGAGAGTGGTGACTTCTGAGTTAGGGTTCAAGAGAGCAGGCAGGCTCAGCAATGGAGGTTGGTAAGCTACTACATGGGGTGGGAGGGCATTCAGAGAAATACGATGAGAATAGCCAGAGTCAGGCAAGCATGCTTAGGATTTTGGCTAGTATCTGAAGAAGGGACAGAAGGGGGAAAGGAAAAGTTATGCTTTTTAAGTTAGAACTCAGAAAAGAAGACAGGCTTAGCAGTGAGGGTCTGTAGGCAACTGAATTAAGGGAGGCACTTGTGGGATTATAAATATATTATCTCACTAAGGGCATAATTATTCTTCCCATCTCCTTCCATGTCTTCAGGTGTATCAGCTTTCCTGAGGGGTGGTCTCCTGGTCAGGGGATTAACTCTTAAATGAGGAGAGAATAGTATGTAATGTAGGGCTGGAGAGATGGCTCAGGCCCAGGTTCAGTTCCCAGCACCTACATGGAAGCCAACAACCATCTGAAACTCCAGTTCCCGGGGATCGGACACCCTCTTCTGGCCTTCATGGCCATTTCATGCATGGGTACACTTACACAGATGAAGGCAAAACATTCACACAGACACACAAAATAAAAATGAATAAAAAAATGTTTAAAGAAAAAAATGTAATGTTTGGGCAGTTTAGAATGTCAATTCTCTACCTAGGGCTAGAGGTAGAATTCAGATTCTATTCTTTCCACCAGGAGGAAGTTTTCCCTTAACTGGCCTCAACAAAGCGACCGGATAATTCCACCACTGATTTCTGCTCCACTGTATCTTCATTCACATGGAAGTAAGTCTCTGATTGGTATTAAATTCTCTGACATTTGGGGCGGGAGAGATGGCTCAGTGGTTTAAGAGCACCAGCTGCTCTTGCAGAGGACCAGGGTTCAATTCCCAGCACTCACATGGTGGCTAACAACTGTCTGTAATTCCTCCAGGGGAGTCCAACACCCTCCTCTGACTCTACAGGCATTGCACAACATGGATGCACTTACATACATGGAGATAATACACTCATACACATAAAATAAAAATAATACAATTTTAAAAAATTTTTTAAATTCTCTGACATTCAAGAAACCCTTAGTCAATGATTAACATAAGAGCTCATATCATTGCTACATATGAATATTTTGATAGCTAATATTAACTAATTCTCTAATATGTAATAATATTTTAATAACTTTTGTGTTGAGTTGTTTCTCTTACAGTATTGACTGACACCTGATTCTGGTATGCCAGTTGAGTTGTACTATTTATTATTTACTATTTTTTATTTACTATTAGTTATGATGATAGTAGCTAATCTTTATTGAGTGCAATGCCAGACAGAGTGTACAAGTTGTTTTATCTACACTCATAACAGCTCCAAGGGCTACAGGGTACACATGTGCAGTCTGTGTTCATGAGGAGGGTATGGGAGATTTGGTGGGGCTACAAGCTATGATGCCCCCACTCAGCAAGCTGGGAGCTGGGAAGAGGCCTCAGATCCCACAAAGGCAACAACCAGACTGGTGCATTTGGAACCTTGGTTACTCATGGTAGAGACACCTTATTTTGTACCCATTATACAGAGTATGAGGTCACACGCTGGCAGGAGGCAGTGTAGGTTCCCAAATCAGGAAGCCTATGTCAGATACCAACCAGTTCTTATCCTGGACCCTGTCGTCACTGTGTCTTTTCTACTCCTTGGAATTGCTGTCTTAGGTCAAAAGCACCTAAAAGACCTGCATGTGTGTCCCCATGATCTGCCTTAGGTATCATACAAATTGCATTCTGTGCCAGCCAGTGCATTTTTTAAAAGTCATTGCTCAGCTCTATAGACAGAGATCTACAGCTGCCAAGCCCAGCTGCTTGGAATTTTACAATGCAACAAGCAGAGAGCAGGAATTGGAAGCTGTCAGGGAAATGATACCCTGAGGAAATCAGCCCCCTGGATTCTTTTTCCAGGGTGTGAATAGTTCTGACAAACTGGAGTCTGGAGTATGGAAATCGGGAGCCAAGGCTTGCTCAAAGGGGAAGGTTTAACTTATAAATGGCCTGGCCACTTAGCTGCCTTCACACCTTTGTGGAACCCTGCAGATCTGCCTGTCCATTAAATATTTCTCTCTCAACTCTGTACCTAAAGCTTCCATCATTTAATGCATTGCTTGGGTTATGGTGGCCCTGCCTGTTACTGCTCCCCTCTGATCCCTCCCCTCTTTCTTCCTGATCCCTGAAAGTCCCTACAAATGAAACAAAGCCTTTCATTTCATAGAGGGTAATGAGACTTAAAATGCAAGCACCCCCTTCGAGAGGTAGTACACTGATTCACATTCACACCAGATACTTGAGGTAGAAGTGAGTGATCAGGTGTCCTCCACCTCCCACCCAGCACATTTTTATGAGGGAAGGGCAGTCAGTCTGGAGGTGGAGAAGGGCACAGAAAAGAGATGCCACGGATGCCCAAAATCAATTTCTGTGGCACTGGCATATGACTGGTGCCCTGAGCTTCTCCCTAAGTGGGTACTGTGCATTGGGGTGCAAGGGAAACTATGGCACACAGGAAGTAGGGTCAGGGTTTGAAGCTGTGTAGCTCCAGCAAGCTACCAAACTTTCCTGCAGCTATTGAGCATAACAGACCCTATCTTGCAGGGCCGCTCTGGGATTTCTTTTCTCACTGTGGTGAGGTATGTGAGGAGATTCACTGTCTCAGCCATGTTTAGGTGCACAGTTCAGCAGCATTAGGTTCATTTTATAGTTCCACCACCACCACCATCTGTCTCAAAAACTCTTTCTACCTTGAGTAACTGAAAGTCCATACCGCTAAGGGCAACTCCTCATGCCCATCCCCACCCCCACCCCCACCCTCTGGTTGCTGACCACCCATCATGTCACCTCCTAGCCCTATAAATTTGACTATTCCAGGTACTTCATATACGTGATTCGTATGGTACTTGTCCTTTAGTGACTGGTTTATTTCACCTAGATGTCCTCAGGTTCGTGCATATTGCAGCATGTATCAGAACTTTATTCCTTGTTAAGGCTCAATAATATTTCAGTCTATGTACGTACCACATTTTGTCACCCACTTATCTGCTGATAGACACCATGCATTGTTTCTATCTCTTGGCTACTGTGAATAGTGCAGCTAGAAATTTGAGGGTAAGATAACCAGTTCAAGTGCTTATTTCCAATTCCTTTGAGGAGACAGACAGACTTGGTGAGCCATACGGTCATTTGGTTTAATATTTTAGACATCAGTGTGCTGTAGTCCATAGCACTATGCCATCTTACATTCCTACATTGTACCACAAGAGTTCCAATTTTTCTACCTATTTTCTGTATTTCATTGTCAATACCTATTTTCTGTATTTTTCGTAGTAGCCATTCTAATGCTTATTATTTAAAATTTTTGTATTATTGGGTTTTTTTTTTTTTTTTAAGACAGCCTCATATAACACAGTTCAAGGCTGGCTTTGAACTCACCATGGAATCCAGGCTGGCCTCAATTCTTGATCCTCCTGCCTCCACCTCAAAGAGGCTAGGATTCCAGGTATACGTCACCATGCCAGAACTCACTGTCTCACAGTTTTAACACAAACCAAAAGAAGCTGCCTGTGGGCATATCCAGAAGCCAAGCAATTGTGTGACTCCAACCAGAGAAGAAAGCAGAACTTATTGTAGATTTTCCGGATCAATACCAGGATTTGCAGTGGGTCACCTAGCAAAAGGTATTAGAAACCCTTGCTATCCCTCCACGAAGCCGCCTTCTCCATCCCCTCGCTGCTCTGTCTTCTCCTCTGCTGGGCTCCATGCTACTTTGACACCATCCTTTGTCTTCTTTTTCAACACTCTTTCCACATCTGTCCACCCCCCTGCTGTATTCAGCCTCTTCAAGAAGCAGAATCTGGACCCTCTCTGCTTTTTCCTGTTAGGGAACTACTCTCTGTAATAAATTTATCCACTTCATTATAGAAATTGTAGAAAATATAATGCTCAATAAATGGCAGCTAATCTTCTAGAACCCACCTCACACAGGGACTATGAACATTCCAGGTGGGCAAAGTGCTTAGAATATGGCTGGTACTTCAGAGCCTTCTGACACCTCCCATCTGTTCTTGTTGGGCCTAGGATAGAAAAGGGCCTTATCGGTGTCAGGCAAGCACTGTACCACTAAGTTAGTTATACCCAGCCCTTTAAGTACTTCCTGAAGGTTAGCTAGGATTATTGTGGTGACAGTTACAGGGAGCCCAGTGTGTAAGGCTTAATTAAAAGAAGCTGCCCCAAACTTCAGAGCCAAGTGACCACAGTAAGTCACCTTGGAGCAGAGCATCTTTGACTTTTTCCAGAACTTTAGACTGTTCCCCTTCAAGTATGCAAACGTTTGGTGAAAGGCACCAATTGCCCTGGGTAATAGTTTAATAGGATATTTTGAAGTTTGACAAATCTGCTGCTTCCAATACCCTCTTAGTAGGAAGAGATGAATACATTTGAACTTAGTAGGCAAAGGACGCTTATCTGCACCTACATCTGTAACAAATTACAATAGTCTCTCTTATCTGGGTTTCAGTCGCCTGCAGTTATGTGTGCCAAATACAGTCTGAAAATATGAAATGGAAAATTCCAGAAATAAACAATTCTTAAGTTTTAAACTGCATTAGGACCAACAAGATGGCTCAGTGGGCAAAAACACTTGCTACCAAGCTTGATGACCTGAGTTTGATCCCCAGGACCCACATAATGGAAGAGGAGAACCCACTCGCAAAAGTTGTCCTCTGGCCGCCACAAGTAGGCCATGGCACATATGTGTCCCCCACTCACACATTAAATAAATAAATGTAATTGAAAATTACTTCTCTTGACACTGTGACAAAACATCTGACAGGACCAAATTGAAAGGAGAGGTTTATTCAGGGTACAAATCGGCATGACAGCTGGAGCAGCTCAAGCTGGAGCTTTCAGCAGCTGCTCACATGCTGGCAGATCAGAAAGCAGAGAGATAGGGCCAGAAATGGGGAAGGTTGGAACCCTCAAAAGCCTGGCCCCAGTGACCCACCTCTGAAAGCCAAGCTTCCCACCCCAAAGATCCCACAACCTTCCAAAACAGCATCATAAGCTCTGGAATAGGTGTTCAAGTATAGATAGGTAAGGCCTTTGAGAGGTGATTAAGTCATGGCAGGAAGCCCTCATGAATGGGATCAGCATCTTGTAAAAGGGACCCTCGAGCATCCCCATATTCCTCTGCCATATGTGGGTTCAGCGAGAAGGTCATCTATGATCCAGGAACTGGTTTTCAACTCTTACAAAATCTGCTAGACTTAGTTTCTTAGACTTAAGTCTCCTAGACTACCCAGCCTGCTAAACTCTAAGAAATAAAAGCTTATAATTTAAGCCACTCAACCTCTTGTGTTGTTACAGCAGCTAAAACTGAAGAAGACAGAAAACAACCTTTCAAACGTAAAGGCTTTCCTTTTGGACTTTTATCAGGAGGGTTGGCCCACGGCTTGACTATTCTGTCTTTACAACAGCAGTCTGTGTGTAAACATAGAACCAGAGTGACTGAGGCAGGCCCAGCCCCACCCTTTTATTGCTTACTTCCTTCCCCTCTTGAGCATTGTCAAGAGTTGTGTAAAGAAAGCAAACTACCTGAGCTCTATCTACTCAAACTTGTAAGAGACACATGGCCACAGCTGAGCAATGGAGGGGGGAGAAATACCCACCAGGAGACAGCTCTGAGTTTGAGTTCTCCACAAACTAGCTATGTATGCTTTGGGAAGTAACCTAATGTCTTTCTGTGCCCTGGGTTCCTCAAAGGTAAAATGGGTTGACAGTCACCGCACCTCACAGGACTGCTGGCAGGATTAAGGGTGTGAATAGGTCCTCAGGGAAGAGCTATTCCCTGGGAGGCTGAGTGTGATTTTCTGGACAGCAGCACAGCTCCTGGGGGCAGGAGGTGCTTATGTCCCCAGACTGCCAGACATGCCCTCTGCCGTGCATATTTCATTCTAACCCCCTCAGGCACGCTCAGACAGAAGTTTCTCCGGTCTAGGAGTCTCTCTATAAACAGTTTACATCCTGAGGCTGCTTTCCAGAAGGGGCCCAGCAGAGGCTCCGAGGAAGGAGCCATTATCCCATCCCCTAAGCCTTTCTGTTCAGGACAGATTTAGAGACGGGAGGCCCAGCTCACTGAAAGTACAAGCAGTACTTCAGCACTTGGTGCCTTTCCCACAGACCCTTGGGCCAAATATCTCCCAGTTGAGAAAAGGCTGCCCTGATCCACCTCTCAGGAAGGCTCCAAAGGCAGAACTGGTCTGCCCTCTGAGGGTCTGCCCTGCCCATTTGAGGACATCCATGAGAAGTGAAGCCTATCCTCAGTACCCCATGTCTCCTCTTCCCTCCCATGCTATTTTTCCTTCTTCTGTCCTTTTATGTTCTCGTCACTAACACTGATAACATTTGCTTTTTAATTATCCCAGTTCCAACCACCCTACAAACAATGTTTTTTTCCCCTATCCCCCAAAAGATTCTAAAAATAATTTTGAAATAGAAAGTTCAAAACTAAGGTAAAAAATACTGGGATTACAGGCCTGTGCTACCAGGTCAAGCGCCGGACATTGCTGACTTGACCATTTAACAGGTATATAGTGATTTCCCACAGTGTTCTGGGCAGTGTGCTTAGTGCTGGGACACATAAACCTGTGCATGTATATGTGTGTATCATCAAACATATTGGAAAAAATAAGGTATTTTCACTAAATAATTTCTCAGAGCTACTTTTCCATATCAATTTGTACAAATAACAAATATTTATGATTTGAAATCTACGGAGTATTCCATGGTAAGCACACACTAATTGCCTTTGTTATGCTATTTTACAAACAAGCCACATTCTCTTTGCTTGGTAATGTGTGAAACAACCTGCTCAAAGTGCAGTGCTTGCTTGACAGACCTGCTGTAATCTGGCTAGGGTGTCCTAGGACCTGTTCCCTACACAAGGATTGGAAGACAGCCAGCTGAGAGGCCTGGCTCAGTCTGGGACATCTTCAACAGGTGAGCAAGTCCAGCAACTGGATCACAGTGCTAGTGACATGGCTGAGTTCACACCCAGACCCTCTGACTTCAAAGCCCCCCAGTCACCCTCTCCTGTTTAGGATGTCACCTGCATTTATATTAGCCACACATTGCTGTGGAATCTTTCTGCCTCCAGGACTTCCTTTGTGCAATAAATTCTGTAGGCTACTGAATAAACAAAGGAAAGGAAAGAAATAAACAAGATCACGAAATGGGAAGGCAGAGGTCAGTGTGTGTGTGTGTGTGTGTGTGTGTGTGTGTGCGCGCGCGCGCGCGCACCTGTGTAGGACCTCTGTTGTTATGTGCAGCAATTTAAGCAGGTAGAGGACATGGTAAGAAGCTCTTGCTTCATATTTTATATTCTTCCCATTATCTGGCTCCGGTCCCCTGGTTTGAGCTGTTAATGAATAAGCAGTTTTAACACTCAAGTTCAGTTTCCTCGAACACTTTCTCAGACACTGCAGTAGCCCCATGGATGGGGCATTCCTGGCAGTTTCTTATCTGGGTGGTGAAATCAAAATGCAGCCTAATTGGTCACTGGCTCCCTCGGGTGAATGAAGGAGGTTTCTGTTTTGAGAAATCTACTTCGAGCAGCCAGTCGTTGATTCACTGCCCACAGGGAGATTGCTAAGCTGAGGCTTCCTCGCCTCTGTAGAGATTTGCATACAACTTCCACTTCCGGCTTGGGAGCCTGTTCTACTACTTACCTGGACCTGGTGAGGTAAAGGGAGGCCGGGAGTAGTGACCCAAGGTGAAGCCAGGAGACCAGAGCGCACGACCACCCCTGGGCCTGTCTGTCTGTTCGTGGTGATCTCCGTGGTGATCTCCGGTAAGCGATCTTAGTGATGTCTGTCTTCCTCCACTGACCTGTTTTCCAGCCCACTACTCTCTCCTTTGCCAGAACATTCTGCTCCTCCTTTCCTCTGCCCTCGGCTCCCACCTTTACCGCGTTCATCTGGAGACCAGCTTGAGCTGAGACAATGACAGCAAGTTTCTCCAGCAAGACTGTGGTACTGGGCCAGCGTTTCAGACAGGCCGAGTTGAGATTAACTCTTTAAGGAGAGGAACTGCCTGGTTTGAGTTTGAGTTCTTAGTGTCTCCCCAAGTTTCCATTAAGAATTCGGACCCCAGGTACATAGTGAGTTCAAGGCCAGCCTGGATTACACAGCAAAACCCTGTCTTATAAACAAATCGAAAACTGTTTCTCTAAGGAGGGAGCCTGTGGCAGCAAGGATTAAGTCATTGGCTTCCAGCTCCAGGCACGTCAGTGGCAAGACGGGAAGGAGAACACCCAGTTTTTCTCTAGCCTGGTTTTATGTTGGGAAAAAAAAAAATCAACACCACATTCTTGGGTCAGGAAGTCCTGCTCAGCCCCCTTCACAGGCCTCATTCTGCTCAGCCAGACATTTACTGGGGCTGGATGGAACCTTGTGGGGATGCCGGGGAGAAGCTAGTACTTGAAGCCCATCAAGCTTCATGTGACTTTCTAGTTCAAGGCAGTCTCAGAATAAGGAGATTTTTTTTTTTTTTTTAAAGGGAGTGGGTGAAAAGAGACCGAATAATTCTTTAAAAAGAGGACAGGAAACTTGGTTCCAAGTTCTTCCTCTACTTTGTTTGGGTCTATCTCTTAGGCAATAGCCTTCAGCTCCCCCAGGCCTGGGTTTCTTCATTCACAAAGTGTGTGTGTGTGTGTGTGTGTGTGTGTGTGTGTGTATGTATGTGTCTGTCTGTGTACTAACATGGTTATGTCTAAATTCCTTTCCAAAAAAACAAGGCAAACTTTAATCCCAGGACTTGGGAGGCAGAGGCAGATGGATTTCTGTGAGTTCGAGGCCAGCCTGGTCTACATAGCAAGTTCCAGGCCAGCTGGGACTACAGGGAGACCCTGTCTCAAAAAGACCAAAAAAAAAACAAAACAAAAACCAACAAGGCAAAGGTAGCAAAGGTAGGCCCAGAAGTATATGTAATTTGTGGTCTTAAAAGACTTGTTTTGTTTACTGATTATTACACATATAAATTTAACCTCTTGCTACTAGTTGGTTAATAAGAGGCATCTGTTTCTTAATACTTTTCGAGCCCTCAGAGCCCCACATTTTATCAAACACCTTGAGGTGCTCAGACTCCTTGCACATAAACTTTTTGTTTCCCTCATCTGCTTTCCAGGCAAAGGTAAAGCCAAAGTCAGGGCAAGCTGCTTGGGAGTGGGGGAGGAGGAGGGGCAGCTGCAGCTCTGCAGGACAGCTGCCTAGAATCAAGCATTCATTTTTGGCTTTAGCCAAATGGGGGAAACAGGATTTCTTGAATTTAGTTCATGTCCCATTTAGGTTACGAGGAAGCATCATCCCAAGTGTTTGCTGAGAGTCAGGGCAGGTTGGAGAGCTGGCCTGCCAGCCTGCTCCAAAGGCCAGGAGGTGGAAACAAGAAGGCACTCCTGTCTGGCCCACAGTCAGTGTGTGGGCCTTTAATGGGAGGGGAAAGGAAACAGTGAAACGCATCCTAGCACCATGTAAGGCTGGTGACTATGATTGGTCTCATTATTAGTTGGTGCATATACTGACTCTTTAAACTTTTCCAAACCACTGCTTTAAAAAAAAAATTGTTTCTTTTGAGCAATTACCAATGTCAGTACAGTTTCAACAGGCTCTGACTGACTGGTTGGGCTGATTCAGGGCTTTGGGTATTGCCAGGGTAGCAAGACCCTGGCATAGTCCTTGTGGTGTTTTTAGGTGTTTCTCTGTATTCCTCTGGGATAAGAGCACCAGACTTTGTGGTGAGTTCCAACTTTCATTTTCCAATCACAATGTGTCATTGACTGAAATCAGGTAGCAGTTGTTCAGTTGCCAGCCTTGCTCTGACTGGTAAAGGCTCCAATACATTCTTAATCTGGTGCTACTGCTCCAAGTCATTCCACACATGGCAAGTATGAGGAGACGGATGATGCAGCCACTCCGCTGTGTTCACTACTTGAGACCTCACAAGAGTGAGGTCTGGTTAATGTAACAGCATGTTGGAGAGAAAGCTTCCTAGCTCAGGGATTCTCAGAGGGCACAAAGAGTGTTAAAGTCTGCACCTCCCAAGATTAAAGAGTTGGTGACTTTCAAATGCACTGAAAATTAGGAGAAACCCATCTTTGCAGGCATCCTTTAACAGGCATCCAGCAAGATAGATTATGGTAAAATAGTTTGTCTAAATTAAATCAATGTTTTAAATGTTGCAGAATGGAAATTTCAGGTAGATCCTGAGTTCAAATCATTTTTCTGCTGCAGGCAATTTTAGATTATCCTTTAAAAACGTACATGTATGAATTGTAGGGAACTGCAATAGCAAGAGTGCAAGTGGGGTACATTCAACTTTCAATTTCTTTCCGATCCAACCAAATGACCCCTAATGTTTGATCACATTTCCTTACCAAAACAATCCAGCCAGCTTTCCATGAGAAGCATCTGATGACTGGAATCTAGAAACTGTCCCCCAGGTCTCTCCTGTTTCTTCCCAGTGCCTTGTGACTGAGATATTTTCAGTTCATAAAACCCAGGCTTTCCTCTCCCTCTCCAACATTCCTTGTCTCCTGCCCAGCAGGCCTCCTAGAGCTCACATGTGCTCTGGCCTGGTTGCTCTGCTCACTCTACTCATGTGCGTGCATGTGTACACACAGGTGTGCATGCAGATCTTCCTGGAGACCAGAGGCTATAATTTGTTTGAGAAAGGGTAGCCTTTCATCCATGTTGTGGCCCTTAGCATAGTGCCAGTTTGGTCTGGATCCCTGATGAGGGTGCTGAACTCAAGCTATCTGGATGGATGGGACTTACTGAAGCCTCATTACCACACACACACTGCCTATCCCCTTGCAGCACCCCCCAGACCTAGTCTGCATGGGGTCTTGGCAGCTCCCTCAGTGATGAGGGAAACTTGGCTTTCCTCTGCCCTATTGTTTTCCTGCTGTGTTCTTCCCTTTTCCTCACCCAGGGTTAACAGGTCTCACTCCCATCTCTGAACTTTCTTCCTACTCTGAGTTGTCAGTTCAGACTTCCTGGTCACTGACCTGCCCTATACATTCTTGCCTTTTCCCTGTGACCTTCCATTGACTCTCCTATCTGTTAACACACAGATTACAGTCTTTAGTTTCCCTGCTTTCTTTCTCTGTTCGTCCTTCCATACCCTTCTCATCCTTTTTATCCCTTCACTCTATGGCCTGGACTACATTAGGGATCACAACTAGGTGCTTTAGAAAGAGCATCTTATCTGAAGCAAGTAAGTAAACAAATAAGCAAACAAAACAATGGCAAACAAAAGAACCTGAGCTGGTTTGCATGGTCTTGAGTGTTCATTACCAGCTTCCAGGGTGGCAGGCAGTCTGTTCCCATTAGTCTGTCTCCTCCTCCCTCAGCTTAGCATTGGCATGCCAAGGCCACTTCCTCTAGTCAGAGCAGACTGTGCTGAGTGCACTCAGCCTGATGTGAGTCTTCCTGTGCAAGGGCGAGTAGATGGCCCCTTGTCTACAGGGCCCCTTGTCTCAGTGCTCATAGTGCTTCAAATCCTCTGGCAAAGCTGATGGAACAACTTCTCTCAGGGAAATTCTGCAAGTACTTGGAAGCATTTGTTCACTGGAGTTTGAATCTGAGCCAAACAGTTCACTCCAAACCAACTTTCCACTAAACAAACCAATGTTATGAAAATTTACACGCATTTGGGCAAGGAACATTAATGAGTTCATGCATTTTTTAAAAATCTGTGACTTTAGACATAAAAATTACTCTTTGGGGTCCAATGAGATGGCTAATCTGGAAAAGTTGCTTGCTACCAAGCCTGACAACCTGAGTTTTATCCCAGAAACCCACATGGTAGAAGGAAAGACCATTCTCAAAAGTGGTATATACCCCTTCACACACACAATAAATATTTTAAAAATTACTTCACTGGGAAATTAAATAAGATCTTGAGAATTTGTAATTGAGACTATCTGATCAAAATTTGATTTTGGGATCCTTCCAACTATAAATTTATATACTTATTGTGATAACCTGAAATAATTCAATTGAAAGTATCTGATCCAAATTGGATTTTAGGATCCTCCCAACTATAAATTTATATATTTATTGTGTCTACCTGAAATATTCATACCATGTGCCTCTATGAGTCTTAAACCCTACCAATGACCCAAACAGTGTTTTTTTTTTTAAATCCAGGGTTAGGGAGATGGCCAGGTGAGTAAAGTCCTTTCTGCATAAGCATGAGAACTAGAATTCAGATCCCCAGAAACCTTATAAAAGCCAAGTGGAAGTGGCAGCCTGCCTAGAATCCCAGTGTGTGGGAGGTGAAGGCAGGGAATCCCCAGAGCAAGCTGGCTAGCTAGACCAGCACAAAGGTGAGCTCTGGGTTCAAGGAGATACCCTGCCTGAATATATAAGGTGGAGAGTAATCAAAGAAGACACCTGATGTCAACCTTGAGCCTTCAGAAAAGCAAACACATGTACACTATATACGGGAAAAAAAATTTCAGGCTGATGTAGTGGTGCATGCCTGAATTCCCAGCATTTAGGAGGTAGATGCAGGAGAATAAGGAGTTCAAAGCCAGCTTCCAGTATTTACTAAGTTCAAGGCCAGCCTGAGACCCTGTTTCAAAAACAAAACAAAACAAAACAAATTCAAGCAGTTGGTGACCATGGTGCCTTGATTAGTTAGGAACTGTTAATGCGATTTATTAATTACTCAGGCTGCTCACTCTTGCCCTTCCTCTGTTCCTTGCTGTGCTATTTGTCTTCTTCCAGGGACACAACACCTTCATTAAATCCCATCCGTCCTTGCCTGAGAGGCGTCCCCTGGAAGCTATCCTCTCTCCAGCTGCATTGCCATTCATCATCACCCTTTGTTTGTGCTCTGTCAACCAGGTTTCAATTTATTTTGAATTCAGTTTATGATTAAAATTTAATGAGATCCAATCAAGTGCTTTTTTCAAATCAAGATGCTGCTGCAGTCTCATCCATACCCTCCACTGTAATGGCGTGAAGGAAAGCCACACAGACTTCCAGCCTGGTGCTGCCTTACAGACGCTGGCAGTGCCTGCTCACACTCCTTCATGTCAAGGAGAATGGCCTGAGAAATACTTATCCCAGAGCTGCTTCTGCCCATTTTTCTCCCTCTCAAATAATCAGAGCAGCCAGTACAAACCATCCAGTGCACAGGCTCTGGTGCTGAACTGCTACTTACCATGTGACCTTGAGAAAGTTCCTTAACCTTCCCGTGCCTCAGGTTCCCCGTTATAAAATAAGACCAACAACAGTAACTATCAACTCAGGTCACTGTGAAAACTAGACAAGTTAATATGTATAAAAATACTCGGACAAGGGGCTGAGCAGATGGCTCAGCAGTTAAGAGCACTGACTGCTCTTGCAGAGGAACCGGGTTCGATTCCCAGCACCCACATGGTGGCTAAGAACTGTCCTTAACTCCAGTTCCAGGGGAATCTGAAGCTCTCTTCTGACCTCCACGGCATTGCACGACATGGGTGCACTCACATTTATGCAGGCAATACACTCATACACATAAAATAAAAATAATAAATAAAATATTTTAAAAAATACTTGGACAATGTTTCACACACAATAACCATTCAATAATATTAACAAAAGACAGCTAACAAAAGGCAGATTTCTTAACTAGACCTGTTTCATTTGGTTCACATTTGATACCTCAACATAGTGTTTATCATAGGTTGGTAAACTCCAGCTTTTGGGTCAAAGGTAACCCATGAACTCTTTCTGTACCAGTCTATTGCTACAAATCATTTTTACATTAAAATTTTTTTAAGTTAATTTTTATTAAAGTGGTGTGTGTGTGTGTGTGTGTGTGTGTGTATGCATGTGAGTGCAGATACCTGCAGAGGCCAGAAACATTGGATCCCCTTGGAGCTGGAGTTACAGGTGGTTGTGAACCATTCTGTGTGGTTGTTGGGAACTGAACTTTAGTCCTCTGTCAGAGCAATATGCACTCTTAACCACTAAGCCATCCTTCCAGGCCCCATTTTTACACTTTTAAAGGCTTTTGTGTGTGTGTGTGTGTGTGTGTGTGTGTGTGTGTGTGTGTTTAATGGAGTATCAGGAGATGGCTGATAAGGATAGTGGATAAGGGCATTTGCATGAGACCTTAAGTTCTAGTGCCCAGCATCCATGTGAAAAAGCTGGGCTTGGCCATATGTACCAGTAACCTCAGCTGTGGGAGGCAGAGACAGGTAGATCTTAGAAGCATGTTAGGTTTGGTGAGAGACCCCTGCCTGGAGGGAAATAAAGTGGTCATGACTTCTTTGGATTCCATGTGCATGTACCTGTACACACATGAGCACACACACACACATATATGCACACCACATGCACACACACACAGAGTGAAATAAGAAACAGAGAAATCATATGGTCCATAAAGCAAAAGCAATGTACTACTTGGCTTTTTTCAGGAAAAATTTGCCAAACCTGGATCGAGGTGATTTGGTAGAAATTGCTAGGAGATCCACAGGCTGGATCTGCTTTCACTAGTCATTTGTGTGACTTTGGAAAAGCTACTTAATGTGTCTTATTAAGTTTTTGTAAAATAGGAAGAACAAAATGGTACCTTTCACCCTGCCTGTGGCCCAGGACCAAATTAGATGATATGAATGAAATGTGATAGAAATTCCTTTCACATATGCACATTAAACAGATATAGTCTCCATATACTAGACTCAAATGATACCATTAGTACCTTGCATACCCAAAGGGGACAGTCTAGAAAAAGTTCCAAAGCCATCACTTACTGGAGTAAAAATAAGATTGTTTTTAGGGTTGGACATTGGCCAAGCTCTCCATTCATCACTTTTTAGCCTCATAATGCCCCTATGGGATAAGTGTTGCTATTTCCTACCTTTTGTAAATAACAAAAATGAGGCCTGGAGAAGTTAAGTAATTTTGTCTTGGTCATACATTTAGTTACACAGCTGGCAAAGAAGGAATCTAAATCTAGAGAGTCTGAATCCGCAGCTTGTGCATTTAAGTCCTGCATGTGTTCTCACATCCTAGAACTATGCATTCATTCAGGGTAAGTCAGAGCCAGAGTGAACCTAGGATAACTGGCCAGCGACCTTCTAGAATCCACCTGTAAGTCAGAACCAAAGTGAACCTCAAACATGACATTAGGTTGGTTAGTATATGACTGAGAGAGACTTGTTTCTCACAGTAGGGGAGGAGGGTGTTTAATGGACTTGAAGAAAGGGAGGCAGGCATGATGGGAGGGAAAGAAGCATTGGTAAGGCCAGAAAGGTATTATGAAGACTAAGCAGTTCCTTCCTGAGATACTAGTGAGTTAATGAAGAATATACTACAGGAAGTAAAGGATGTTGGGCGAAGATCTGTGCAGTGTGGATGGCAACCCAAGGAAGTGGACTGAGCGATGTGTGGAAAAGGGTGAGGGGGGAGCATGAGAACTTCTGTGAATGGGACACCTGGAAACATGTCACAGGAATGAAAAGACTGCTGATAAAAGAACCAACTCCTGCAAGTTGTCCTTGAACCTCCACATGAGTGCTGTGGCATACACACACACACACACACACACACACACACACACACACACATACACACACACACACACACACTTAAAGAAAGATCTTATCTACAAGGTCAGTCCATCTGAGGGTGAGATAGGGTAGAGAAGAAAGGCCCCATGCCTAAGGGAAAAGGAAATCAAAGCTAGAGGCTTGGAGGAGATGGGTAAAATGACGGGTGTAAAGAAAGAATGAGGAGGTCAGAACCTAAGAGCTGGAACCACAGCTTTCAGCCCAGGTGAGTGAGGCTGCAGAGGAGAAAAGCAGCTGCTGTCCTTGGAGCCAGAACAGAGGAGTACAAACCAGGCCACCGGCCCAATTGTAGCAGTCTGTTGTGTCCCTGGGGCTAGACTCTGTTCGCAGCTAATGCCGAGTCCCAGTGGGCATACTTACCTTCTACGAATAGCTTTTTCTTTATGTATTCCCTTATGTCTACTCTTGCCTGGGGGCGGGATCACTGATTCACATTGGTTCTTAATCTTTGTGAGCATCAGGCTCAATCATGGAGTTTTCCTTTCCATTTCTAATAGAAAAAGATACGCCCCTGGCACCGAATACAGAAGGCTTAAATGGAAGTGTAGATCCCCTTACTCCCTTCCCAGAGATGACCATTGTTTTGTTCAGGTTTCTAGGATATGACATGCCCACACCAAGGGCCACACTTGGCACTGTTCTGCTCTTTAATTTTTTGACTTAATATACATCTTGGAGCTGCTTCCACCTCAATTTGAACAGCACTCTCCTACTCATCTTTAAAAGATAGAGCATTCATTGCCCAGACATACAACTGTTTTAAAAGAACCATTTTGGACAGGGGTTTGTCTCTAGTTTTTGCTGTGTCACTTATCACACAATGTGCACATGTCTTTGCAGAGGGAATTCCTAGAAGTGAAATTAATTACTCGGTCAAAGGACATAGACTTTTACAATTTTCATAGTTATTTCATTCCTCTCACTACAAGCAGGAGAGAATTTGTTTCCCTGAGGAGACTTAAGCAAAAATACATGGAAGCCCTGCACCCCTGTGCTTGCTGAGCCTGGGGCCTAGGCATCTACCCTGGGAACTCCAAAGAGGACTCTGAGCCAAAAACCCTCCTAGGTCTCCGCATAGCCTCCTGATTTCCTCAGGGCTGGGCCACAGTGTGACGTGCTTGGCGCTTGTCCTCCAGGCTGGACATGCCATGGCTTCTCACAGGTTTTCTCTGAGTTGCCCCAGCAATGTTGGCTCTGGAATTCCTGGTGCTGTTGACAAGTCTTCTCTCCTCTCAGGAGTCAAGTGCTTTCTCCCTAGGTCAGGGCTAGAAAGCGGGGCTTTTCTCTCTATACCAGAGTTGCCCTGTGTCAGGGACTGCAATACAGTGCACCACAGGGTCATAGCCATGTGGATATGGAGACAGCCTGGAAGAAAACAGAAAAAACGGAAATGGTTAGCAGAGTGAGATGTTAAATGACTTTTTAAAGATTAGTATTTTTACAATGTTTTATTAATGATAAAGTAGATAAAACTGCATCTTCGATAAAAACACACTAATTTGTTGCTCTCTGTGATTGCCAGGGAGGCTGGGCAGGGGTGGCCATGTTCTGCCAGTTCTGCTAGGGGCTAGAGCTGGGAGGGGTCCAAGTCTACAAGTAAGGGCTATGTCAACCCTGTTCACAGGCATGTCTCCTAGGAATTGCCCAGGCATACTTTAGGGGTGTAGCACTTAGAGTGGGACTTCATGAATATTTATAAGAAGTGAAGGGTCACCCATGTGGCAACATGTTAAGGACTCTGAGGACCTGGGCTATCAGATACTATCCACTAGCCCCATGGAGCCTGACATTCTGTCAGCAATTCTTTCAGCTACGCAGTCTGCTCAATCATCTATCCATTCAGCAAGTCTTTACTGGACATCTACTAGTGTCAGGGATAGTTCTAGCTGTTGAGACTATGGCTGCAGACAGAAGATTCAGAAATCATGCTGTCATGAAGATTATATTTTGGAAAGAAGAGGCAACAAGTGAAAATTAATGTTTATATTTATTTCGTATGTTTGGGGAGCATATAAGATAGTAGTAATTGCTAGAGAGGAAGGCAAAACAGAGAAGGGGAGTGAGGGTTAGGGGAGAGTGTGGAAACTTTATCAAGGGTAGCCAGGGACACCTCACTGAGAAGTTGAAAGTTGAGGAAAAACCTCAAAGACCTTCCATGCAGGTATAGAGAGGAGAGTATTCCAAGAGGGGCAACAAGTGGGAAGGTCCTGAGGTGGCCCTTCCCTTTCCTGGCTGCTTTTTCTCTGGAGCTGGGGTCACAGGTGACTTGAAGGTACGAACAGTGTTTCACATGTTTTCAGAAATAGCTTGGACTAGCTTTCACTGTATAGTCTTTTGCACTCTTCCATTTTGTATCACTTGTAGATCTTTAAAAAGCAAAATGGGCTGGAGAGATGGCACAGCGGTTAAGACCACTGACTGCTCTTTCAGAGGACCTAGGTTCAATTGCCAGCACCCACATGGCGGCTACAAACCGTCCTCAACTCCAGTTGCAGGGGAATCCGAAGCCCTCTTCTGACCTTTGCAGCATTGCACAACACAGGTGCACTTACATACATGCAGGCGATACGCTCATATACATAAAATAAAAGTAATAAATAAAAATATTTTTTTAAAAAAGCAAAACAATTTTAATTGAGTTTTATGCTTGAAAAGGTGATGGCACTCAACATGGAGTTGGACATATAATAAGGTTCAGTAATTACCTATTGTTTGTGTATTTGATGGTGACTATTTAAAACCCCAGAGTCCATTTGGGTTTTGCACTGATTACTAATCCTACAGTCTCTCATTGGTGTTCCAGTTTATTTACTATCACTTGAGGGGCCATAGAGCCCTTTAGAGACCAGTTTTAAGTAGCCATAGGATATCTAGTTATCTGAGATGGTCATCTTGTCTGTCTATAATATCAAATTCCTTGAAGCCCCTGGAAGGTCCCTGTACTAGAAGAGTCAAATGTGCACCTTTTCTTGGTAGGAAATATTTCTCAGGTATTCACATTTGGAAACCCAGGGAAAATATAAATATTTGTACCTGAAGTGCCTGAAGTCTGTGCAGTGGACAATGAATCACATGACAAGAGCTAGCAGAATGTCATTCTCTTGTTAGCTGGCTCACTGCCTGCCTCTCCTTGCTCTCCCACTCAGCTGTGGACTCACGGATGCATGCAGGCGACTGTACAACACTCAGCCATCCCTGACAGAACATTTTAGTTTCCAGACCAGCTGAAGCTCATGTTATACAGCATATCCAGTTTCATAGCTGTAGATAAGATATAAGGAAGAAAGAAAAATGATGGTGAGGATTTCAAAATGTTGAAATATTTACGGATATTGGTAGGTTCTTACTCATTTTCACAAGTTCTAACCAATTGAGGTAGTGAGGTCTCTTTCCTGCCAAGTTGACACACAAGGGATACACAATAGCCTAGGAAAAAGGGAAAGACTTTCCAGTGCTGAACTTCAGCCACTAGAAGCTGAAGATGCATTCTGTGGTGCCACGGGAGAGCACAAGAGTTGTTGGGCAGCAAGTGGGTTGGTTTGATACCAGTGGGTGAGACGTGTGTTAAGGAGCATTCCCTTGGCATCTAGGGAGTAGCAAGGTTGCTTTCTATAGGCTGTTAATCCTTTTTTGTTGTTATTACTTGTTTTTGAGATACTATCTTGGTGTATTGACCAGGCTGGTCTCCAACTCCTGGGCTCAAGTGATCTTCCTGCCTGAGCCTCCTGAAAAGTTGGGACTACAGGTATGTGCCATCATGCCCAGCTTTCTATAGGCAGTTAAGAACGCTGGGGAGGGATGAAGATCTAGCTCAATGGTAGACACTTGCCTACCATGTGTCAGGCACTGGGTTCCACCCTAGTACTGTAGGAAAAATAAAAATAAAGATACATCTGGAGGCGGACTGCTGGTCTACTTCTGTGAAGGAGAAACATTTGAAAATGTGTACTTTCTTTCCATTGGATTGGTACAGGGGATACGAGAAAGTGAATTCCTGTTCTTCAAAAGCTGTCTTAGAAAAATAATTTATGTACTCTGACTTTAGGCACTGTAGGCTCTCGGTAAACGTTCACAGTGGAAATGCATGTGGATCTAAGTCAGAATTTAAAAAACCCCACCTAAGCCTTTTTCTCTCTAGTATTTGAAGTATGCTGTATATAACAACTCTGTGTAGAATAGACTTGGATTTTCCCCCCACATACTTCTACTTTGTAGTCTCCTGTGAACCTCTAGTGCCCCTACTGTACCCAGTTTCCCAGGCTTTCCTGTTTGCAGTAGAGCTGGACATCACTGCAACCAATTAATGATTGGCTAGACAGGGAAGGGTTTTTTGTTTTTTTTTTTTTTTCCTCATTGTGTTAAGTCGATTAAGGGTCCATTTTTAGAGATAAAAGCAATATTGTTTGAACTGTGGACTCTGGGAACTAAGGGTAATTTAGCAAGCCTTTCGTCATGGCTACCTTCACTGCAGGCACAGTGCCCAGAGGTAAGTAAGTCTTCCAAATGACCCTAAGTTGTTAAGTGGAAAATGTCACTATGACCTATTTCAATGTGTTTTAAACTTGAATTTTCTTTTTCTAAAAAACTTTTATCTTTTCAATTAAGCAAGTCAAATGGAGCAAAGAAATTAAATGTTCAAAAGGGAAAACTCCCTCCCGCTCCTCTCCTCTGGCTTAGTGCAGTGTCTGTGCACCCTTCACACATTTACACACATCTATGCAGAGATGTACACAAGCGTCTGCAAGGTTCCTTCTCTTTGCTTTTGGTACACATAATAGCAATCTCAAACATACACTGTTCTGTTCCTCACTTTTTTTAAACAGTATGTCTTGGAGATTGTTCTATATTAGCTACTGGGATTTATTTATTTCATCTATTCCTCACACGTGAAGCAGTCCACATTATGATAATTCCTCTCTCCTCAGTACTTGGCAGTTGATTTTTCACTCACGTTTTCCTCTTGCTGGTAAGTGACTTCTACCACTGGGTGACTTCTGGTCACATTCCTTGAATTGCCTTCCAGATAATACATCTTAATAAGTACTAGTGACTTTGCCTGGAGGATAACTAAACAACTTTATGTGACTGGGGCCCTTCAAGCACAGTGGTGTCACACTACTGTTAATTTAAACCACATTCCGAACTAGTTCCTTGAAGGTCCTAAAATAGGGACTCCAGGCATTGACCTGTCTTCTGAGACTGTGGCATGTTTTTTCTTGTTCCAGAAACTAGAATGTACCGAAGCATTCCTGTGGAGGTTGATGAATCAGAACCATTCCCAAGTCAGTTGCTGAAACCAATCCCAGAATATTCTCTGGAAGAGGAATTGGAACCACCTGCTCCAAATACAAGGGACATGGCACCCAACAACTTGTCTGCACTCCAGACCCCTCACTATGCTTCAAGAGAGTTTTCTCAGACTTCCCCTCCCCTCAAACTTGCCAATCAGCAGAGTCCTGTGTCCCAGCAGGTCACCTGCCTGCGTACTAAAGTTCTGGAGGAGGGTGAAGATAGTTTCTTTAGAAGGCACCCAGATCCAGGCAAAGGATTTTCCTTAGGCTCCTCTGAAGCCAGCCAGCCTGAGTCTGAGTCTGAGGTTGGAGCCCCTGCTCCAGAGCATCAGTTTTCATTTAAGGAAAAACACAATAGATGTCTGGGATCTCAGCTTTCAGCAGCTTCTCCAGACACTGGCCATAACTCAGACAAATCGGACCTAAGTTTAGTTAATGCTTTGGCAGACTCTGCGAGTGGTGGCCAACAGCCGGTGATGAGGCCCCAAGCCCACAGGAATCGAGCAGCTCCAGATTTGCCCACAATAGACACTGGGTACGATTCCCAGCCCCAGGATGTCCTGGGCATCAGGCAGCTGGAAAGGCCACTGCCCCTCACCTCTGCTTGTTACCTGCAGGACCTCCCTGGGCCTTTGAGGTCTAGGGAGTTCCCTCATTTTGAACCTCAGAGGTATCCAGTATATGCACAGAAGCTGCCTCCCAATCCTTCCCCACAGGCTCTATGGAACTATGGGTACCACTGTCCTGGAGGGCCCCATCTCCAGGCTCCATGTAAGTGATTTTACTGCTTCAGGATGTTCTGGGCGGGGAACTGAGGAAACAAAGCCTGGTATCACTGTGCCAGCCCCAAGGCCAATCACAGGTCAGAACAGCGTTCTCTGCTAGAGGCCCTTTCCACGTGTAGTTGGTTTTCAGAGGGGTCTTAAAAGGATGCTTAAATGCCGGGCATGGTGTAGTCCCAGCACTTGGGAGGCAGAGGCAGGCGGATCTCTGTGAGTTCCAGGCCAGCCTGGTCTACATAGTGAGTTCCAGGCCAGCTGGGGCTACAGGGAGGCCTTGCCTCAAAAAGACAAAAAAAGAAAGAAAGAAAGAAAAAAAAGAGTGCATAAACATCTCACTCTAGTCCCCTTTTAGGACAAAATGGATCCCCGTTAGGATTAGTTTAACTGAAACCTTCCTGGAGGCAGGAAGGTGACCTGGATGATTTCTAGGAAACTTACTTGTTCTAGTTCTTCGGCTTCTTTCTGGACTTTTCCTTTTCTTCCTGTTCCTTCCCTCTCAGACTCGGCACAGAAAGTGGGTGAGGAAAGATGGCTCTGCCTGCTCTTAGTGCCAATCAGGATAGGTGTGGTAGATTCTCCTAAGTATGAATCACTGAGAACTAAACTTTGGTAAGGCTGGAACTGTGTTTATTTCTCAGAAATTTCCAGGTTAAAAAGGTTTTCAAATTTTCACTTATCTACAGTCACTTTCTAACTGAAATAGGCTCAAAAGTTCAAAAAGAAATGAAAAAGAAGTTCATAGTTACCTCATCCAAATAGAATTCCTTATTAGGACTTACACATTTTTTTCTTTATATTAGATTTTTTTATGTGTATGAGTGTTTTGCCTGCATATGTGTAAATGCACCCATGTTGTGCAGTGTTGGTGGAGGCCAGAAGAGCTGTGTCAGATCCCCTGGAACTGGAGTTAGGGTCGGTTGTTAGCTGCCATGTGGGTAGTAGGAATTGAACTTGGGTTCTCTGCAAGAGCAGTCAATGTTTTTAACTGCAGAGCCATCTCTCCAGCTCCCCTTATTAGGATTCTTTCATATATATTTTTATCCTTTCATATATACTTAATATAAAATAATTTCCATGACATTGAGTGTACTTCTTCCAGCATAATTTTAAAGTGCTTAATTATATTTCACCTATTATATACAAAGTTGTCATTAACCTATTCTCTACTGCTGGACATTAAATTTCCAGTTTTCTGTTCTAATAATGCTATGACAATCTTTTTTTTTTTTTTTTAGACAGGATTTCCCTGTAGCCTGAGCTGGCCTTGAACTCACAGAGATTCGCCTGCCTCTGCCTCCTGAGTACTGGGATTAAAGGCGTGCACCACCACGCCCAGTGATGAATGCTATTTTAAATCTACATTTCTGATTAACTCTTAGATTAATGTACAGAAGTGTGATACTTAAGTCAAGGTCTTGTGAGTCTCAAGCAGTTGCTTTTATCTACTAACAGGAAAAATCTTCAATGTGATAGCAAATAGCATTGACTCTATGTAATAATGAGTCGCAGGAAGATCTTCCTACTGGAAAGTATTTTCCCTATTGAGGGCTGAAATGACGCCATTAGCACTCCGGCCTTTGGAGGTAAGCATCGCCCACCTTGGGCAGCCTCCTTTTAAAGCAGATATTTCCAAATGGGAACACTTTTCACCTCTAACACCTCAGAATAGCTTTCTTTCACTTTCCCCTTGCTCTCTGTATTGTTTCCTCTATTGAAGGAGGTTGAAAGGGAGTATTTAGGATCTTGGGAGTGCAGCCAGGTGAGGAAAGGCAGACAGGAGAGAACTTGGGCAGAACATGGGAATAATTCACAGATCATATATAAGCAGCCAAAACGCAAATGAAACGTAGCCTAACATCACTTGCTTAAGAAATGCAAAAAAATTAAAAATACCTTTTCTGTAATTATGGGTGCAAAAATAAAAACTTTGGACAACATCTGGTGTTAGTGGGTAAAGGACAATGAATAGATACTTTCATACATGCTTGGTATAAATGTAAATTGGTGCAATTTTGGAAGACAGTTTCAATATTTATCAAATTTTTATGAGTGCTCCCTTCTGGCTAACACTGTTACTTTTAGGAATATAGCCTATAGAAACATTAAACAGGCATAAAATATATGGATAGTATGTTTATTAAAACACTTTGTTGGGATCTGGAAAGATGGCTCAGCAGTTAAGAGCATTTGCTGCACAATCAGGAGTGTTGACATTCAGAGCCCAGTACTCACATTACAAGTTGGGAGTTTTGCAAGTGCCTATAACTCCAGCTCCAAGGGATCTCTCTTCTAGACTCCTCTTCTGGACTCCGTGCACACACGTACATGTACATATACTCATGCAAGACCCATATACACACATACATAAAAATATCTTTAAAAACTTGTATTGAAGTAAAAATAAAACAATTACTGCCTATCAATAAGGGGCCAGAATAGTACAGATAATTCTTTTTTTTTTTTTTTTTTCTTTTTGAGACAGGATCTCCCTGAAGCTCCAGCTGGCCTGGAACTTGCTATGTAGACCAGGACGGCCTTGAACTCAAAGACATCCTCCTGCCTCTGCCTCCCGAGTGCTGGGATTAAAAGCGTGCACAGGACGCTTGGCTTAGAGAGGTGATTCTTAAGATTTTGACATCGTGCTGGAGAGATGGCTCAGCAGTTAATACTTACAACTCTTCCAGAGGACTCAAGTTTGGTTCGGAGGCTCACCTATATATAACTCTAGGTCTATGGGTATAGATCCCATACATGTTTATTTGAAAAAAAAAAAACCTACATATATTTATATATACATACTTTAAAAAGTCCAGAAGGGTTGCACCAACTATATTAACAGAAGGCTGAGAGAAAGTAGGGAATTACAAGGGGACAGGGATATTTTCCTTGTAACTTTATATGCTTTTGTTAATTTTTATAACAAACAGTATTTCATAATTAAAAATAAATAAATGTTGAAAAGAACAAAAAGAAGAGCACATGAAAGGTGAGCTTGCCTTAGATCATGCTGCATGTACCTTGACCCTAGCTCCTGAAAGCACCGACTCACAGGAAGGTGTCAGTGTGGCCTGATGCTTATGGTTTTCTGCAGGGCACTACAACCCCAGAATATTAATGAGGCACCTAGCAGCAAGGACTCCAGAAAGGCTGCTGTGAGGACTAAATGAGATAATGTAGCAAAGGTTCTAGGAAAGTGGCTGGCTGCTAGTAAGCTCTCAATACCAGCAGTTCTTAGTTATTATTGTTATTTTTAAATGGATCCTGCAGCCCAGCCCTGCAGAGTAAGCCTCCACTTTCAGATCCCTCTTGCTGGCTCAGATTTTAAACATTCAGGGCAGATATACAAATGCTTAGTTTCATGTCAGGGCTATAACTGCACTTAATTGCCAACAAAACCACTTCAAACGAGCTGTTCACCTGAGGGAGGCTGTGTAGTTGGAAACCATGGCTACGTGGTTCTACTCAGCTTTAGAAAAGCACCACTTCCTTGCCTGTTAATGACTACATAAATAAATGATTACCATGCAAATGGCTTATCTTCGCTTTTTGCAAGTTAAAGCAAAAATGGTTACCGGTCACCTCTTTCATGTAAAAAAAAAAAATTCAAAGCAGATGAAATGAGGAATGGAATAGGCTACATTTTCTCCTCACCCCACCTCTAAGAGAAGTCAGCCTCTGCTGCCTGAGAAGCCGTCTGCTGAAGGTCACCAGAATGAAGCTTGTGCCTGAATAATCAAATCAAGCCCATACTACAGATATACTGGGGAAAAAGAAGGAATTAAGTTTAGTGAGCCTTTCTTTTATTATAAAATTCTTGCTTTCTCCAGGAAGGAGACAGAATAAAATAAAGCCGTGGATACATGCCTACAGTTGCTTCCATGGACAAAAAAAAAAAAAAAAAAAAAAAAAAAAAAAA
>NW_008355279.1:868312-875047 GCF_000622305.1 Nannospalax galili
TGCATGCACAATTAAAGCAAGGAAAAAGTAAACCAGACGGAAGAAATGATAAAGAAAGGGGTTGCTTGCAGGAGCCCCAGCTGCTTACGGCTGTGGGAGTTCTTGTAACAGTTTATGCTGGCCATTTTGTTTCCTGGCTAAACTGATTGCATTTTATCCTGATGTTTTTTGACAACTTGAAAATCAGATTTTATTTTCTCTCATAAGCTCTTTTTAATACCATTCTTAATAAGGAAGAAAAATGTTGAATGTTGTAAACCTCGCTTAGGGCTTGGTTTACAAATTCCAAGTGGTAAAAGCCTAGTAACATGAAGAGTGTGTGTACTCAGGCCAAGCAGATCACAGGACTGACAAATAACATGCAGTGCTGGATACTCGTTTAGGATTGTGCAAGATTTTCGTTTTTGTTGTTTTCACTCTATGCTTAACATGGCCTCAGAACTGAGTTATGATGCTAGCGAATCATTTGTCTACCATGTCACCCACCTTCTATCTCCTACAGAGTAAACTCTCTTGATGGAATTTTAGGCATATGGGACAAATCTGTGGGAAGCTATTTTTGAGCAGTGATTCTCAAGTAGGTGGTTGCTGATTTGTATGCCTCCCCCTCTCACACACCAACTAGTGTGGGCTTGTGTTGAAAAACAGACACCTACAAACACACAGATTTTTCTCTATCTTGAGCTGCATAAAGGAACTGTGTCTTATTTATCTTTGTTCACTACATGCCTAGGAGTAGAGGTGCTATAAATATTTGCTGAATGAATAAAAAGAAAACTGTTTTCTACTTCTTGGGGAGAGGAGAGACCTCTAGCTCAGTAGAGTTTTTGTGGCTTGAAGTTTTAGAAAGGTCTTCTTTAATTGTCTGGTAGGGAAAAGAAGGAGGAAAGAAAGGATTTGTAAACAGAACCTGTCCATTTACCAATTAATTTAATAAAATTTGCCGTGTTTTCTGCTAGGCACTGCATAGATATGAATATAGCACACAAAGTTCTTGTATATGTGGAGTTCACTGTTTACTAGGGAGACAGAAAATAAGTAGAAATCAATACACAATTTGACAAATCATATATGCTACAAAGGAAAAAATCAGGGGTTGGAGCAGATCTTAATTGGCAGGTGGCCAGAGAGGGTCTCACTGAGAAGACAGCTGAGCTGAACCTGAAGAATGAAAAGGTCAAGCAAGCACGGAGCTTGACATTGTTGGTAAGTACCAAGAGCAAGACAGTGGGGTTGCAAGAAGTGAGCAAGGACAGAGTGATATGCTAGAGGATGCAAGGCCTTGGTGAGGAATCTGTAGTCTATTCTGAGTTAAACTACTCTTTTAGGGAAATAGAAAATTGAACCCTTATAATCTTGAGTAAAGAATCTAGAATAGTACTTAGCATGTAGCATGTAGCTAGTAAGGCTTGCTCACGATAACTTGAGCAATGAGCGCCAGTGAGATGGCTCAGTGGGTAAGGATGCCTATTGCCAAGCCTGACAATCTGAATTCAATCCTTGGGATCCACAAGGTGGAAGGAGAGGTTCAACTTCTGCAGCTTGTCCTCTGACAACACACACAATAAATTAATTAAAAAAAACTTGAACAGTGAAAAGATGATTTATTTACCTAATAAACATTTTTTATTTAACAACTTTCCTATGTAATCAGCTAAATTTCCAAGTAAAGCCAGTTCAAGTTCCACGTACAGAAGGAAAGTTTTATTTTTGGTTGACTCGCTGGAATTCGGTGTTTTAAACAAGAGGACAACACAGAAGATTATGCTGTCAGTACACTAACTTTAAAAACCAATGAGGTAGATCATTTTCATCTGCTCACGTAAACTGGTATAACTTTTTAACCACAGGTGGCCATTTCAGAAATGAAAGCTACAGCTAATCAAACACTCAGCCCACATGCTTAGTGATTTTAATGATACGATTTGTTGCTATGAGACAAAAACATGTGAGGGAAATAATCTGTTAGAAATCATATGACCTTGATTCAAAGGCTTTTGATTAACAGCACTAACATCTGCTTTCTGGAAAAGAAACAAACCCTATGATTAGAACTTGCTAGTCTTTTTAAAGCAAATAAAATATTAGCCACTCATTAATGGATATGGGAAGCAAAATGCCTCCAAATATTAAAAACTTTACTTGAGTTTACTTTTAGCATCTCCTTTGGACAATCTTTCAAGGCCACTGGTGGTTTTTCTTCTTTGACCTTGTCTTTCTCCTTATTTCTGGAGGGGAAAACTGATTTTCATTTTTTTAAATGAGCAGCAGACAAGGAGTAGGTAGCTTAGGAGACCAAGACTTAGCAAGCATGTTGTGTAGTTCAAAATGGCTTCTCTTTCATGCATAAGCTGTCTTTGTAACTGTTCAGTCTTTATTTATTGAGCATTACCTGTGTGGCAATCCTATTCTTGGTGATGTAGCAAAAAACCCATAGTATCTATTTTCACAAACCTTTTGGAGTGATGAGGATAATAAAAGAGGGGACGAGAGAAGATAACTGGGTGAAGGGTTAGGCCACCTTGAACGGGTGATACCTGGAATGAGCCATGAGAAGGTGATCTGTGAAGATCTAAGATAAAAACTTTCTAGGCAGAAAAAATGACAGTCTCTGATCCCAGGAGTGGTGACCAGCTTGGGGTGTTCAGGATGAAGCTGGTCTATAGTGGGCCAGTGACAGGTCATGGGATATGAGCTCAATGGCAGGGTAACGCAGGGTGAATCTTAAGTGCAGTAGTGCTCTGGAAGGTTGTAGCTACAACTGTTTCTAAACCCATGCCAGGCTAATTTAAGGAAAGCTTGGCTCCTGTCCTGCCTGGGGACACGATAGCAGCAGCTCTTGCCCTTTTTTGAGCTGGAGCAGCTGTAGTGACCTGCCTTGGTGCCCTGAAACTCCCATTGGCAATCTAGACCCTAGAATCCATGTGGCCTTTTCTAAGAAGGATGTCTTAGAAAGCAAAACCTTTGTGACAGACCTTGTCCTAGACCACGTAAGTCTCAATGGTCCTGTCTCCCCATCCTCAGAACTGCCCACGGAGCCCTCATTTCCTTTGTCAGCCTAGTGCTGGGATAAGCCTGGGAAGATCCCTGTTTTGTGCTCCCTTTCCTTAAACCACTATTGCTTGCAATAGTTAGGGTCCAGCAAAAGCAGGGGCGGGGGTCACTGTTCAAAGGTTCAAAGCCAGGAGACAACCTAGGTTGGAGTGGTATGTTCACTTTTGCCCGAGGAAGAATGGCAGGAAGGACACAGGTAATATCAGGGTCAAAGCAAACAATGGATTGACTCCAGGGAATCTGACTTGGCATGAGAATCTGACTTGAGTAGATTGCCAGGGTTACCCAACCAAATTCAGGCAATGGAGACCTGGAGGCAGCTACATTAGTGAATACACATATTATTTGCTTGCTGGTCTGTACTTCACACCATCATTTCTCTGAATGATCCCTTAAAAATGTCAAAAGATCCTGACTGCTAGGGATAGTCTCATCATCCCATTCTGGTACTTCAACCGGGCGATGAGATCAAGGGCAAGGACCTGATCTTAAATTAAGTGTGCTAGAACTGCCTATTACTTTCTTGCTTATTTGCCACTGAACATCCCCTCATGTATTTTACCTACATGGCAGGCAAACATATCATTACTGGTTTTTTTTGTTTGTTTGTTTTTTTTTTTGACAGGGTCTCTCTAATTCCAGGAGGTCATTATATGCAGCAGGCTGGACTTGATCTCACAGAAATCCACCTGCCTCTGCCTCTGCCTCCTGAGGGCTGGGATTAAAGGCATGTGCCACCATGTCCACCAGATATTACTGGTTTTTTTTTTTTTTTTGGTCATTTTGAGACAGGGTCTCCCTGTCTCCCACAGCTAGCCTGGAACTCACTATGTGATCAGGTTAGCCTTGAACTCACAGAAACCCCCCTGCCTCTGCCTCCCAAGTGCTGGGATTAAAGATGTGCACCACCACGCCTGGCTCAGATGTTACTTTTATAGATCAGAATTAACACCATTAATTGTTTTTTAAACAAAAAATCCTTCTTGCCTTAACTGATTATGCCTTCTAGCTCATCCTAACTCTGATCTGAACTGGGGCAACAGCTTGGATCATGAAGAGGAGCTTTGTGGCTTCTCTTACAGGGCTACTTATTTGGTTCTCTTACAGGGCTGCTCACTTGAGTCTCTCCCTGCATACCTAGCTCTAGCCTAGCTCTAGCCCTCTGGCCTGTGTTGTTCCCTCGGGGTCCACCTCTGTCTCCCTCACTGGCTCCTCCTATCTCTCTTCTGCAAACTTTTTTTTAAAATTTATGTGCCTGTGTGAGTGTGAGTATATGCTGTGTGTGTGTGTGTGTGTGTGTGTGTGCAGGTGCCTTTGAAGGCCAGAAGAGGGTGTCAGATCCCCAGGAGCTGGAGTTACAGGTGGTTGTGAGCACCAATGTAGGTGCTGAGAACTGAACTCAGGTCCTCTGGAAAAGCAGCAAGCACTCTTAACCATTTAGCCATCTCTTCAAACCCTGCATCTCTCTTTCTCTCTCTCTCTCTCTCTCTCTTTTCTTACTTGGTCAGTTGAGCTGTCCTTCCCTCGGGACCCTGCTGCTCTGAGGCTTGGCTAGGACCAACTTTCTCCCATTTTCTTCAATCAGTTCCTGCCAGCCCTGGCTTTGCTTCAATCCCTGCCCTTTAAAAAAAAATACTAATTTTGTGTGTATATGTGTGTATGTATATGTGTGTGTGGAAGGGGTATGAATGCATACATATGTGCATGTGTGTAGAAGCCAGAAGTACACATCAGATGTCTTCCTCAATCACTCTCCACCTTATCTTTGGAGAGAGGGTCTCTCATCAAACCTGTTGCTCACTAATTCAGTTAGACTGCCTAGCCAGTAAGCCGCAGGGTTTCTCCTGTTTCTGCCTCCCCAGCACTGGGATTACAGGCATGTGTTGCCCCATGCCTGACTTTATGTGGATGCTGGGGATCTGAACTCAGGTCTTCATACTTAAACAGCAAGCACTATGTCCATTGAGCCACCCCCTCCCTCACCCTCTTCAATTGCCCTAGCACCAAGTATACCTAGGCTTCAGTAAGAGAAACCATGAAATTCAAGGATGTTGCAAACTGGTTGGTCATTTCCTAGAGATGAGCCAAGTGTTCACTTATTTACTTCTTCCTAAGAGGGAGGTGTGTGTGTGTGTGTGTGTGTGTCCTCTTGGTGGTAAGGAACACAGTAATTTCTATCTGTCACAGAGATAGCTTCTCCTAGCCTTGGGCTCTAGATATTTTGGGAATTATGGTAGGAACAGGGTATCCTAAATATCTTATTAAAACAGGAGCCTATGTAGAGGTTTTTTTTTTTGTTTTTGTTTTTTTAAGTTCTTTGAGCTTTCAAATTAGAATATCAAACTAGTGATTTCACAGATGTTTTTGCATAGGAAGAAAAGTGAGTCAGTTTCATGAATTATAAAGTAAGTAATAGTACAGAAATATGACAAATATCATGGAGGTGGGCTGATATGTGGACCTGCCAGTTGATATCAACAGAAAAATTTGCAGTGAGCTTGCCTGTCCTTTCACATGTCCTTCACTGCAATTCTTTTGTTCACCTACAGATGGCCATGACTACCCTCGAGCAGCCTATCAGCAAGTGATCCAGCCTGCTGTGCCTGGGCAGGCCTTTCCTGGAGCAGCTGTGAGAGGCCTGCACCCAGTGCAGAAGGTCATCCTGAACTACCCCAGTCCCAAAGACCAGGAAGAGAGGCCTGCTCAGAGGGATTGCTCTTTCCCAAGGCTGCCAGGGCTTCAGTAAGTATGCCAGGACCAACCTCCACATAGTCTGACATGAAAAGGATTATGTCAATGCAACTAAGATGTGACAAACTTCTGTGTAGGCTTGCCACCCAGGTCAGTGGCAGTCACACTGTGGAGCACCCAATATGGAAATTCGTTGACAAGGATCTCCTTATTAGACATGTTAAAGTCACTAGCTGCGAGTCAGAATTTTCCTTAAGGAAAAGCTTAGTGTTCTCTTAGTTACACTTCCTTCTTTTAATTTCTGATCACTTCAACTTTCAGTCCATAAAACAGATTTCTATTTATAATGACTAACTTCTATTTTTTGGAAGTTCTTCCTAAAATAGAAGTTTTCTGTTCCTGTTTAAACTGATTTATTATTTTAAGCTTTTAAATTCAATTCATTCCCAATAGTAATTTAAATTAACTTATTATTTTCTTTTATCATAAGAATGTCCATTCATGTTGACCACCATTATTCGATCTCTCTTATACTTCTTCTGAAAAAATAATTCTATTTTTGTTATAACTTTGTCCAGCCCTTAGCCTTAGTCTGTTTTCCATTGCTATAACAAGGTATCTGAAGCTGGGTACTTGATAAGGGAAAGATATTTATTGAGTCCTGAGATGGTGGAGGTGTCTATTCAACATCTAGTAAGGGATCCTTGGCTATTTTACCATCATGGTGGATAGCATCATGGCAGAGTGAAAGATAGAGATAGCATGGTGAGACAAGAGAGAGACCAACAAGGGCCCAGCCTTCCCTTTTATTTTTTTAATTAATTTTTAAAAAATATAGGACCTGCCAGGCATGGTCACGCACACCTTTAATCCAAGCACTCAGGAGGCAGAGGCAGGCTCTGTGAGTTCGAGTCCAGCCTGGTCTACATACTGAGTTCCAGGCCAGCTGGGGCTACAGGGAGATCCTGTCTCAAAAAGACCAAAATAAAT